>NC_085867.1:38270655-38303155 GCF_034702125.1 Engraulis encrasicolus
ATGACTGGGAAACTGAGGCTATATAGTCAGATAATGATTGATGGCTCATCAAAAATGATTTTTAGTACCGGTATGTCATTTAGCAGGTTCAATAGTAATAGAATCCATGAACAACTCTTTTGTATCAGTTTTTGGGGGTTAAACCTTAAATGTACCCACCTACTGTGTGTGCCCTGCTCCTGTCAAGTGATTCGTTAAACACTGAGAGGCCTACAATGTGGGCCATACATTTTCCATACACTTTCAAATACAAACTAATTGATTCCATTGAAGATATTACAGCCCCCGAATCACAGGTCCCCTCATGAGGTGACAGTCTCAATATGAGACTGTATGTGTGTGTGTGTGTGTGTGTGTGTGTGTGTGTGTGTGTGTGTGTGTGTGTGTGTGTGTGTGTGTGTGTGTGTGTGTGTGCACTGTGTACGCGTGTGTCTGTGAATGAAACTTTGTTTGTCTGAATCTGTATACTGTGTGTGTGTGTTTGTATGTGTGTGTATGTGTGTGTGTGCGTGAGCGTGCGTGCTTGCGTGACGGTGTCTGTGAATTGAAGTTTGTCTGAATCTGCGTAATGGATGTGTGCTGTGTATGTGCGCACGTGTGCACATGCATGTGCGCACAGCATCCTTACTTGTGTCTGTGTACTGTGACTGTGTACTGTGTCTGTCTGTGTGTGTGTGTGTGTGCGTGTGCACGTGTGCACGCGCGTGTGTGTGTATGTGTGTGTGGAGGACATGACCTGCTGACCTGGGTGAATAAGAATCACATATTGTCAGGAGGTACCACTCGAGAGTGAGAACGAAACTCGTTTTCTAAAGGAGCTACGAAATCTAGCCCACAGTCTAAAATTGAAGTTGGATGAGAATGGCAGTGCCCATGTTCAAATGCCAATAAATAAGTGAAACTTAATTTGTCTTGTGTGCACCTGTTCCAAACACAATAATTTTAACTCAAGATGTTCTTCATGTCATAACATGATATTGTGTCAACATAAATGTAACTTAAGACAGAATGATACCTATTATGGCTCTTTTGGCTGGTATCAAAACACCTCGCTAAACTCAGCTAAAAATGCGGTGGTACAGTAGCTATTGGTTGTACAACTTCCACTTCAACTGCCATGAATGGGAGCTGAAATATGCAGGTAGGACTAGGAGAAGTGCGATCTCCTACTAGTTTGGACTGGGTCTGGAATGCGCCATAATGTCTCCTTCCAGACCAGTGAAATGAAGTGGGACATGGGACTTATCCTACCTGAATTATTCCAGCTCCCACACAGCCAAAATTTCCTTTGTCAATTTAACACTTAGAGAGTAATCTAAGGGCCAAGTACACTTGAAAATACTACCACTGCCAGTGACAGTGGCAGTATTTTTAATTATTTAAGTTCAAACATGAACTAGCCTTGTTAATAAAGCGGTTTTATCTAAGAAGAGTGCCTTGGCGTCCTGCCTTTTTTTGACATTTTCTACGTCTTGGCCAAAGAGCACCTTCAAACCACCACCAGTTTTACCACTTGAACACCGCAGCCCTCCAGCCCTCTACTTTTTTTTCTTACACTCTAGAAGATGTTAAATTTACTCTCTAAGTGTTAAATTAACACAGGATTTTTTTCAGTGCACCTCTAAGCATTACAGGCAGTTGGGAAGTGGGAGTTCTACAACCATAGCAACCGTCAAGATTTAACTTGCTTTGCAAAGGTGTTTTGATACAAGCCAAAAGAGCCGAAACTATTATTTCCACTGTATGTTACATTCTTACATTCATTCTTACACCTTTCTTTGTGCACTGGCATTTTTGTCCGTCTTAATGCTGTGCCTTACGCCAGAGATGGTACTGAAAAGGCGGACAGTCCGTCCTTAAGGCCACCCTACTCACCACTCTCTGACTGGAGCCCAAGATCTGTTGTCCTCGCTGAGAGATAGAATCCGTGCTGTCTTTCAGATCAGAACGATTGTGCAAAGCAGCGTGGGATTTCCCAGCGTGCGATTTCCCATGTGCAGCGATGTGCACGTGCCATGTGATAAGTGGCCTTTGGCCTTGTGCTTTTCACAGGGACTGTCCTTTAAAATAAAATAAGAAAATGGCATATGTTATGATATTGAAGGATTTCTCTCTGCAGTGTTAATTCAACATGCATAAAGGATCGCCTCGAAGAGTGCTAGCTTAGATTCTCTAAGTATTAAATGTGTAAGCCTTCAGAAGTCTGCAAGGTGTGAAGGTGTAAATTACATTACATTACACTTTGCTGAAGTGTGCACTTTGCTTTATCCAAAGTGACCTACAGTTATTTTAATTACAGGGTATAGGTTACAGTCCCTGGAACAGTATGGGGTAGATGCCTTCCTTAAGGGCACCTCAGCCATGGAGTGAGCTATAGGAAGTGGAATGCTGGGATACAAACCTGCAACCCTCTGATCTAAAGCCCATCTCCTTAACCACAAGGCTGCGGCTGCCCTTGCCCCTGCCCCTGCCCCTGCCCCTGCCCCTGCAACCTGCCCCTGGCTTTAAAGTGTCTCTTCAGCATAAAATCACCCTGTGCAACCACTCCACCCAGTCGTATTCCTCTCTCCAGCCAGTATGGCCTACGCGTGGTGGCCTCTCTGTTATAACCAGGAAGCGCTGCCTTGCCCGCAGCCTGTTCCCCGCTCACGTAACCTCAGGTAAGACGAATCCAACACTCGGGCCGCCTTGCTCTGACTTTGACCGTAATGGATTGTATGACTGTGGTTTCAGTGGAGCGTAGAGCTCATTTCCCATATACCTACGCTGTTTGAAAATCATTTGAATGCGTGTGTGCATGCACGTGTGATTGTGTGTGTGCATGTGTGTGTGTGTGTGTGTGTGTGTGCTCGCACGCGCACGCGCACACACACACACACACACACACACACACACACACACACACACACACACACACACACACACACACACACACACACACACACGCACACACACACTAACAGCAGGCTTCCAGAGAGGTGAGTGGGGCCGGAAGTTCTGTGGTTCAGGCCCAAGTAGCTGCTCTGAGGGAGCTATACTACAGAGCTCTCAGTGTGGTGAAGCCACACTAACCAGGGTCATCATCCACCTACAGTGTACCATGCTAGGCCCACCTCAACACTCACTGTGTGTGTGTGTGTGTGTGTGTGTGTGTGTGTGTGTGTGTGTGTGTGTGTGTGTGTGTGTGTGTGTGTGTGTGTGTGTGTGTGTGTGTGCACGCGACTCGACGTCTGTTTGTGTATGTGTGAGTGTGTGTGAGTGTGTGTGCGTGTGTGTGTGTATGTGTGAGTAAAAGTCACTTTAGGGCCCTCTATCTCGCCTCATCTAGCTGAGAACGAAAACGTTAACGTTGAAGCCGTTTAATGACGGCATACTGAAAGTCTGAAAATGTGACAGTTGGTGCAACATTCTAACAGCACTATAGTAATGTCATCCAGGGTGAAAAGGTCAGTGTGTGTGTGTGTGTTTGTGTGTTTGTGTGCGTGTGCGCGTGTGCGTGCGTGCGTGCGTGCGTGCGTGTGTGTGTTTGCGTGAGCGTGCGTGTATGCGTGCACATGTGTGTTTGAGTGGCATTTGTTCTCCCTCATGTTTGGTGTGATGTGCTGGTACAGGGAGCTAATATACAATACACTTTAATACAGCAAACTGTATTTTTTGAATGGTTTGAGTGGATGCTTGCCATCCCAGGTGAAAAACCCATATACTTAAAGTGTACTTTTTTTGACCGTACTTAGTACAAAGTGTACTATTTTCGGCGATTTAAAGTGCGCTTCATTGCACTATTAGTGCGCTGAAGCACTACTAAAGCAGTACTTCAGCACACTTGCAGCACACTGAGGATGCTAAATTGGCACCGCTTTTGGACAACTTTAAAGGGACAGTTTGGTCAATTTCAACATGCAGTTGTATTGCTCACGCTACCCTTGACTTGTCAGTACCTGGTGATGCCACATTTTTCGGCTCAGCCCTTTCCGAGATATGAGTAATTCCAATGGGGGCAGCGTTTGTTTACATTTTTTAAAAATGAAACATAGGCCAACTCTAAATATTTTCCCAAAAGGTACTGCTGTTTGCTAGTTGTCTGCTGATGTTTTATGACCTTTTGGATGTTTTTGGGAATAAATAAAAATGTTTTTTTGAAATGTAAACAAAGAGGTGCCCTCATTACAATGACCAGGATCTCGGAAACGGCTGAAGAAGAAGAAAAAAAAATCTCGGGCACTGACAAGTCCAGGGTAGTGTGAGCATTACAACTGCATGTTGAAATTGACCAAACTGTCCCTTTAAGTGCACTACAAGCATACTTTTGAAAGTATGCTCCAAACACGCTTTTCATGCATTCGTATGGCATTAAGAGTGTGCTTGAGTACACTTCTATAACATTTTATTGTTACTAGAAGTTCAATAAAACTATATTAACGTCATGCTTCTTTGGACTACATTAGAACATTTTAAGTCTGTAAAAAGTATATCATATTAAGTATTGTAAATATATAACAGGTATGCTTGAAGTATATTTACAGTACACTCCCAAGTACATGACATGATATAAATGTAATACTACAATCCATGCTGGTCCTCAGAGCTTGTACATTACACACAGTCACACGTCACAGTAGTGTTACAGTGTGCATGCCTAGCATGACTGTCATTTACAGTCATTGCATTGTTACAGAGATTTCAGATACACATATCACTTTGTTTCAATGTTGCTCCACCTTCCTGCAGTTGATCACTTGAATTGATCATTAATGGTCACCCTCAGTTCTTTGCTTGAACAACTTGTTCCAACTTACCTCCCACCATTATATCATGCGAAGTGTGAGCCTATATATACCAGAACATATACGTGACCATCATAATGACGATGGGAACATGGTCATTTTTTTGTGTACCACTTTAAATTTTAAAAACCCCTTCAATAAACACATAATATAACAATGAGTAATATTTTCATGCAAACCAAAAAATATTCCTTCAAGATAAATGGCTTTCTGTTTGAGAAATTTAGCTCCAAGAAGTGCATTGCATGATGGGACATGCATAATGGTGCATGATGAGTAAATGCACTTTGTGTAAGCACACTTTGAAGATAGATTTGGGTGAAGTACAATCATATTGCACTTAGAAAAAGTGTACTTGCAATATGTTAAAGCGATTTTCTTTAAAGCGCACTATAGAAAATCACACTTCGAAGACATTTAGGTGAAGTGTAATCATATTGCACTTTAAAAAAGTACAATTGCAATATGTTATTAAAAAATACACTTTAAGTAAGTTTACTCTTAGAACACTATTAGTATATTCCTCTAAATACACTTAAGCCAAACATCTTCGAAATCCACTTGAAGTATGGTTCGCTAAGTGTACTTTCTTTGAGAGCAACTTAATTACATCTAATTTTAAGTACACTTTAAATAAGCATATTGTAAACATACTTTTTCTTAGCACAAAAAGCACGAGTGCACTTTTAACATGCTAAGTACACTTCAGTCATGCTTTTATTGTACTAAATTGAACCACTTTTTCACCTGGGATAACATTAGCATTTAGAAAGGGGTGGACAGGCCCACAACGTAGTGTGTAATATATTGGTGGGTTGAGACAGGGCCGGTTCTAGTCAATTTGGTGCCCGTAGGCAAGCACCCCTCTTTGCTTTTGGGATTAGAAATTGCCATGTGTAAACATAGTGTCATACATCTGATCGAGCACAGTTGGTCTACTACCTTCTAATGTACTCATTAATAGTTAATAATATGTATTGTCAATATAAAAACTGAATGTTTTATTTCGCATAATGCTTTAATTCTGTGGGACTTGGCGCCCCTAGGACATTTAGCGCCTTAGGCAACCGCCTGGTCTACCTATGCCCAGCGCCGGCCCTGGATTGGGAAGAGGCAGTAGGGGAATTCGCTCCTATGAATTCTAAAACAAAATACCCTCACCCCCAGTTATTCAAGTTGTAACAGCACGTAACAAACACAGTAAATACTTAACATTTCTATGCAGTGGTGTAGTCTACGTTTTTATGGTATACTGTATATTTGAGTATTTTTTGAAGTGGGTATACTGTATACATTTGTGCTATTCTAAATAATGGATCAATCAATTTTAAGTGGGTATACTGAAATCCCTGAAATTTTGAAGTCAGTATACTCCGTATACCTGCGTTCTACGTAGACTACACCACTGTTTCTATGTATTTCTCAAAGCCAAACACAACACCTCTGGGAGGGGGGGAATGCGGGCCTTCAGGTCAGAAAGGGTCATACCAGAGTGCTTCCGAATCTTTGGGTCATTCCAGAGCTATGGAATTCAGAGTTGTGACAACTGGATTAGAGGAGGCTGTTCGTTGGTGACATGATGATTCATACAGATTCAAATAGTTCTAGGAAGCGGCTTTCTGGTCGCTAGAGATGAACACAGTACCAATACATACGTAAGAAGCAGAAGATGAAGTAAAACGAATGGCATTTACCTTCATCACACTTTCTGTGTTCTACGCCCACTTCCTGGAACTAGTGGAACCACAGTATGTCAATGGCGATCTACACTGTATGCGTCAAATGCTCCATGAGCTGCCATTGCTGTGTAAAAGATGGAACATTAACCCCTTAATGCGCGCCGTACCTCCAGTGGCACGCTGTAATAGTCATTATTATATGGTTGTGACGTCATCTGTCGAATGCTCCATTCATTTCAACGGGGCTCCCCAACGTTCGGACGTCTGTTATTTTTCGATAACGGACGGGTTGGTCTATAACAGACCGCTGTCAATGGCAACAAGACTTTTCACTGCTAAAGCGACTTTTCAACAAGACTCTAATCAGCTGCTGTGATAGACAGCACCCCTTGTCCTGGCTACCGCTGTCAATGGCAACAAGACGTTCACTGCTAAAGCCACTGGCTTGTATACAAGTCAGTGGCTAAAGCGAATGTTTCATATCACTCCGCAGGGGGTCCGGTCTTTTGTCACTCTAATCAGCTGCTGTGATAGACAACACCTGTTGTCCTGGCTACCTAGCTGTTGCCTAGCGGTGTTCCACAACGGCACTGTTTTGTTTTGCGCAGCAACAATCTTAACATTAAATAGGCCTAAAGAAATGTCCCCGCCATGTGTGAATCATTTAAGTATATCCATATAATAAGCGGGTTAACTTTCGGCGAGTCGGTCGCTTTGTGGAATAGCAGCACTTCAGAGAGAACAAGACCCCTCCGCTCCGCGTCGGGGTCTAAAGATTCTCTCTGTCGTGCTGCTATTCCACGGTAGCGACCTTCTCGCCGAACGTTAACCCTTACTTGAAATGTACCTACCATAGCACTACAATACTGTGACACAACACAGGCCCTTTAGTAATGGACCACGACTTGGTCATTACCATACTGGTAACAACAAATGTATAAAGCCGCGTCTTAAGGGGTTAAGTAACATTAAGTACAGTACATTACATTACATTACGTTACCCTTAGCTGACACTTTAATCAAAAGCGATTTACAGATATTACAAGGTATTGGTTACAGTCCATGGAGCAGTGTAGGGTGCCTTGGTCAGGGGCGCTTCAGCCATGGAGGGAGGAAGAGATTGTTAAGGCTGGGGATTGAACCTGCAACCCTATGATCCACAGTCCCACTGCCTAACCATTACCCCAGGGTCAGAGAGAGTAGAGAGAGAGGTTCCATTGGCCCATTGTTTCCGGGTTCTATTATTGCAAGGGGGAGGGGGGTGAAATCCCCCTTTAGGCAGACCAAGGCAGACCTAAGGACTGTTCTATTCAATGCTAGGAGTATTATGACACGTCCCTTTAGGCAGACCGGAACCTGGTCATGTTAGGTGCCCATAGCAGCCTATTACATTGGCATATCTCTATATACTTAAAGAATCTCTGCCAGGGTTCCCTACTATTTTACTGCCATGCCTCTGGGCCACTTCATCTTCCTCGCCTGTCAAGGCTTCATTCTTAGAATTTAGGGCCCTCTCACTCTCCTCGTCTAGCCCCAGTGTTTCCCATACATTGAGGAAACTATGGCGGCCCACCATAGTTTAAATTTGGCCGCCATAGTTTCCGAAAATGTAAAAAATCCATTACGATTTCCGTGTTTGTTAAAAGCGATTTCAATTACGATTTCCTTCGCATTTTCCTCCTGGAGTAAATACATCCTGTAGAGAAAACCACAAGTGCTTGAAAGAGGGAGGGATCAAAAGCCTTGTCAAGTTGTTGTAGTTAACTTGGGTTTGGGAGCAATAAATAATAATTAAAAAAAAACCTTCCGAGAAGGGACAGTTGGGATGAGTTTACTAACACTCCCCAGGCTTTGTTTTACAGTTGTAATGAGTTAGGTGACAGGCAATGTTCCCTCTAAGCTGCGCGACTGCGCAATTGCGCACTGCTCTCACGTTCTCAGCGCAGAGCAAATCCATGCAGCGCAGGTAAAACAAGGCGGCAACTTTGTGTGGAGAGGCAGTTGATTGTTGTCCGAAATGTCCAGTCATTGTAGCTTTATAACATCCAATCGAAATAAAACATATTCTTTAGATATGAAACATCTATCTTACAGCAGTTTAAGCGATCACACTAGACGCGGACTTCTGCTTACAATCAGCATTGCGCCTCCAGCTGCTCAACATGATCTCCAAAAATTCTGTGCTCCTGGACACGGATGTTAAGGACACAAAATCCGTGTCCAGGAGCACGGATTTTGCCAAAATTCCGTGCTCCTGGACACGGAATTGTTTTCCGTGCTCCTGGACACGGAATTGTTTGAAGTGCTTTCTATAGGCTATTTCCACAGTCTGATGTTTTCTCAGGATTTTTCTCATTTCGAATATTTTGTCTCAGAAAAAAAACATTTCTGACTGACAGGTTAGGGTTAGGGATTGTTTTGGTCTGGGCACAGCTAGTTTTCTTCCATTCATTATATGAGTTTGATAGCCTAGCAACCAACTGGAAAAGGTATTTCTCAAAAATATGTCTTTAATGACAGGTTAAGGTTAGGGAATGTTTTGGTCAGGGCACAACTTAAATTGCTATAGCATTATTTTGTTTATTATTAGCATTTGGTATGTATTTTCTAATGATAGAGTTAACACAGTGCTGTGGTAATAGCCTACAGAAAGCACTTCCGTGTGCCCATCACGGAAAACAATTCCGTGTCCAGGAGCACGGAAAACAATTCCGTGTCCAGGAGCACGGAATTTTGGCAAAATCCGTGCTCCTGGACACGGATTTCGTGTCCTTAACATCCGTGTCCAGGAGCACAGAATTTTTGGAGATCAGGCTGAGCTGCTTGATCAGACAGAGCGCGGATACGCCACGCTTCGAATGCTGATCTTTAAAACGGTGACCAGACAACAGCTGTCACTCGCAGCCTAATCTACGGCGTTCGGTTGTGTTAAGTAGCCTACACAAAAAGCCTAAATCCATCTCTGTATAATGGATAGAAGACAAGTTCTAGCTCTCCTATAGCTCTATCGTGAATCTGATATGAATGTTGATAACGGTGTCGAGCATCTGGACCGATTTTAATGGATGCCTGTCAGCTTGCGAGTGGCAACATCTCTCGCGCTATTGGCATCATTGGAAGTGCGTGCTGCTTTCTGCCAAAGAGTTGGTTTAAATTCGTCAAAATGGTTTTGATGAAAGCATTTGCCCACGCAGTGGAAATGTCTTGAAAACATATGAACTAATATGCCTAAACGAAATACTAGCCTACTGATAAGAATGTCCATAAAACCCAGTTAGCCAGAAGGTCAGTCTGACTGTTCGGTAAGAAAAATGTTTGCTTCCCAAGATCTGAAATTTCCACGAGCTCTTAAGGTGACAGTGCATACTTTTACTTCATATAGGCCTAATTTAAGCTCAATATTTTAGTCTTTTAAATTTGTTACATAGGCCTAGCCTATTATAAAACATTTAAATCCAAATGAAATGATTCATCCTTTTAATCATAAATTCAACATTCTGGGCTATTGGACTGCTGTAAAGATACTTTCTTTCCAACATCTTACAAATGTAGGCCTAGCCTACAATATATTGATGTTGGTGGGTTGATGATTAAGTAATAATCAAGATTTGGAAACATTAGGCCTACTTAACTGAGCTGCTAGCTGCTCTGCTCCTATTCTGTTTTATTATTTTTTTCATTACATAGACCCCTGCATGTGTATTATGTAGCCTTATTTCTCAAAATATAAATGGCTGAAATGTAGGCTTAGGCCTATAGTTTCTCCATGCGCCAATGTCATACTGTAATCATTGTTTTGCCATTTTGCATTTACACTGCGTGAATAACCCCCCCCAAAAAAGGCCCGCGAAAAGACCCCCCGGCTGCCCCCATAGTTTCCAAAATTTCTGTGGGAAACACTGAGCCCATATACTTATTCAATAGGGAGTTATTGGAATGAAGCGCCTTGTATTTTGAAAGACCTTAACGATTTAACTCTAGTTTAAATGGCTAAATAGTTTAATATAGTTTTATTAGTGAAGAGCCCATCAGGTTCTGAAAGTTTGAAAAAGTGACGTTGCAACATTTCTAACAGCCCTATTGTCATGTCATCAAGCATGAAAAGGGTCATATCTACAGGGAAATAGTTTGTTACAAAAAAAACCCAAAAATGGTGTAACCTAAAATACTTTTTTTCAAAGGTTTATTGTCTAGTGTGTGTGTGTGTGTGTGTGTGTGTGTGTGTGTGTGTGTGTGTGTGCGCGTGTGCGTGCGTGGTTTGTGTGAGTCATTTGAGGAATGAGTGTTCTGTGTGTGTGTGTGTGTGTGTGTGTGTGTGTGTGTGTGTGTGTGTGTGTGTGTGTGTGTGTGTGTGTGTGTGTGTGTGTGTGTGTGTGTGTAGGGGATGAATGCATCTTTGTAAATAGCTTCTTTTCATTGATTGCATAACATAACCAGATCATTTAGTTGGCCAAGTTTTTATCAAGGATTATAACTAGTGAGAAAGATCAAAGGACATGAAATCATGAAGGTCCATACTACTATCAAATATTTGATATGTAAAAAGTATTTTAAAGTAGTTGTAAAATTCCAAATATGTCCATATAATTAATGTCCTTATTGTCATCTGTTTGTCTCAAGTATGCCATACTTTGTTGTGCCAAAGAAGCTTCATCTTTCTTTGTGTAGGCCTAATGCTAACTGCTCTCGTGAATGTATAATAACAAGTCCTGATTTTTTAAAGAAGCGCTATGGCGCCACCCTTTGGTCAATCTGCTTGTTTTTTTCCTCCTCTGAGTTACAGTAGAGCAGAGAGTAGAGTATCATTCATTGATCCCAGGGGGAAATTAAGGTGTCAAGTAGCATACATACATACATACATACATACATACATACATACATACATACATACATACATACATACATACATACATACATACATACATACATACATACATACATACATACATACATACATACATACATACATGAACAAGCTACAGAAGACATTACCCACAAGAGATTACACACATCCTTACACATATATTAACCATGCACATATGACTGCATAGCAAACAGGGGAGAGTTTTATAGGCCTACTTCGCAAGGGCCTAGGTCCACTGCCAGGATGTGCACCAATGACAATGTAGGCATATGTTCAACAATGCTTTAGCATAAAAGTAAGGAGGTACTGGTGATGTGTTTGCATTGCCTTAACAGTATAGCCATATTAAGTGTAGCAATGCAAGTCTATGGTTCCAAACAAACCATCAAATCAGGGGTCCCCAAACTAAGGCCCGGGGGCCGGATGCGGCCCGCCAAGCTCCTTTGACCGGCCCTCCACCTCTCTGCACCTCACCATTTGAACTGGCCCAAAGACGCAATCCTCACAGAAAAAAATAATGATAAAATATATTTTTTAAATATTTTATTTTGTTTATCAACAGGCCTTCCTACAGTTTCATTTTCACTAACCAAGTGTGAATCACCAGAAGTTTCTTGTCTTGATAGTTTCTCTCTCTGTAATATAATATCTAATATAAACAGGCCTAGCATTTCTATTGTATCACTCATAAACTGTCAATCTTTCTAACCTTTCCTTGCAATTTTTACATGGTTGTTAGAAATTAAAATGAATACCTGTGGTATTTCAAATTGAAAAACATGTGAAGTACTCACTTATTTTGCAAATCACTTGTAATGCTGAACTATTTTGTGCTAGAAATGATGGCTATAAACGGGCAGTGGCCCATTATAAAGCCCACATGATTGATCCCGGCCCCTGATCACAGTCAGGAATGATAATGTGGCCCCCAGAGAAAAAAAACGTTTGGGGACCCCTGCATCAAATCATCAAATACAACACTTGAAAATGAATTTAAAATTCACCAGAGTACAAACGGCTATTGAATCCCGTCCAGTGATCGCTTGTGGCTTGATGCTAATGGTTCCATTTGCTTCCAGTGATTATGCTAAGCTATGCTAATAATTCTGATACCAATACATCTAAGTACTGAAAACACTGAGAAGAAAATTATATGCACATTCATGGATAATACACAATACAAAGCAACACTTGTAAATGCTTTAACTATTAAGTTATCATTATTTAACTTTTTAAGTAATGCTTCAGCTATGTCTGTGGTAACATGAAGCTTAGGGTTGTATACTTCCTCAATGCTTCTCAGGAATTCTTGTTTGTGTCTCTGTTTTCCTGTTTTGTTTTGCATTTATGTTTATTCGTTAGTTAAGTACCTATGCCTCTGACTGTATGCCTTGTACTTACTGCCTGTCCCACTAACCAAGAGCATACTGCTTTGGGGGTTGTACAGGTGGGGGAACGAAGAGGCTGCTGTTTGAATGAGTGTGTGAATGTGTGTTGTCTTGTACGATGTAATATTTTGTCTTGTACTGTCTGTATTGTCCAATTTCAAGGGGACCCTACTAAAAATGAGATGTTGCATCTCAAGAGGCATTCCCCATGTACAAAATAAATAAATAAAATAAATAAACAATACTTGGAAATACTGCAAATATGTGAAAATCAGAAGAGGGCGGTCCGTTCCTTTAGAAAGCTTTGATACTCAGCTATTACAACAGTTATGCGACATTGCCATCTGGTGGGCACATGTGGAAGGACTACATATTTTTACTTACTGTATCCCTGCTTATTCTACAGCTGGGGTTCTCAAAATGTTTTTTTAACAAACGCCCGCTGGACCTCATCATAAGCCTACCAACACCCCCTTGACCTCTCATAAGCCTGCCAATAACCCCCTTAGTATTAAAAAAGTAGACTAATGCCCCCAAATGGCATCTAAGCACTGCCCCCTCTCAACTATCTCAACGCCCCCCAAAGGCTCTGTAACACCCCCTGAGGGACTCCAGAGCCCCTGTTGAGAAACACTAATATAGAGGGAGTTCCAAGAAGTTGGTTGAGTAGTAAAGCAGATTAACTGAACCTGGAGGTGGTGATAAATCAGCTAATAGAAGAGCCTGTGGTCATCATTTTCCTAACTGAACGGCACCAGCAGATTATCTATTATCAGGTTTACCTCTTCATGCACGTGTTAACTTAGTTGGGTTCATCACTACTGTATCACAATGGACATATTAAGAAAATACTGAGCAAGCATCTGTGACTGATTTAGTGTCAGTGTCCTGAAAACTACCGTTTTGTGGAAATCACGCAACCACTTCATATCTCACTGAGATCTTCAAGTCAGACAAAAGTTCCAGAGGTATCATCACAATTACGGCCCCAATGCCAAGCAAAATGGTGTGGTCCTTTAACCATGTTCTTGGAATACTCCCCAGGTCTGCCACTGTTCAGTTTTTAACTGGGTGCTAAATACGACATAAAGCAGATACATTAAAGAAGTAAAGACATCTCATATATTTACACAAATGAAGTACATAATGTTTATTTATTATGTAGGCCCTATTACTTCATCACTTTACTGTTACTGGCTCATCACTGGTCACTGTCACTGTCACTCACCAATGTTAAATTCTCAGTTATGACTTATTACTCCATCACCTTACTGTATTGGTCCATCACTGTTACTTGTCCTGTCTTGCACTTTGATGATGTCAACTTGTAAATGTCAGTCCTGTGTATGTCTATGTCCTTTCATGGTATAGAGAGAGTCAAATGTAATTTCAATTTCCTTATATGACCTGTGCATATGAAGAAACTGACAATAAAAGCTGACTTGACTTGACCTGTTTGGGGAGTTTGTGAGCTCTTTCATGGTGAGTGAAATAAACAAAACAGATCAAAGGCCGACATGTAAGAAATCACCAATTCAGTGTATTTAATTCCACATATGCATATATTATGGCATTTACAGTTTGACTTGTACAGCATAGACAGACAATGGAGGCCAGGATTTAAAGGCCCACGATGGATTACACCACAGTGCAATGGGACGTCCATAACCAAGTGGGGATTGGACAAATAAAGCCTCTGATTTCATCAAGGGGTAAATCAAAGGGGACTTGACTTTTGGGCAAGGATTTAACCTTCACACCATAGTCACACTGCTGGAGACTAAATGTATATGATAAAGTAATCTGTGCTAAAGACTACAAAGGAAAGTTAATAATTATGTTTCACTTTTATTGTTTGATTTTAAGATGCCTATTCCA
Source organism: Engraulis encrasicolus (assembly GCF_034702125.1). NCBI lineage: Eukaryota > Metazoa > Chordata > Actinopteri > Clupeiformes > Engraulidae > Engraulis > Engraulis encrasicolus. Next base: position 38,285,249 of record NC_085867.1, read on the forward strand.
CTTAAATATACCTTTGTAACGCTCACTTTGCATCCACCATTTCTGTTAATTACATACATATAAAATCACACATTTAAATAATATTTAGAAAATTGTCCTACACTTCTCAATATCTTCTTACCATTAACAGCCAAAGAACTTTAAAAGATGGGGCATGCTTTTAAAAGGTAGTACGTCATTTCAGTTATATTTTCAAAACGTATGCTGCCCATTCACAAATGTGATCTTTTCATAAATATTCACTAATGATTTACTGGTGGTGGTTGAGAATATACAGTACATGAAAAAGATGACATTTGTGAATGGCCAGCTCAAATTCTGGAAATTCAGTACTAAAAATGCCCATACTCTACTTTTAAAGCGAGAATTTAGCATTATATTTAGGCTTGCCTATCAACAGATTTTGCAAGCTGCATCTCTTAAATACTTGTAAAAAATTAACACAAACTTACTTTCATACCAACTATGTATTCACATACACGTCTTCCACACTTCTCCTAACATTTCCAGTTACATATAGCAATTATTTTGGCATATCTTACCCAAGTGCAAAAGGTCATGTAAATGTACAGCATACAGCAATCCAAAAGGGTTTTATTGCATTGAATTTATGAATGGTAAGAAAAATGAAGAGTATAATTGGAGGAAATTTGGCACGATGTACTAAATGTCAGGAAGGGAAGCCATCAAGACTCAAATTTACATATAGGCCTATGTATGTGTATGTACCGCAGTTCTGTTAAAAAAAGAAAAAAAATCTGTCTGTATAAAATATGTGCACTGAAAAGTAAATTGCTCCGCTCTAAAGCGAATGACTTAAGCATTTATTTATTTATTTATTAATTTATCATTGGCTTTAAAAGAAGGAACCTTATGGATTTTGCATGATGTAATCAAAAGCATGAATAAAGAAGTCGTGCTAAACGCAGTAGAAAAAAACATGTAATATGACAATATTTAACATTCAAGGCAAATTCAGTTGTGTGAACTGATATTTAAAAAAGACATCAGATTTATTGCCTTCATCTTAACAGTCATCTTTTCAACTTAATAACCATGAGGTGCAGGTGTCTTTTTTTACCCCTCCACTGCAGTAACTTCTTTCAGACATCAAACATAAAAGGGAGCCGATCCGTAAATCCCATATAAACTTCTAGACGTCTCCTCAGATGGGCGGCTACTTCCTGCTGGCAAAGGATCAGTGGGAGATGTCATAATAATAGTCCCTCAATCTTGGCTCCACTACCGAGAAACCTGGCCTGTCATCCGCCCTGCGAGGGAGAAAGAGAGAGAGGGGGGGGACGGGACGGGACAGGACAGACAGAAAGACAGACAGACTCATTAAAGATTCATTAGAGTCATAGATTCATTTAACTTTCAGAGAAACAACCAACAGCATTCTTGCCGCTTTCTTTTGCTCACTAACGAATGTGACCTCTCTATTGTGCATTTTATTTGTAAAAGACGTGTTCTTAAGTACAGTATAAGGCAATGCAGACTCATTAAAGATTCATTAGAGTCATAGATTCATTTAACTTTCAGAGAAACAACCAACAGCATTCTTGCCGCTTTCTTTTGCTCACTAACGAATGTGACCTCTCTATTGTGCATTTTATTTGTAAAAGACGTGTTCTTATTACTGTAAGTATAGTATAAGGCAATTCAATGTATTAGTGCAATGTGAAAATTGACGAGGCAATTATTGACAGCTCTATCTACTTTTTGGAAAGTGCTATTTACACAGCATTATTGTGACTTTACTGGGTCTTAAAAAAGCAAACATCACAGGAGCTAATGCCTTACTTATATGTCCAACACTTTTTCATGAGCTCATAAATCTCTGTGGGGCAGTTGGCAGGCGCGTCCATCCTCTGACCGCCCTCAATCATCTGGATGACCTCATTTCCCTTCATACCCTGAGAGAGAGAGAGAGAGAGAGAGAGAGAGGGAGAGAGAGAGAGAGACAGGCAGACAGACAGGCAGAGGGATGAAGAGGGATTTATGTGAAAGAACAGCAAAGCAAAAAAGGGCAAACAGAGGGAGAATGGACAGAGGCAGGTGTGTGTGTGTGTGTGTGTGTGTGTGTGTGTGTGCGCACGAGCACGTGCGCATGTGTGCATGTGTGCATGTGTGCATGAATGAATATAATTGAGATAAGGACATTTATGTATACAGTACATGTGTAGCAATGGATGGTCCACAATGTGGACCTTTCGACAAAATCTGCAGTGCAAAGGTACATTACCAGTTAACTATACGATTTGTACAGTGACATTTAAAGTGATACTGTCCCAGTTTTGGAAGTAAGCTCATATTACACCTCCCCTTGAGTTAGGTTATTGAGTTTTACCTTTCTCCTGTACTTCCTGCCGTTCTCTGAATACGGCAGTGCAAATTTTACCTCCAAGCTAGCAGTTAACATTGATTTCTATGAGACCAGCTTGCCGCCAGCTAGAATGGAGGTACAATTTGCACTGCCATACTCAGAGAACAGTTGAACATACAGGAGAAAGGTAAGACTCAATAATTTAACTCAAGGGGAGGTGTAATATGAGCTTATTTCCAAACATGGGACAGTATCACTTTAAGAATATCAATCAATCAACCAGCCAACCAGCCAACTAACCAATCAGCCAGCCAACTAATCAAGTACCTTGTAGGGTTTCTGGCCGAACGAGTAGGCCTCCCACATCAGAACCCCAAAGCTCCAGACGTCGCTCTTGCAGGAGAACTTGAAGTAGTTCATGCATTCAGGGGCGTACCACTTCACTGGCCACTTGCCATGTCCCTTCGCCTGTTAGCGGAGTTGAGCAGAGCAGACAAAGCCATGAGATACATAGAAGCAGTCTTTTTACAAGGTGCAATGTGTATTATTTTTAACGAAGAGAAGACACCGGAGCAGCTCAGATGGGATGCTGATGGATTCTGATGAAGATGGCTTGCCATTGAAACGTTAGTCCCTAACATGTTGTGCACTTGAATTAAAAAGAAAAAGCATCCCATCTGAGCTGCTCTGGTGTCTTCTCTTTGTTCAAGATTACCTACCTCCCTCCCGTTGATGCACCAGATGTAAAAACAGAAGCACGTGGAACCCCTTTTTATGTATTATTTTTAGTTGTTCATTTCCAGAATTCATGCTGCCCATTCTAATGTTATACGTTTTTCATGAATACTTTCCACCATGAAATTCCAAGTAGGCTATTCATTATGATTGGGAAAATGCCCTTTTCATACATGAAAAGAAGGATCTTCCCCATTATCCACAATTTTGAATTTCCAGAAATAGATATTTTTATCTGCAAAATTACTTTACTTTGGTCAGACTAGTACATACTAGCTCATTGTTAGTGAATATCAAATTTGGCAATAGGCAGCACAGTTTCAATGAGCAACATAGATGCAATACCTAATCTGGCCACCATCCTACACTGTGTACCTTTAAAGATTTTGTTCACCTTTATTAATCAGGCAGGACAATTGAGAGAAACAGGAAATGAGTACAGTATATATATCTCTCTCTATATATGGGGGAAGGATCGGCAAAGGACATCGGGTCGGAATTGAGACCGGGTCGCCAGCGTAATGGTATGCCGTCTTAGTTCATTGAGTCAAAGCGCCCGCAGTAGTCATTTTTTTCCTCTTCCTGTTGCTCTCTGGTATGTTTCTGTATGTCTCATGCAATTGCCCCACTGAGACTGTAAAGTAACTAACTAACTGAAAAGGAGTAATTCCATATGCTTCTGTCTTCTCATCAGTTTATAACCAGCTGCGACATGATCTCAGAATTACGTGAAATGATCATACACTATTGTGACACAAAATCTGCGTCTGTTTCACAGATTTGGCCAAAATTCTGTGATGGGGTCACGGAGGTGCTTTCCGTGATGGGCTCACTGAAGGGCATTCTTTATATTCCCATGCTTTATGTTCTCACACACTCATGTTCCAACTTAATCTCTCAGGAATTTTCTAATTTCAAAGATTTTTTTCTATTCTTTCTAACCCTACTGACAGGTTAGGGTCAAGGATTGTTTTGATCCAGTACTGTTTGGTACAGTAGCCTATCAATCGAGTTCAAAAGGTATTTCTCACAAACATTTCAGTGAGTCCATCATGGAAAACACTTCCCTGACACCAACACAGACTTTTTGCCACAATCTCTGAAATTTCGTGTACCAAGTGTCCATGATCGTGTCACAGAATTCTGTGAGATCAGGTTGTTAGCTAAATAACTAGCAGAGGAGAGGAAAATTCCATGTTACTCAGATGAGTGTGTTAATAACATTGTTGTCCAGGGACCATTGGTGATCTGCCAGATACATAGGTGGGGGGTATTAATACATAATACTTGTATAGATTTATTTAGGCTTCGCATGCTCTTTTAGAATTCAATGCAGTGAGATATTGACCACTGTAAGAAAAGAAGGGCTCGCCTTCCACTTAAATCACTGTGCACAGTGTGTCTATTACTTATATCACGAACATAGACTATGCTCCCTGCCCTCTTCCCTTGTCTTTGTAGAGGCTGTGGTTACTGATGCCGACACACTACCCTGAGGATGAACTCAGCTTGTCTGAGGCAGCAAAGCTGTTAATAGCTTTCCACTGCAGTACATGCCCAGAGTTGACAGGCCGCTGTAGCTTATTCGGGAAGTCTACTCTGCACTTGAACTTCCTTTTCATAAGAAGGGCTTATTCCACCTTAGTTCTTTTTCTGAGTGTGGGCCAGAGGTGTGGATCCCGAGTTCAGAGAGTAAAAAGCTGCTACAATTATAATCCGATCAGCTCTGAATCAGATGATCTTAATGAGAAATCTGGAGAGTTTGATCAGCTTCTCAATGATGTGATGTCAAAATGTGGCAAGGGTTTTTTGTGGCAAAGGTTTGTCTTTCTAAATCTGAGGACTGACACTTTTAGAAGGACCTTTTCCGAGCACTGTCGTTAACACAGTGTTCACAGTTCACATCAACTGATGCGTTAGCAGTTCCTTGTCAAAATTGCTGCGTCTTACTGGAATGTGCTTCTTTCTGGGGCTCAACTGACCAGGGTCATCATTGCGTTATCTAGTATAGTGTTTCTCAAACTTTTTCAGATCATGGACCACTTTGTCCTAATTCTTTTTTTTTACAGGGACAACCAGTCAAATGAATTGATGGAATCCCTCAACCCTGAAGGTTTTAGGCGCTGTTAAGACTTTAAACTACATTATATCACATTACATTTACCCTTAGCTGACGCTTTTATCCAAAGTGACTTACAGTCGTTTACGGGGTATTGGTTACAGTCCCTGGAGCAATGTGGGGGTTAAGTTGCCTTGCTCAATGGCACTTCAGCCATGGTTGGAGGTGTAGGGAGAGGTAATGGTGGAATTTGTACCTGCAACTGATCTCACGACCAACGACTTCACCATTAGGCCATGGCTGCCCCAAATTCAGATGCAGATCACTTATTTTTTTAATATAAATTACAGGCTTGTCTTATTGTAGTGAAGGAACAAGTTCAGATATGTTTAGACTACCGGTAATCATATTGTCATTGATATAGCTTTCCTTGTCTTGGAAATAGTGACTACATTTGTAGAAATCTCTGCGTGGTCTTGAGGTACTGTAGTCGTATCTCGTGGGTCACCAGTGGTCCCCGGAGTCTGGGGCCCGGACCATGCACCACTCATCTAGCAGGAAACTGAACTCACCTTGTAGTAATTCTCCTCTTCTGTGAGGGCTTTGGAGAGGCCGAAGTCGCTGATTTTGGCGTAGTGCTGAGTGACCAGCAGGACGTTGCGGGCGGCAAGGTCCCTGTGCACAAAGTTATGCTCCTCAAGATACTTCATTCCCATGGAAACCTGGTGAACCAGCTCCGTGATGTTCTTGACCGGAACGTTCAGTCTGTGGCCAACAGAAGAGAAGTGAGTGACAAATGGAAGTCCAGCTACTTACAAGTCAATTCTTGTATTATTCTTTTTTAGGGCTTTTGTACTTTTATTAACTGACAGGACAGTGGAGAAGAGACAGGAAATGATTAGGAGGGAGAAGTGGGTGAGGGAGAAGGATTGTGAAACGTATGGGTATTCTATACCCTCGGTTCTCTGATGGAGATAAGTGAGACACAGACTGTGGCTGTGTCTCAAATGGTGCACTTGTGCACTTTAGTGTTCATGTTTCAGTGCGTATGCCGTATTAGTTACGCACTGAAACATAGTGCCCGAAGTGCACAAGTGTGCCATTTGAGATCCAGCCCATGACTCTATGGGTGTTTAGCGCCCTTGCGCGACCTTGAGCCGGAATCTAACCCGCATCCCCTGCGTAATGGCACAGTGCACTAGTATTCTGGCCTACGTCACCCCCTTCATGTATTATTCTTATAATACTGTATTGTATCAGAATATTGCTAGTAGTGATATTAGTATTTGACAGAGTATCTTATATTACTACTGTACAGCAATATGGAAGTGATGTGCTTCGACCCTGTGTCTATCATGTCGCAGTTTTAAAAGGGACTTTGTCTGCAGAATAATGCCACGATGATTCATCCACCTATCTATTTCTGCCGCTATATTCACCAACTTCCTTGCTCATTTTTATTTTGCTTTAGAACCCATGGGCAGCTAGACTTTGCCAATGGACATAGTAGACTATCTTTTTTAGGAAAACATTTTTTTTTATTATATCCCCCAATTCCTTTTCCCCAGCTATTGGAGAGCCATTTTCATGAAAAGAACTATATATGCAGTAAAATCTGCAATGAGAATATATGGTCCCACTCAAGTTAAATTCTACTCTTTGAGTGTTGAATTAACACTTAGTTGAAATATGGCTTCACCATTCACTCAACGGGTTAAAAATGCAACACTAAAATAGAGTGGGACCATACGTCCTCAGAATAATGTTGAATGCGGCCCTACCGTGGCTGATATGGTAGGTCCTTTGCTGGTCCTTCCCCATCTCTCTCTCCCAGCTCGCTTCCTGTCTCTTCTTCACTATCCTGTCTCATAAAAACCAAAAAAGGCTGAAAAGCCCCCAAAAAATACTTGAAAAAAAAAGAATAATGTTGAATGTATTATCTCACTTGTTCCTCTGCAGGTACTTGTGCAGGGGCCCTAGCTCGGCCAGTTCCATAACGAGCATGAGGTTCTCCGCTTCGCAGATGCCGATCATGCGTACGATGTAGGGGTTGTCCAGCTGCTGCATAACGTTGGCCTCGCGCAGCATCTCGTCACGCACCGCCGTGTTGTTGTCATCGTTCTTCAGGATCTTAACCGCCACTGGCTTCTTGGTCCTGATGACACACACATAGACAGACACAAACATGAACACGTTTTTTTTTTTTTTTTTTTTTAAATGAGTGGGAGCGAGACGGGGAAAGGATCAGGAAATGACCTCGAACTGGATTTGAACTCAGCTCTGTGGGGATATGGTAGGGTGTGGTAGCCCAGACAGACAGGCAGTTGGTTTGCTATGATGAAACGGACCCGGAAAGGACGAACACGGGGAAATTATTTGCACCCCATGCAGGCATTCACACACTCAGGGATTGTCAGGGTGAAGAAAGAGTAATAGAATACAGGGAAAACTAGAGAGGTTCAGTCGTTCACTATTTCACAGAATATAAAGCGCATTGTCTTGCTCTAGCCTGGCTCTCGTCAGAACTGTGTAGTTCCGCACAGCTCCACCAGGGGGGCTCCATGAGCTACACACATTTGTGCATTTCTCAAAACCATAGATGCTAACTATGTTAACTACTTGTTGTTTGGAATGCATTTTCCCATTGGCAACTACCCAAGTTGCTAATTGTTAGCAACTATGCTTTCGAAAAGTCACCCCTGGTCTTTTGGGAAGCGCTCCGATCACAAAGCGATTGTTCTTTCAATGACAATGGTAACTTGCATAGTGGAGTCACCTGACAACTGCATTTTAGACTCTACGTACCACATATCTGTTGTTTAAAGGGTGAACAGAGAACGGTTTGGAAGGAATTACTTGGTGGCGATGATGGGCAAATAGTGAAATAGGACAAAGCCATGCCGTCTGAAAACAAATCCAACGTGTGCTCTCCCAGACCTAGTGGGTGGAGCTCGTGAAGCTGTGCGGAACTACGATTGTCCTTAACATAGTATACTGTGTATGGAATGAGTGACCATTTCAGATGAAGTCACACAGTCAGACACACAGTCAGTAGAACGCATAGACTTCCTCATGTGTAGAGCCCCTTGAGCATGGCGGCAAAGTTACCGGAGTCTTTACTTATTGCTCACATACTGTAAAGAGGTTGGAGAGAGGACAGTATACCAGTTTGGGGAAATAATTGGCACACATGTAGTCATGGTCGCTGACAGCTTTGGGCAGACCCAGGACAAAGCCACCTGAAAGCAGCCCCCCCCCCCACACACACACAATACATACAGTACAATGTAATGAGGGTTCCACTTTGGGGCCCCTCTTTCCCCTTGGCCCAGTACAACTGGCCCTTTGTTTCTCCACATGTCAGCTTCCCTGCACGCAGTCATTCACACAGCCAGTCAGATGCCCTTACTTCCTCATGGTGTAGAGTCCCTTGAGCACGGTGCCAAAGTTCCCCGAGCCCAGCTCTCCGTCCTCCAGGAACAGCTGACTGCGGTCCACATGCGTCTGCCGCAGCTCGTCCGGGTCCGCGTACGGGCTCTCGTACACCGCCGTGTCCATGGGCATGGCGTCTGGGAGACCAAACATCAGAGATGCATGTTAGTACTAGCAAGGTTAATACCAGGTAGCTCTTTATCGCAAACTGTTCCACAGTGGAACACTGTAACAGGCCCTGAAAAACGTAACTACCATAGTACTACAGCCCAATGACAGTACACAAGGCCTTTAGTAATACATTGCGACATTGTAACAATACAGTAATAGAGAGAGAGTGAGAGTGAGAGTGAGAGTTAGAGAGAGAGAGAGAGAGAGAGAGAGAGAGAGAGAGAGAGAGAGAGAGAGAGAGAGAGAGAGAGAGAGAGAGAGAGAGAGAGAGAGAGAGAAAGAATGAAATTCTGAATCATATCAGAAATGTGTATCCCTTTGATTAGGTAACGTACCTAGTTCAAGGTGGTTCATGAACCACTTTTCAAAACAAATGCACATGTAAAACTAAGCTAATATTTCATGCCATTCATGGCAAAGGAGTAAATTGTGAGTTCTACTCAGTCAAAGAAATATGGTAAAACATTTTGTCTTGGCTCTCACCAGCATTTGGACCCCTGGTTTCGTAGGTGTTGTGGTTGTTATCTTTGTTGCTAAGTCTTTGGGAAGGACGATCCTGTGGTTGAATCACAACAGTGGATTATTCAGGCTGATATGGACACACACACACTCAGACAAGGACACATACACACACACACACGAACACGCAGTGCATAGATTCAGGGCTAAACCAGGCTCCATGCAACCTGAAAGTCCACACAAGCAAAACGCAGAAACACACACATCAGGTTGCATGTTTATTGGGAAAAAAATTATCCACATTTCCTTCATGGTCACCCTGTATGGATGTCTTAGGCCAGAAATTGAACATGAATTCAGACAAAAAAAGGTAAAAAGGAGTCCAAATATTGCTCTGAGCAAAGATACCCATACAGCAGTAATATGAAGAAGACCAATGATGTGATGGGGGGAGGGGGTGGCATTGTTGGAGTGTTTCATCCTGTCTTCATTATGTATTCAAAGGAGGATGTGACATTTTCAGAAAATAAAAGTCCTGCCACATACTTAATTCAATTATATTTTTGAATTCTATACTTGCATTCTATTTGGAATCTGATCTTTGTATGTAATACAACTCATACACCAAGTAGATAAGCTATACTATAATGATATTAAAAATGATAAGGGCACAGACAGAAGAAATGCCCTTCATGGCAGGACTTTTACTTTCTCAAGACAGTTAGTCAACACTCTCCTCTGTATGAAACAACACATGCACAACATAACCTGGAATGATTGAGAGATTTCTGATTGAAATAATGGATGTCCATAGTGGGGGCTGTGCAATAGTTTGAACGTGTAGATTTACCGTATATTCCAGGCCAAAAGACAGCTTATAAGACGCTCTGTCAGTTTTTGACAATATTTTATGATATTCAATGCCCCTAATGGTCCGAATAATACGGTAAATCATGAGTGTGGAGCTACATGATTTGGAGATGGTGGAGGTTAACACTGGTCTTCTTCCTGTGTGGAAGTGGAACATGAAGGAAAGGAGCCTAAGGTGTCTTTTATAAGAGGGCAAGAGAGGGCAAGGATCAAACCAGAGAGAGAGAGAGAGAGAGAGAGAGAGAGAGAGAGAGCAATACGTAGAGAAGAGAGAGGGAAAGAGGGAGCAGTAAAACAGTTTCCCTCTAACACAGGTAACTGATCTGAGTAACCAGTAGACCTGTGTACTCGTCTTAGAGACCTGTGACTCTGCACTGATTGGATCAAGTTTGTTGTGTGTTCTTGCTAGGTTTTTCATGTTTTTTCAGTAACAACCATCTATCTACCTCATTGGGTACAATGGAGTAAATGGTGTAACAGCTGGGTAATATTATGTGCTGTTGTTGTACTTACACCATGAATTTAGTCTTACTTTTGACACCTCTGCACCTGCCTCAAATACATTGGAGGTGTCTGGCGTCATGTGAAAAAGAAGTCAGCATGATCATGGAACGCAAGAGGGCGGTATAGGACAGCTGACAACAGGCTCAACAGGATGCCTTTCAGTAGGCCTAATACAGTAGATGTGTAGTTTTTCTAACATCCATACATCATGTCATTCTTCAGAGTGGTTTACGATAGGACAGGATAATGAGGAAGTGTGTTGGGTAACGGACATAGCAACATCCTGTGGGTAAGTTAAGTGCAATAATGGTTCCCCTAAACCTCACTGACCCCGGAATTAACAATGGCGGCAAGAGCGATCCACAGTGATGGGCATGTCTTACCAAAAGGCACAGCAACTACTACATTTATGTTTATACTACAACCTTTTAGAAAAAAAAGCACTGTACCAATTTTTTCATTAGCAAAATGTATAAATAGCACAACAGACTGAAATTTCTTCATGCATCTTTTCCGTATCGGTCTCTGTTTTTGTATTGCTTTCTCTAATCTAAACTGTTATGTATGTTACTGTAACAAATAAATATATCTCTGGCACATTCTGTTACTGAGACAGCTTGCCACAACAGCTCGTCGCAACAGTTTTAACAGTTGCTGCAACACACTGCTTACATAATATTGTATAATGGTCTGAGCAATGATGCAAAGCTCTGTAAACATCACTTCCTACAGGTCAAGACAAGAGATTGTCCAAACAGCATTCTTTGCTATCTCTCTTCCTCATTGCAAAAAAGTTTGATAAACAACAAGACACTTAACGGCACCTATGGTAAAAGATTAATAATGACATTGTCGTTACAATTTTGGTGACAGTAATGTTGTAACAGAGGCTCTGCGCAAAGGGGTTAAACCGCCCATAACTTTAAGAATCCATTTTGTCAGAAGAACAACAACTGAGAACTGAGAGTGGACAAGGGACATACTCTGAACTAACGGGATAGAATAAGCATAGGTATAATAGCACCCAAAGATCACATCTTCAGTCACTGTTTTCACTCCCTAAGAGTACAGTGTGTACATTATTCTATGTAGACTACACCACTGATTGGATAACTTTCTTTGGCATCACACACCTCTATATAGCCTATATACAGGGTGCGATTTGTAGGGGGGGATGGGGGGGGATTGTCCCCCCTTCTGGTTTTGATACTTCCACTATTCCTACAGGATTTTAATATTTGCGGTATGTAACTCCATTGATAATGCTTAAAATCTTAAACTTATCCCAGCCTTCTAGTTCTTCAACAAATCGCACCCTGCCTATATATATGACGTCTTCAGATCACATTGCCTGCATCTACCCACAACACAACAACCAAAAAGAGAAAAGGGAATGCTTGACTGGGTCATTTGTCCAATTAGTAAAAAAAAGGGTGCTCATCAAATAAACTTGGGCGTCCAAACTGCCATGAAAAGATAAAAACTGGCAGTGCCTCAAAGATTGTTTTTTTCTTTTCACCACATCACAACAACTCATGAACACAGAAGGGGCAGACAGAAAATGATTGCAGGTGCCATTCATGCGAATGGAAATGCATGAATATGCATGTGCATGTAAAGATGACAGATAGGCACTTTGCAATCCCACACGCATGTTAGTAGCAAAATTAACACCAGTTAAGATTAAGATTCAAATAAAAAAGGCACACACATTAGTTAGCAGGCTAGGGGGAACCTCATTGCACCACACACCCATAATAAGATAGATAGATAGCGAGAGAAAGAGAGAGAGAGAGAGAGAGAGAGAGAGAGAGAGAGAGAGAGAGAGAGAGAGAGAGAGAGATAGAGAGAGAGAGAGAGAGAGAGAGAGAGAGAGAGAGAGAGAGAGAGACAGAGACAGAGAGAGAGAGAGAGAGAGAGAGAGAGAGAGAGAGAGAGAGAGAGAGAGAGAGAGAGAAGGGGAAAAGAGGGATATTGCATGTTAGTTGGTGCACCTTTTTGGAGCCAGGTATTGGGAAGGAGTAGGATTTGAGTCTGGAGAGTATTCCACCTGTGGCACCTCGCTACAAAACCACAAGTTTGAAAGAGGGTTACTTGTTTGTTTGTTTGTTTTTTTAATAATCCGTCGTTCTTCCTCAGGAAGTGTTCACCAATAAAAATCATGGCGTGCATGTTAAGGAGGCGTGTGTTAGTTCATTTCTACAACAAGATAGTAGACGTGGTCGTCCTCCTGACTCAGACAGACACACAGTTTCATCATGCTTTCTCAAAACATTGTCATACATTTATTGATTTAAGTGATTCATTAATCAATAGACACCAGTAATTTTGTCTTAGCCCTATCCAAACCTCAAAACCTCAATCATGCGTACCATAGTAAATAAAAGAAAACATGCAGTGTACACAGTATAATTCTGCTGTGTATGGACTGCTTGTCACTGGCCTTAGTCAATGTTAGTCACTTCCTCTTGGTTGGGAAGACTAGCTAGGTCGACTTTATCTGTGGCACTTCCTGTCACATGACTGCAATAGACTATCATTGCTGTCACAGTTGCAGCATGGGGGGAGGGGAAGAGGTTGTCACTGCTACATCATTAACTGTTACAGTATGTGAGGCTATTGTCCAGCACACACATGTGATTCCAGGCACAATAGCCATTTCTTTATTTTATTCTGAGCACAGGAAGTTGATAATGCAGCATGTGCTTATTTAAGTGGAGAATTAGTTCCCTGGACCTTGACAGTTGTGAACATTGTAGAGACTATATAAAGCTGATGCTGGCAAACGGAGGCGTCTGGCTCGTTCTTTTGATTGGCGTTCACTGAAGCAGCTCATCACAATAACTAATAATGTTGCTTATTGCTCAGGTGTAAATATGTACACATGGTATGGTGCACAGAGAAGTTATCACTATTGTACCGTCTTTGTCATTTAGTAGGAGGTTGTGTTACTATACTGTAGTACAGATGAGCCAAAACACGAAGCAGATTACCCTCCTGAAATCTTTTTTTTCACAAACACTGTCCGTAACAGATAAAATACTACATTTAAGTTCAATGCACGAGTATCGTTTAATTAGTTATGAGAGGTTATAGTCCTATGAACAAGCAAAGACAGGGGAGGTTAAATGAGCCTTGCCATATGTTTATTTCTACTATATACGGCAATATTTAGAGTGGAAACGCACAGCAGTGTTGGGCAGCTAATATCAATCTGTTCTGTATTTCTGACACATCGGTTCATTCTAATAATCATTCATTTCAGCAATCGTGTTTCCTACGATATATTAAGTTATTGGTGAAAATTCATCTGTTTAGTACAGTTACTCAACAGTTACTCTACTATGCCAATAAAAAGTGTTTAAAAACCCAATTTTTTTAAGATATCAAAAGAACACCTTAATAATGTGACAATGTCACTCAGCTCGACAAAACTACATTTCCAACTGTGGTGACAGGGCTCTGAGTGAAATGAGTAACCATTGTTGATGAAGTGTTACGTAACTACTCTGCCGATGCCCAGGCCATTCTGGTATGCAAATATAGGCAAATGCCTAGGGCCCCCCAGTTACAAATGGGCCACCTGATGAAGACTGTTTATAAATTCAAGTAAAAGCAACAACAATTTTGTAAGTGTAAGTGTCTAAGATGGTTGAAAGGAAAACACAAGACACTGGTAAATTGACACTGTACAGTCATGAGTACTTGTGCCAATACTTTGTAGAGTAATAATGGGTTGAGTGACTTATGACATCCTCATCTACGTGATCTGTCTGTCATGGTATGTCTTCGTCATATTATGGTAACACAACTTTTCTACATTTTGTATTCGTATATGGGAGTTTGGGGGACCAGGGACCATGCCCCCCCCCCCCCTTAACCTTTCAACAGCCCTGACAATGACATCACATCCTCTCTAGGGGATTTCCTCAGTGCTGGTCAAATCAGGTGGCAGGTGAGGAATCTTTCCAGGCCAATTTTGCTTACTGCTTGGAAATCCCCTTCAAAGCAAATACTGCAGTGTGCTGTTGCCTTGCGTCTATGACTAGCTATGTACTGTATGTATTTGGCATGTGTCTAAGTCTGCTTCATTCCCTAGCTCCTTACCAGGGACCGTTCCCCCACTGGGACGTTGTAATAGTCTATGAAAAAACTTAACTATAGTACTACACCACTATGACAGGACACAGGGCCTTTAGTTACACATTACTTAGTAATACAATGACTTGGTCATTGTCATTCTGGTAACAGCTCATTTATAACAGGGGTAGTGTCTTTTACCGTTTTAAAACGAGTGACCCAGTGTGACAGATGTTAGTTTTATATATGATATCAACGTTAATAGGAAATAGTTTGTCGTATAAATAAAGTTTCACTTACAGGATGGTGGCCTGGTAGCTCTGGGCGGCCTATATCTGCATATCAATGACAAAATACATTATCATTAACAATTCATTATTCATGGTTGAGTACTTATAAACACATCCATCCATCCATCCATCCATCCATCCATCCACCCTTCCATCCATCCATCCATCCATCCATCCATCCATCCATCCATCCATCCATCCATCCATCCATCCATCTAGCTGTTCCATTACCTCTTTCTCTCCTCACTGCACTGCTTTCTGATTGGTTGCTAGCTATGGATTGACATAGTTTATCATGCACAACTCAAAAGTAGTTAGTTCTGCCAAAATCTTGAACACTCCTCTTTATCAATATCTTATAATGTATCTACTACACCCATCTCCAAAAGAGTTGTCGCCTATCCGTTTGGAGTTGACGGGTGCTATTTCGACACTTAATATTGATGCAGATCACTTACTTTTTATTCCCATTTACAACCCTGTCTTATTGTGGTGAAAATATGACTAGAGGCATGATTGGCTTTATAATTATGTTACAAATATAGCATTCTGCTAGCTTGTCTTGGAAAATAAGAAATCCCTTTGTGGACCACCTTAGCTCTGTCGCGGACCACCAGTGGTCCCCGGACCACACTTTGAGAATCACTGCTCTACGAATAGCCAATATGTCACCATCCTTGCTCATTTTGACATTATGTTCGATTGGCGACAAAACTTTTGTCTTGTGAAAATCTGTCCTGTCTGTGTTCAATAAAGGGTCAATCTTTCTTTGGTGCATGAAATTTATTTTTGTACATACATTTTCATTCGGGAGGGTTGTAGCTTTCATATGAGTGACTTCTGAAGCCAAGTGATTAATTGAAAGTCAGGTTATTAGCTGTTATTCCAAACAGATGGATAGGCGACAACTCTTTTGGAGACGGGTGTATAAGAACTGTCAACTGTTTATTGTCAGCCATGGCTGGGGGCTGCGTCGTGCTCTATTTAATGTTACAGACATAACATTTACAGACAACCCTTTATCGGTTAAGTTATAGTTGTGGACACTGTGCAGGAAATGGTCAAAAAAGGTACTGCAACTTTGCTGCTCATTGAAACTGGGTTGCCTATTGCCAAATTTGATCTTTTCATGAAAGTTTACTAAATAATAAACTATTATTTTCCAGTATGGATTTTTGCAGCTAGAAATGGCAATTTCTGGAAATTCAAAATGGCGGACCATGGAGAAGATCCCCCTTTTCATGTATGAAAATTGCAATTTTTTTCAGTCATAATGAATACTTAGAATTTGATGGTGGTGGCAAGTATTCATTAAAAAGGTAACATTGGTGAATGGGTAGCATGAATTCTAGAAATAAACAACTAAAAATCTCACACAGTGTCCCTTTAAGTTATAGTTTTTTAAATGCTTTCTAATTATCTATAGGCATTACTGTAACTGGATCATGAGCCTGGGCAATATATCCCTCCCCTTACGTACCATTCGATGCTCCTTCCGGTCGAGAGCAGGATTCAGTCAAGACTCTTAGGAGACCATCTGGCTTGTATGAGTAGTGCTCCACCAGCTGGAGTAGAGAGGACACGCACGCACGCACGCACGCACGCACGCACGCACGCACGCACGCACGCACGCACAAAGACATGCTTTTTTTAAAAAAAATGTTTTTGGTAGAGTACAGTAACTCTTGAGAACACACACACACACACACACACACACACACACACACACACACACACACACACACACACACACACACACACACACACACAATTTCTGGTACCGAAAACATCTCACACACATCCTAACTCCCACAACCAATGTCACTGAAATACAAACACAATTCCTTCTTTACGCTCTCATTTCAGTTTTAAAACACAGTCTTTTCAAAACACTACACACATTTGTCTGGATTAGGCACAATTTTCATGAAGAAAATTGTTGGCTTTCTGATGGAACACCCTGTCATTCAAAATAGGCTACTTCGTAAAATCAATTGTGTGCAGAGCTTTGAGAATTTGAGACATGATTCCAGAAATTGTGTGAAAGCAATCGAGAAAAAGCCATTGAGCTAGCCTACATTATCTCTTCTTACAGGCAATCTAGGCCAAACTGCCAGCAAAAATCGAGCAACCTACGATAGTTCTGGCAGACCACGTAGTCAACGCGCCCTTTTGCCTACTGGCTGACGCCGACCCAACCCATACAACTCTCCACTAATCAGCTGCGCTTTGGTTAATCAGCTGCTGCTCGCAATTGGATGCTGACCTTTGGCGCGCTTTATTTAAACTACTGAATTTGTTTTCCTGTCATTGCTTTTTGCTGCTTGTTTTGCTCGCACCACCTCCCCTGCTCCACCAGACTAATCATGCTCGCTCTGTTCTAGGGGGTATGTCGCCTTTCCAGCTAAATGGAAGGCACTCCACCTGAGGATTCTGCTGTTCCCTGCATTGGCTTCCATAGAGCTCATGGAGAAGCCGGGGAACTTCCTCCGAACAGAGCCATACCGCAAAACACAAATTTATGCATTCAGAAATAAAGCCTCTCAAATATATCTCTGTTTCTTGTCTCATTTTTGACTAGAGTGGACAGAAATAATATTTATTTGCACACAGTATAAAATAAACATTGTAGTATTATGTACGAGTATTTTTATTGCTCTCTGTGTTAGAGTGTTATGCAGTGTGACATTTTCGTGCAAGACAATTTCCCCATTGGAACAACACTGATTTCACATTCAGCTATTTTATCTCCTGTTTACATACTCCACAGAAATAATAATTACAGAATAAATAAAAATGACGAGTGAGGCACTTCAGTGCTGAGAGTTAAGTGGAGGAATGGAGGTGCAGCCTGTTACCAGAGAGAGTAGAGAGAGAGAGGTCCCATTGGCCCATTGTTTCCGGGTTCTATTATTGCAAGGGGGAGGGGGGAGAAATCCCCCTTTAGGCAGACCTAGGCAGACCTAAGGACTGTTCTATTC
>NC_085867.1:38308155-38335655 GCF_034702125.1 Engraulis encrasicolus
CAATTTCAATGTCCTTGTACAAGCTATATACGTAGAAATCAGACTTAATTTGACAAAACTTTTTACATCCACAAATTGATAATAAAGCATATTTCATTGCCTTTAAAATTACAGTCCTTACAGCAGGGGTGCCCAACCAGTCGATCGCGATCGACCGGTCGATCGCGAGAAGTTTTAGGTTTACAATGTAGTTATTAGGCCAATTTATGGATATGACAAAAAATAGTAAAATAGGCATAAAATAATATATATATATATGTCTAAAAAAACACTAATAAAATCTATGTTCATAAGAGGTCAATGTATATTTCCATAATATTACAATACAAATCACAAATAAATGCAGGCAACCTTTTTTGACGCATGCTGGGCATGGTTTGGCACTGTTGCTAGGTAGTAACCAGGGACTCTTAAAGCGCGAAGAGCAGCGACGAAGCAGCTGTAATGGCGGAAGCACAAAAATCAAAAAATTATCACTTTCATTCCGAGTGGGAAGAGGATTACTTTTTTACTTTTTCGAATTCAAAGTCGGTGTGTCTGATCTGCAATACTGCTGTGTCCATTCCGAAGAAGGGGAATTTGGAGCGACATTTTCACAGACTTCACGAAAAGTATGCTAGTGACTTCCCGGCGAAATCAGCCCTACGGACCGAGAAGGTAACTGAACTGAAGAGACAGCTAGCCGCAAAGCAAGCAGTGTTTACGAGACCTGTCAACAAGAGCAAAGCTGCAACGGTAGCGTCTTACCGTGTCAGTAGAGTTCTGGCAAAGCGGAAGAAATGTTTTAAAGATGGCGAAGTTTTCAAAGAAGCATTTGTGGAGGCAGCAGGCACACTTTTTGCTGACTTCAAAAACAAGAAGGAGATCATGTCGTCTATTCAAGATATGCAGCTATCCAGGAACACCATTACACGGCGGTGCGAGACCATGTCACTGGACATAGAACAGCAGCTAAGAAATGACATTGATACCTGCCTTTGTTTTTATTTGCAATTCGATGAGTCGACTGATGCTGTGGATGTGGCGCAGTAATGTGTGTTCATTCGCATGGTTTTTGATGACATGTCGGCAAAAGAAGAGCTACTCACCATTTTGCCGCTGAAAGGGCACACACGAGGATCAGATATTTTTGACACGTTTATGGAGTTCGTCACCAAGTCACATCTACCTCTTTTCAAACTGACATCCATAACCACTGATGGGGCTCCATCTATGGTTGGGCGCACTGCTGGGTTCGTTGCTCTGTGCAAGGTATCGGAATCTTTCCCGGATTTTTTGAGCTACCACTGCATCATTCATCAACTACAGCTGTGCGGCAAGATTCTAAATATGAAGGATGTCATGGACGTTGCGATGAAGATCGCTTCCTCTGTTCGGGCCAGGTGTTTACAGAGGTGTTAATTCCGTGCCTAGCTCGAGTAGGCAGGTGCAGACCACACTGATCTGCTGCTGCACACCAACGTCAGGTGGCTGAGCTGTGGCCGATTCCTCGAAAGATTTTTGGAACTTTTGCCCGAGATTAAAGACTTCCTGAAACAGTCAACCCACGCTGCTGCCTATGCACAGCTGGAAGACGCGCAGTGGCTCACTGATTTGGCTTTTCTCACAGATGTCACAAATAAGATCAATGATTTGAATATCGAGCTACAGGGCAAAGGGAAACACATCGCAAACATGATAAGCTCAGTGAACACCTTCAAAGCAAAGTTGGGTCTGCTGTTAAGCAGGTTGCAACAGCGCGACCTTAGGAATTTCCCACACATGGAAGCAGAGCTCCGCCGTCAGGGCAAAGAAAGTGTGGAGCTGTCAGATGCTTATGCGCAACAAATTCAAAGCATTCTATCGGAGTTTGAGCGCCGTTTTGCCGACTTTGCTTCCATTGAGCCCGTAGCTCAGTTTCTGAGCTTTCCATTCGCAAATGTTGATGTGGACTGCATTGCCAACACAATAGCCACACTCTTCAGCCTGGACGACAGTGCTGTGGAAAACGAAGTTATCACTCTTCAAAATGACATTGAACTAAAAGCAAGAGCAACGCCTGGCACAAGTGGCGAATTTTTTAACCTGTTGCTGGAAGAGAAGTATCCAAGCCTCAGACAATTTGCACTGAATATGACTTCCCTTTTTGGATCAACATATTTGTGTGAGTCTGCCTTTTCATGCATGAAAATCATCAAGTCGTAGTACAGAACGACATTGACTGATGACCACCTTGCGGCCTGCCTAAGACTGGCGCTCAGCTCATACTGTCCGGATTACGAGAGGCTAGCTGACTCCTCCCAGTGCCAGAAGTCCCACTAAGGTAGAGAAGTGTTTTTATTATTATTATTATTATTATTATTATTATTATTATTATTATTATTATTATTATCTTGATTTGGTATAGTCCTGTTCATCTATTGTACTTTGAAGAGTGTGTTACATCGTCAAATCCATATAGTTTGTACTTTTTTTTTTGTATCTATTTTCCAGTTGAATTTGAATCAATCTGTCGGTTTCTCTGCCAGTGCCAATGCCCTGTGAAGTTTATCATTCTGAAATACTGGACTTCCCCTCTCCTCTTCCTGCTTTGAAGTTATCTCTACTAGTGTGTGTGTGTGTGTGTGTGTGTGTGTGTGTGTGTGTGTGTGTGTGTGTGTGTGTGTGTGTGTGTGTGTGTGTGTGTGGTGTGTTGTCTGCTGGCTTGAGTTTTGGGGTGTGTGTGTGTGTGTGTGGTGTGTTGTCTGCTGGCTTGAGTTTTGGGGTGTGTGCGTGCATTGGACTGGCTTGGCTGGACTTACTGTGTGTGTTGTTTGTGTGTGTGTGTGTGTGTGTGTGTGTGTGTGTTGTTTGTGTGTGTGTGTGTGTGTGTGTGTGTGTGTTGATATGTTGCATTAAGCTTGCTTGGTGTTTTATTTAGATTTGGAGTTCTGGAGTTCTTGACTGCTATTTTCTGTAGTGTTGGTGTGTCTGATGTGTGTGTGTGTATGTGTGTGTGTATGTGTGTGTGTGTGTGTGTGTGTGTGTGTGTGTGTGTGTGTGTGTGTGTGTGTGTGTGTGTGTGTGTGTGTGTGTGTGTGTGTGTGAGAGAGAGAGAGATAAGTTGTGAGATTGTTAAGTTCTGTTTTGACAACCCATTATTTGACACATTGATCATTTCCTCGTTTGTTATTGTATTTACTGCTCATTCTCCACCTGTGCAAATAATTAAAAAAACCTTGAATTTGAACTGCAATTGGGGTTCCCTGTTACTCGTTTTTGCCCGGCCATTGTTTTTGACTTGGTAGATCTCGGCATGCCATCAACTTCAAAAGTAGATCTTGGTTATAAAAAGATTGGGCACCCCTGCCTTACAGTCACGCTACACTGTTAAGTTACGCCTCGAGTCGAGTTAACTTACAAACTAAAGGCAGCAGGATAACTGACCTTTTTACGTTTAACTGGCTTGCAATGTTTCACAGCGTACAAATGGATTACAATGAATTTGCCGTTGACAAAAAAGTAGAGCAATCAAAAGTTCTGTTATTGCTGGAATGGGCCATAAATGGGCCCACAATAACAAAAGTCAATACGCATTTTGTCCTATTTCTAGTGCATACCCTGTTCGCTCGTTCCCAGAGTTGTTTAATTTCCAGCTTACTAGTATGTTTGCATCATCCTCCTTCCTAATTCATCACTGGGGTGACACAACTCAAAGTGTTTTTAAACTAGAAGCTCTATGCCTTTTGCAATAACCCCAACAACCATAAGCAGCACATTTACTACCAGACATTAAAAACCACACTGCAACCTACCTCAAAATCAAGAAACACATCCAATATATCTGAAATCAGCAAGCAAGCACTACAAGTGTGTTTTTAACTAGAAGGTCTTTACACCTATTGCAATACCACCAACAGTGCAGATAATATATTTCAACTTCAATTTTATCATCTCATTTTCAAGGGGGTCCGTTACACTCAGATTCTTCTTTTTTATTTCATTCAGTTATTGCAGGAGTCAGACAGACGTTTCGCCTGCAAGAACCTTCATCTGTGTCATTTGAGGGGTCTCGTTGCAAGGGTCAGACAGACATTTCAGCTACAAGAGCCTTCATCCGTGTCAATACCACCAACATCCATAAGCAGCACATGTACTGCCAGAAATAAAAAGGCACACATACTTATTTTAAAATCAAGAAACACATCACTTTATCTTAAATCTTAAAGCGAGCACAACCGGATGCAAAGGAACCCTGAAATACGAAAGAGTGGGGGTTTTTTCTTGCTGTAACAGATGAGAAGATAGTAAATGAGGTGAATATGTATTATTCACTACAAGCAGGCCAGCCAATAGGCTAATGCTCTGCAGAAGTCCTTAAAGTGCAGTAGGCTGCTTTTTTGTGTAAAAGGCATTTCAGACCGCCAGAAAACCGTGCCACTGCCAGCACTTGAACTGAATTTATAATCATCAAGCAAACTCACAATACATATCAATCAGAGAAAAACCATTGGTTCACACCTGGCACCAAGTAAAACTTGCTTGTCTCCAAAGGAAACCTTTTCAGTGGTGGAGCAATATCGTCAATCGATAACACGCCTCATGCAATGGCATGAATGGAAGCAGGTCACAGAAAAGCACGTCGGCTCTTCCACAGAGCCAGTACCACGGTAAAAAAAAAAGAAAATGGGGTGTTAATATGCGTAACTCTTTAAAGCTGCACTGTGTAATATAGTAATTTATTTCCAGAAAATGCCCCAAATGCCTTGAAAAGGCCCTGTCTTCATAGTATGCCCAGGTCCCCAGCACTCTGCCTCCTGCAGCCAGGGTTGCCAGATGAGACTGCTTATTTCTAGCCCAAAAAATGCTCAAAACCCGCCTAGAAGCACTAAATCCCGCCCGATTTGCACAGATTCAGTTGATTTCTATGTCCATAAATTTGCAGAAAAACCCACCCAAATGCCATTTATACACATTGTACCTGCAGGCGACCATCCCAAGCAGCTCAATTGGGCGGGAAACAGCCCAATCTGGCAACACTGCCTGCAGCTTGCTAGTGTGTAGGCGTAAAGTATTGTTTGTTAAGTGTAGGTGTGAATAAGACACCTCGCTGTTTTTTTGGTGGGCCTACTGTTATGGTCATGGTGTTTACTAGAATGGGGCTAGAACTGTATGTTTCAGTCCGTGAGACTCATTGCCACAAACCTTCTCGCAAGTCAAATCAAAGAGTTGTGCTGATGTCAAAAGCACAGACGACACACACCACACTTTACAGGGCCTATCTGCCTACACAAACCTGGACCACAGACACACTGAAAGCTCAGGGTCTCAGTCCTGCAACATGCATCATTGATACACCGCACAAAAAATAAGTTGTCGAACTTCAAGGTTGAAAATATGTACGTTCATTGTATCTACGGTACACTACCAAATTGTAATTTCAAGAATAGCACAGTTGGTAGTATTTCACATTTTGAAAATGTTATCTTTATTCTGAACAGTGCAAGTGCAAATAAATGTAGGACATGCTTGTTGGTCGGGCCAGTGAGAAGATCTGAAATGGCCCCCTTCTCAACACATATGTACAATGATAATGGGTGTCCAATTTCGGGCTCTACCTCTTCCTGGACCCAGGACAACTGAACTGTTTGGACCCTTATTGTCATCATAACTTAAGATACAGGCATGCAATTTGTGGACCATTTTGACATGGTTTTTCAGTCATAAGACTCTTACGTAAATCAGGTTATGTGTAAGCATGCTGCTTACCGTCAGGTTCAGTATCTACAGTACAGAAAGTAAGTAACATGCACTACCTGTATGTGGTGTGCATGCGTCAGGCTCCAGGTCGGCATGTAACTATCCTATGTACATAGTGCGCCAAGTCTGCTTCATGTATCAGAGTGTATGTAGCCTGTGCAGTGATGTCGACGGGAGACAAAAGGGTCAGTTGTCCTCAGGGGTGCCACCAGAAATTTTGGGCCCCATGAAAGATTTGAATTTTGAATTAGTGCTTTTGGGCCCTCTTAAGGGCCCTTGTCAGTGCTTGGGCCCTTAGAATTTGTAACATCTTTCCCCCCCTGGCGGCACCCATGGTTGTCCTGAGTCCAGGGAGAGTGGGCAGCCCGAAATGGGACCCCATTACTTTGTATGTATTGGGTGGGGGGACGCCTTCAGATGACTTTGTCCTGGGCTCGGCCAAAGTTGTCAGCAGACCTGGTCAGGTTCTGTCTGCATGTACAGGTCTGCAGGTCTGTATAGCCTATGCAGTGTGCATGCTACTTAGCACCCAGGTCTGCTTCAAATACTGTATTTTAGTGTAAGTACACAGTGTAGGGTAATGTACGTAGTGTGTGTGTGTGTGTGTGTGTGTGTGTGTGTGTGTGTGTGTGTGTGTGTGTGTGTGTGTGTGTGTGTGTGTGACTACAGTGCTTACCGCGAGGCTCCAGGTCTGCTTGACGTACTGCCTGATGAGCTCCTCCTTGAGGTCCTCGAAGGCGCCCACCTTGGGCTCCATGCCCTTGGGCCTGTTCATGGGCTTCCTCAGCAGGCAGATAAGGCCGTCCGCCTCCTGCGCATGGTAGTCGATCACGTCCACCGGGTTGCGGTGTGACTTGCCGCCCGCGATGGCGTAGGTGTCGTTCAACTCCCTCTCGATGGTGTAGTGGTACACCTAGCAACGTTTCACCATAGAGCGTTTGTTAGTGGAGTTGGATAGCAGGGGTGGAGAGGGGTGATAGCCAGTATCCAGAGGTATATAACCAGGGGTGCACATAACTTTTTTTAGGCCGTTACTCATATGCGCACCAGCAAATATGTTTTGGTACGCACCTCATCCGCGGTAAAAAAAAAAAAAAAAGTCTACTGTCTGCAGTGTTGAAGAATAAAACATCACCACGAACGTTGACACATGTTGTTTGAAGGCTAATGCAACTGGTGCAAGGTAGCCTAATCAAATTTGTTGTTAGTTTGGTATTCTTTAAATCTTAATTAGCCTACAAATGGTCAACAGGTCATATTCAAGTTAAGTGATTATTGTCTGGATTTCATCAGTTTTTGCCGATTTCGCCATCATGCCAGCTAACTGAGCAAAGAGAGGGAATAAACTTGTATGCGGTGTCCGTTTGGAATATAGTGGGAGGAAGCTGACGAAATTAAGAAGTGGAGCTGGCCGGGAACTGCGTGCATTTAAGAAGCCACGCGCATAGATGCATGCTTTCAGTTTTTAACTTCTATGCATCGGAGTTGCCAATTAGAATGACGGGGGTGCCCGTCCATTCTGGGAGTTAACAGACGGCACAATTCCATAATGATGGAGGGAGGAGGAGAGAGCCAGGAGCTCAACTCGGTCGCGCTCGCGCTGACTGTCGTTAGAAATACAGTTGATATGCGAGTGACAGAGCGACATGTCTATTTTTAGGCATTCATGAGAAAACGGGACACATCGCGTCCCTTACCTGTTCAACACAGAACGCATATATGGTTTTACTACCACATACGGAACGAGCATTTCATGGCATTACATTTCTGTCCGCTCATCATTAGCCTCAAGCCACGGCACTTGGAGCCACTTCTCGGAAAGTTTTGTTTTTTAAATCTATGACTCAATTTTCTTTGCTGTTGACGAAACTCCAAAGAAACTGATTAGGCTACTGTTGTCTGTGTCTTTTTGGACATGTTTGACCATTCACCAACATCAACAGTCTGGTGAGATAGTCAGTACGCAAGTGCGCTGTAGTGACCGAGGTGGCAGTACGCATTGCTAATTTTTGGTGCGCATGCGCACCTGCGTACCAGTTATGTGCACCCCTGTATATAACTTAGTACTTGTACATAATATATTACATAGTTGTTACACCAGTTATTCCACTGCACATACACAGTAAAAAAATGCAGTGTTAATTCAACACTTACAGAGTACTCTGGGTCCGAATAGACTTTAGAAAATGTTATATAGACTCTGAATTAACACTGTATTTTTACTGTGTAGAGGGGTTTCTACTTTTCCTTTACTTCTTCTTCAACTTTATCGAACTCTGCTAGTATCACAGGTGTGACTGAAAAGGCTCAGCTACACAAGTTCAGATGATCTATGATCTGAAATCATTCAAAAAATGAATATATAGTTTTTATCCAGCTTTAGAAATTATATTTACATCACAAAATATGTCTCAAGACAATATGGAAGGTGACTGTCATCAAGCCACAACATTATTTTGTAAAGCAACTTTTGTAAAAAAAAAAAAAAAAAAAGAATTAAATTTACAATACACAACAAAATCCTGACCTGTCGCCCATAGGCCACGGAGAGTGCGAATCCACCCAGGTAGTTGCGGCTCTGTCGCATCAGGTAGAGTCCGTCGCTCATGCCGCCCTGCTTCAGGTAGCCTTCGGCATCCTCGCGCGTGATGTTGCCGTAGAAGTAGGGCAGCTTCTTCACCTTGTCCGCCATGATGGCCACCTGCGACGCAGCACTCCCCTTACGCTGTCTCAAGCTGCCACCGCGCACTGGATCATTCACTGGCCCCCTGTGTGTGAAAGAAGCGCACGCATGCACGCACGCACGCACGCACGCACGCACGCACGCACACACACACACACACACACACACACACACACACACACACACACACACACACACACACACACACACACACACACACACACACACAATTCAAGTGAGAAACTGGGCTTTTGGTGGCTTCACAATAGAAGAATTTTCTTGCAGGGAGAGAGATAGAGAGAGAGAGAGAGAGAGAGAGAGAGAGAGAGGGAGAGAGAGAGGGAGAGGGAGAGAGAAAGAGAGAGAGAGAGAGAGAGGGAGAGGGAGAGAGAGACTTGCAGTGCAGTGGAACGCCACGTGCTGCATCTCCACTCCACCTCTGAGAACCAGACTACCGCTACAGTAGTCCTCTAGTCCTCTTGGGAAAATAGTCATGTCAAAATGTTTTATTTAGAGACCACGTGAATCTATAGGAACCCCGCAGGAGCAGCTGATGACGTCGGCTTGCTGCCAGCCTTCTGAATGCCAAAGCCAAACCAAAAGGCCCTGTAAGAACCCTTTACTCTACCGTACGATCCCCACCATATGTGTATAATACAAATTCTACGTTTTTAGAATATATATATTTAAGGATCATATCAGATTAAATCATTTCTGTGTGCGTTAAAAAAAGAAAAAAAACTGAAAATTGAGGGTATTGCAACAGAGAAATCACCAAAAAACACTTTCAGTGGGCAATTTTTTGACCATGAAGAAGAAGCGGCGAGGAGTCTGCACGCAGCACAGCAGTCATCAAAATGTGGTTTTGCTTTCGCATGTCTCTCTGCTATTTCTAGGCCAGCCATATATGAGCAAAAAAAGAAGCACTACAGCTAGTTGATCACTAAACGCAGCTAGAAAGACAGCCTCTGACTTGCCTGTATCTATTTACATATGTCTATGCCAGGGGTCCCCAACCTTTCTAGGTCTGAGGGCTAACGAGGGCTACTCTTGTTCAAAATCCTCTACAGATGTCTTGGCATCATTCTCAAGTCACACTATTGTTGAATGATAATTTGTTTATAGGTTGTAAAGAATAAATAATCTCATATTTAAATCAAGAAAAGCATTTACTGTGACTAAAATCTGGTAGTCGTCACTGTTTATTAACATCCTTGGTGGGCACCTCAGAAGCTCCTGGAGGGCTACCTGGCGCCCACGGGCACAACGTTGATGACCCCTGGTCTATGCGCATCCCGTACATATGTCATAGGTACTGTATATGATGCATACCTGTATGTTGCCACATTTAGTTTGGATCAGGCCGTGTTGGGATCCAACTACTATCTTTACCACTGTGCTACTTCTTTGTGTCTTTAAAGGCAGAACATGCAATTTTAGGGAATTAAATTTTTTCGAAATGTAGGCCTACCTGTATGTCCATTGCCCATTCACACATTTGATCTTTTCTTGAATATGTTCTAAGTAATAAACTAATATGCACTACTGTGACCAAAGTACAATGAGTTTTCCAGCCAAAGATGTTTATTGCTGGTAATGAAAATGGGGAAGATCAACCTTGCAATTTTCCCAGTCATAATGAATACATAATGAATACTTTAAAAATGCTTCATCATGCTCTTTGGTTTAGCAAACTGTTTCATTTAAAAGTACACTGTGCGAGATTTTTAGTTGTTTATTTCCAGAATTCATGCTACCCATTCACTAATGTTACCTTTTTCATGAATACTTACCACCACCATCAAATTTTAAGTATTCATTATGACTGGAAAAATTGCACTTTTCATACATGAAAAGGGGGATCTTCTCCATGGTCCGCCATTTTGAATTTCCAGAAATAGACATTTTTAGCTGCAAAAAGGACTGTACTTGGGCCAGACTAGAAAATATTAGTTTATTACTTAGTAAACTTTCATGAAAAGATCAAATCTGGCAATAGGCAGCCCAGTTTCAATAAGCTGTACAGTTGCAGTACCTTTTTTGACCATTTATTGCACAGTGTACCTTTAAGGTTGAAAAAGCACTACATTTAGTGTAAAATTATTTCCATGCAGGATCAGAAGCCATGTGAAAATTTAAGAGGCAAAAAGCACGCCTTCACTTTCTAAAAATTATTGAACTTGGATATCTCTGCACCTTACATTATCCTCTTTTCCAAATGTCAGTTAGTTAGGTCGGTGGATGATGGACAAACTGACAAACAGCTGTCGTACACATGTATTTTATGCTGCTGTCACAAGCACAAATGAATCAGACTCTTGTTACGTAGAGGTGGACTTACTGCAGAGAACAGCAGATTTGGTTTCCCTCGACAAACAGACACACTTTTTCCATTTCAGGGGGGAGCTAGGTAGTGAAACTAACATCTCTGTCCAAAATATCTCCTTGAGGATGTTGTTTGCGTAAAAATAGTGTTCCATGACGCCGACAAATGGCAGTTGGAAAATAAGAAAAAAGGGAGTGATTTGTAGCCTGGTTATTGCCAGATTGTATCCCAAGTGAGATAGTCTGGGAACCCTCTATTCATTTTCTTATAGGTGAGGCTGAGCTAAACACTCTGTATTATTTAAAGATTGATGGGAAGCTGGTTTCACATCTGGTGTCAACATAGTGGATCTTAGTGGATTTATTTCTCTAACAGTATGCCTTGCGCTCTCTCCCCGTTCTGTGTTGACATTTGAAGTTTTCAGCTTCAACCGTTTCCATGCCATTCTTCTGATCCAATTGAGCTCAATGTGAGCAGCATGTGAACTCCAAGGCTAGATGATGAGAGTTGTAGGAATGGGAATTAGTATTCTTTCAGGCAAACTAGGGGTGCATTTCTCAAAACCATAGTTGCTAACTATCTGTATCTGAAAAACTAGTTATAGTTGTGTACTAAAAATAAAAAAGGACAGTATTAATACTTACCATGAGGTAACACTTCCAATGAACTGCCTCTTCGTAAGGCCTTATAAACTCATTCATAAAGGGCTATAATGCATTTGTAAACCTTTATAATGCTTCGCAAAGGTTTGGGTACTATTATAATGATAAGATTACGAATAATGCCTTGTAGTCATACCGATGTGCAACTAGTTAAGAATGCTTGTGTCAACCGTTATAACCATTATTACAGTATGCATTTCTGAATGCATTATAGCCCTTTATGAATATGTTTTTAACACCTTATGAAGACGGTGCTCATAGAAAGCATACAAGATGATATTGTAACCACTGTTATGTCAAAATGGCAATACTTGAAACAGGTTCTGATATGAGGGGGGGGTTGTTTTGGAAACACACCAGACATATGTGAGAACACTTCTTCTGGCACCAATGTCTTAGACACATCACTTTCAAGCAGAAATGAGAAAAAAGAAAAAAGGAAGACAGAGCACTAAATACATCCGCCAGTGCAGTGCTGCATGTACAGTACGCACAGTTTTAGGACAACAACACTTTCTGGCCTCTCACTTCAGTCTTGCTTCAAAACGCAGTGGCAAGAGAGGAAGAAACATTGATCTAAATATACATATGGTGAATGACATTGGCGAAAAAAGAGCCACAGAAGTTGACATAAAACGAGGCCAGACGTACTTGTAAGAAAGGTCATCGTTATGGTAACCAAGATCACATGTGAGGCCAAAACTATAGGATTATAGAATTTTGGACTTTATGTGTATTTCCGGTATGTAACTAATGTAACCAATGTCTTGTGCTCTTTCTGTCAGAACCGAGAGAGAAAAAAAACAGAAGCCATATCTTTGTACACTACAATTTGCGTACATGATATGCTTCTGTGATGTGATTGTTCTCTGAGACTTCAGGCTTCAAATGTATCACAAATTAAAATGCAAAACACAACTGGATATTGTGGGTATAATAAGGATATCATTGCTAATATTTAATGACATGAATTATTATTCATTATTTATTATAAATAATATTACTGGTAAATAAAATGTCTAATGACAGATAATCATGACAAATTTAAATAGGCCTATGTATATTTTGATGGAAAAATTGTTCTTGGACAATGATGAATCTATCTATAATAAACTGACCAACATTCTAGAAAAGAATAGCCCTATAGTGACTTGTGCAAATCTAAGTGACTGATGGTAACCCCCTCCCCCGTCCAATTTTTTTTTTTAAATTCTTTTTAAGAATTTTAAGAATTTTATTTAGTACTTTTTTATTTAGTATCATTACAAATTTACGGGCAATGTTTACGTATTAACACACAGTTATACCTTCAGTTACGTAACTCCTGATTGTGCAGGCCACTGTGAGTTTTGCAAAGAGCTTAACGCGTTCACTGCACACACACGTCATCTTTCACATTTATTCCAAATCCAATCAATATTCAAAGTCCTCAGCTACAACTTCACTACCTCAAAAAATGTAAAACTCAACAAAACTGTCATAATTTTGAATTATAAAATTACACCACCCATATATGGAATATATCTTTTCATAGTTAAATAAATATTTCAAAACTATTAAAGATTTACTATAACTAGAATAATGCATATGCAGGCAAGCACGGCACATAATCATTATTTCCAATAACTATGAAAAGCATAAAAAAGAAATGTGTAGTCTTACCCACAGTAGAACGGCTACAGTGCTACTTCACCCTACGGTATGGCCCTGCGCAGAAGCTACCATCTTCAACTGCGAGCGCAACAGGAAACGCTGTGGTCAAGTCTCTGGATATTTCAAACAAAAAGGATGTGCCACTATGCTGACTCTCTTAAGGCAAGTCTCACAGCATCAGAGTGACCAACGAGAAAAATAGGAATGTTTCCGTTTAAAAGTATGTAAATATTGTGCAAAATACCAACTAAATAATTGAAGATCTTTGTTGGATATACTATGCATCTGTCCGTGGTGTTCAAGCGATCACTTCAGGGTGCTACGTGGAAGTGTTGGCCAGCTTCCTCATTTCAGCTCATTTTCAGTCACTTCCTCAAACAAACATAAAAAACTTCCCCTTTCTTTGCCTAGGTCACTATTATCAGAAACTGCCCCTCAACTAATACGTGCAGATTGGGGTCATGGGCCTCTCAGGGCTTCATAGGTTTTTGTAGGGCTTCACATGCTGTTCTGGGTGGACCTCCACCCATACCGTCCAGGATGAGCAAATTACCGACACAGTCAAACAAAACATTTAGAGGGGTAAATATTTGGAGGAGGATTTTAATTTGTTAAGTGTAATTATGTGATTTTTCAAATTCAGAAAGAGAGTAGAATTTGGGTTGTTCAATTCTGGAAGTCAGCTGCTGTGTTGCTGTCTTGTCCTAGTTAGGTTATCTACTTTGTGCAGAGTCTCCTTTATAAACCTATTGTCACCAAACTGACCAAGTCTTAATCTGTTGTTTAAAGGGACACAAAGCTAAACATAGCTGAAGTATTATTTTCACCACAACAGGATGGGCTTGTGATGTGAATAATAAGTGGTATCATTAGCAGTGTCAAATTAGCACCCCTCAACTGTCAATTCAGTTGACAGGTGGTCCCTGAAGATTTTTTGGGGGGACAAAGTGGTCCTCGGTCTGAAAAAGTTTGAGAAACACTGGTCTAGATGGTAATAATAATAGTCCCTTAAAGGGACACTGTGCAGGAAATGGTCAAAAAAGGTACTGCAACTATGCTGCTCATTGAAACTGGGCTGCCTATTGCCAGATTTGATTTTTACATGAAAGTTTACTAAGTAATAAACAAATATTTTCTGGTATGGTCCAAGTACAGTCATTTTTGCAGCTAAAAATGGCTATTTTTGGCAATTCAAAATGGCTGACCATGGAGAAGATCCCCCTTTTCATGTATGAAAAGTGCAATTTTTCCAGTCATAATGAATAATTAAAAATGTGATGCTGGTGGTAAGTATTCATGAAAAAGGTAACATTAGTGAATGGGCAGCATGAATTCTGGAAATAAACAACTAAAAATCCCACACAGTGTCCCTTTAAGGCTCTCGGTAATGTCATAGCAAGGATAACAATAATTTCAACAAAGAGTGAACACATCTGCACAAAGACACTATGTAATTAAACCATCAACCACCTCATTGACAACTTATGTGAAGGCAAGCAGCATGTGTCCACACTGATACATGGCCTGGAGTGCTTAGTGCAGAGGTTTTCAAAGTGGGGCCCGGGGACCCCTGGGGGGTGGTAGGAGGGCCGCGGCAGATTGGCAGGAAAAGCAAAAGAAATAATTCAATAAATTGAATAACTAAGTATACCAAAATAAACAAAAAAAATCTAAACAATATCCCCTTTGGTTAAGAAGTGCATTATCATGATCTACTTCATCTCTGAACATTACTACCATTATCGTTATTCTACTGTATATATCCCAAAGGAGCACTGACTAACAAACCTAGACTATGGTTGTGAAAGGGGTGCGCAGAGAAAATAGTATGGCATGACACATGTAAGGGGGGCCTTGGCAAGAATCTACCAGTATCAAGTTAAGTTTGGGAACCCCTGGCTTAGTGCTTAGACATATTTTACAAATTAAAATAATTACGATCTCCATTTCTATTTAAGCTTTCACTGTCTCATCTGACTAATGATGTGCCTTTCATAAATAGCCTACCTTGATTATT
This sequence comes from Engraulis encrasicolus, assembly GCF_034702125.1. Lineage (NCBI taxonomy): Eukaryota > Metazoa > Chordata > Actinopteri > Clupeiformes > Engraulidae > Engraulis > Engraulis encrasicolus. The sequence continues at coordinate 38,323,215 of NC_085867.1, forward strand.
ATTAAGCACAAGTAGCATATTACTAATGTAATGGACATAAAAGGGAACCTTGGATGACAGTTCCAATATATGTTTTTACTGGTCATCTGAAATGTGATAAATAATTAAATTATAAAGAAATGATTCATTTATTTAGCATTATTTAAGAAGGGTCCAATACATTGACAACAGGCATCCTGTATATTTATATAGCCTATATTTCTTTTACCAATTGTTTTCCCTTCACAGTAAAAACTGCAGTGTTAATTCAACACTAACAGAGTCGATTTAACACCTTCTAGAGTTTATTTGGTCCCAAAGCACTCTCTAAGTGTTGAATTAACACTGCATTTTTTACTGTGTTGGTGTGTATTCACATAATACTAAATGATAGTGTCCTTAATAGGAGTTGATGTGAAGTGAAGCGAAAGTAACCAAAATCTAACACACCACCACAGAGAAAAGGTGGCTGTGCGCTCCATTCTCTCTCTCTCTCTCTCTCTGCACCTCTCTCTCTCTCTCTCTCTCTCTCTCTGTCTGTCTCTCTCTCTCTCTCTATCTCTCTCAGCACATAATCTCATTCATCTCACTCTATGGGCTACTATACATATGTAGGCCTATACACATCTGTTTTATTCTTCTTTCCTTCCGTGTTAGATTTTCGTGTGTGTAATTGACATGTTGCCGAACATAAATCTACAACACTTGTCTAAAGGGAAATGTCTCTCAAGAGAGACCACACAAAGCCCAGACCCATGTATGCACGTACCAGGCTTGTACGAAATTCCGAATTGAATTGAGAATGACCCCAAAATTCAAATTCAATTCTTGAATTTCAATATGAATTGAATTGAAATTCCAAACAGGAAATGGAATTGCAATTCGAATTGGAATGGCAGGAAACTGAATTTCACAGAATTTAAATTCTAAGAAATTCAAAGCAATGACATAATACTGACACTAGGCGGTGGCAGGGATGGTCAGTATCTCGAATACTTAAATTAAAATACATTTCGAAATAGAACATAGCATTTTGAATTTTGTATTTCATGTCAGTGAATTACAAGTATTTGAAGTTTGTATCAAAATACTTTCCCCCCTGTATTTTGAATTTTCAAAATAAGAGAAAATACAATAGCCTACTTTCTCCTGAACAATGCAATTACATCGTAGGAACACGGATCAAATAGTATGTAAGTGATGCTTGTAGCTATATTGGAATGTAAAAGTGTTTGTCTGGGAAAGGGGTGAAGGACTCCAAAGATTGACAGTTCAATTCCCAGGTAACATTGGCAGGTGACTACCTGACTACGAGTTACTAACGAATAACCAGCCTCAAAATTCTGAATTATTGAATATATACTGTTGGATCAAAAAACGCCACTCTTGATAAGATATCATCAATAATTGAAATTGCCATGCTAAGCACCAAAGGTGCAACCGTGATAATAACTAATGCTGCACCATGCATCACACACAAGATGGCGCTCTAAGGCCACAAATGGTGCATTAGTGACGCTTTGCAAGATACGTGGACATAATTTACAAGATACACTTTCTTGTTTATTGAACTCACATACAGACCTTGACATATCTGTACCATTTTTTAAATGCTAGTTGTGCCAAGTAGCCCATTGTTTATATAGCCTTCTCCATAATTACAAGAGCTTAACATTATTGTTTGTTCAATGACTGGAAATGATGGTTACACAGGAGTTTGTGTGGTTTAAAGTAGGCCTACCTTTTATTGTGTAAGTGAATTGAATTGTTATTTTTGGTCATGCCATACAAGCCATTGAGTAGCGAAGGGAAATTGTCTTGAGTTTCCTTGCTGAGACTCGAACCTTGAACTTCTGGCATGCAAAACTGAGGCTCTAACCGCTACACCAAATAGCCAGACTCATTAGCTTGAATGTCAGGACACATCTACATACCTAGCTTCTGTTGTGTTTTGTGTATTTGAAATTTTGATTATTGATACATTTACTGTTCTATATTTTGTAACATATTTGTAACATCTTATTTTGCATTGTATTTTGAAATACATTTAGTTGTGTCTTTGCCCATCCCTGGGTGGTGGTGTAAAATTCAAAGAAACTCAAAGTAATGACAAAATAAGAACACTAGATGGTGCTGTATATTTATAAGCATGTGTCTATTCCCGGCACTGCGAGGTGGGTGGGAAGAGTGAATTATAGCCCCCTTAGGTCACCTGTTGGGCTGCTTCCTAGCAGTGCTTTAGGATTTGGGTAGGTAATTATTTGACTTTCTGGTTTTTTTTTACTTCCATTTTGAGTTAGTACGATGCCATTATCTATGTGCTGTAGACCTTAGGTGGTAATATTTACATTTTTACATACATTTTGGTACATAACAAATAAGAAGTGTGAAAGTCATCTGTAGGCCTTGCATAACACTAATTATTATACATGCAACTACTGAAAATCACAATGGGGGCCTGCATGGTTTATACAACATTTACTTATCATTTTGAATGCTGAATACATTTGTAGTTAAATGTATTAGCAATATATATATGTATTAATGCTATTGTACTTAGTTACACTGTTATTGTTGTATTTTATTATTTTGAAAACACAAAAGTTGTGTGTTCATCCACTTCCTGAATTGCAGTGAGTTTCAATTCCATTTTGAATTCCATTTCCTGTCATTCAAATTCAGTTCAATTAAACATCCTGTAGGGGTGGAGTCAATTCAATTCAAATTCAATTCCACTTCCTGAATTGAATTTAATTCAGAAATTCTGAATTTCGTACAAGCCTGATGCACACATATGTAAACGCATGCAATATTGTGTGCATATGGGTGTAGACTAACTGAACGTGTAAATGCATGCAAAAAGCTGACTGAAATGACACATTCGTCTCTCTTGGCTGTGAGCAGTCTGGTGTGACTGACTGTTAAAACACTCGCACAGCACACAACTCAGGAAACAGACGTGGTTGTGGTGGGGGTGGGGGTGGGGTTGGGGGTAGCTAGCAGCCATGATGGAAGTTTAGAGAGGGCCGGACATGCTGTGTGTGTGCATGCGTGCGTACGTTCGTGTGCGCATATGTCTGTCACAATCTGTGTGTGTGCATGTGTGCACATGAATGTGTGCACATGCATGTGCTGGTGTGTGTGTGTGTGTGTGTGTGTGTGTGTGTGTGTGTGTGTGTGTGTGTGTGTGTGTGTGTGTGTGTGTGTGTGTGTGTGTGTGTGTGTGTGTGTGTGTGTGTGTGTGTGTGTGTGTGTGTGTGTGTACAGTATGCATGGGTGTGGATGTGTTGGACATCCTTAGGGAGTTCTGCTCAGAAAATTATCTTCATTCAAATAAGCTACCGTAAGAGGAGATGAGATCAGACCCCATAGCCTTTATGCAACATAATCTTCTTTTGCATATACCCTACTTCAAGGTTGTTGCTAAATGAACCTTGATAGAATGTAGTGCTACTGGGTTTGCCAAAGATGACCCCATAATTTACAGGAATAAGGTTCATTGGCATATCCATAAGATGCTCTGTGTGCTGTTTGGAACTATAGAGGACTGGATAAAATGTTCTCTTTAGTGGGCTGCACAACAAACACCTAAAATCCATAAATATGTTTTCCTACCATGACATAAACTGAGGAAACAAAAAAAAGTATTTCCCCAATCTCAATCTGTAGCCCCTTGCACGCCGTACCTCCTGTGGCGCGCTGTAATAGACATTGAAAGTTAACTACTATAGTACTACAATACTATGACAGTGCACAGGGCCTTCAAAAATACATTATGAATTGGTCATTGCCATTCCGCTAACAGCTAATGTATAATGCCGTGTCTTAAGGGGTTAAAATATATCCCCCCCCCAAAAAAAAAACCAACCAACCAAAAAAAAAAACATGCATATGGTTTACATAATGTAGCTTTGACTGTATAACTTCTGCAAATGACATCTCTGTCCCTAAGTCAAACTATACATGGCAAAATTACGCAACTTTCAAAACCTTTTCATAAGTATGTTGACATTTAGGTCAAACGTGAGATCATGTGCTGTATGAGACAAGAAGCTACACCATACTGTACATGGAAACTCTTTGGTCAAAACCGGCACAACACATTGACTTTGATGTAGCAAAAAATACATATTCTGTCTTTCTAACTCTGAGAAACACTGAAGACAACTCTTACATGTCACTATTTTTAGACATTTTGGGTCCCTAGTTTTTTAGGGTGAGTAAAGACAGGAAGTCATTTCAATCGCCAAGGCAGGTCACACACACACGCACACACACGCACACACACACACGCACACACCTACACACACACACACACACACACACACACACACACACACACACACACACACACACACACACACACACACACACACACACACACACACACACAATCATGTATACACACACACACTAACAGACATGCACACACTAACACTCACACAGGCGCACGTACGTACACACACACACACACACACACACACACACACACACACACACACACACACACACACACACACCAAGGAATGATTTGCTCAGATATACACAGACAGACAGACCCAGACACAAACACACACACACACACGCATACACACACGCTCACGCTCACGGACACACACCGCACACACACACACACACACACACACACACGCACACACCTACACACACACACACACACACACACACACACACACACACACACACACACACACACACACACACACACACACACACACACACACACTCGATTAGGCTTTGAGATTATAAACTGTACCCCCAACTAAGTTCACTACTGCAATACACTTAACGCCCAGTAGAGTGCAGAATGGAGTTAACAACAGCAACATCCAGCAAGGCACCACCAGAAGAGCTATACTTACAAGTTGTTCATACTTATATACAAAATGTCCATGAAATATGTAGGTGTCATAAACTATCATTATCTCTGAAATTGCAATTTCACTGTCCCCCTTCATTGTATCTCTATACATATGACAAATATACATCCCTTTTGTCCTTTATCGACAAAGCTCCATGTGTCTGTGAAACACAGTATGCAATCGGAATTGGACATTGTGGTGTATGTGGCTTAGTATCACATCAATCTGACATGTCATTTCTCTGAAATGTGTCAGCAAAATGCCCGTCTGCACCAGAAAAGCTTCAACCGAAATAATAGCTATTTTGGGAATGAGATTGCAAGTTGGGAATTTCCTGCGCTTAGTAGAAGTTCTGTCATTCGAAACTGGACATAAAAACCACCAACACAGTGCCAGTGTTGTATGCTTACTAATGATAGTCATATTTGAAATGGATTCTGGAAAATATTGAAAGGCTTTCCTGGAAATTAACTCTATCATTTTACTCACATCATTACAAAACACATGGGTATTTGATGTAGTTAAGTGACAACCTTTATGTACTGTAGGCCAATTTATGAAAAAGTAGAAAGAAAAGTGCAGAATAACATTTAGGTAAACGACTGACACCCTGTCTTCATCTCTTAAGACTGGTATTAGTTTATTGTTCCAAGAACGGTAATGATCAAGTTGTAACGTTCTGACTGCGTATGTCATAGTAGTACTACTGGGGTTTTTTTCAGGAAAAAGTAAAGTTTTCCAACGAATGGTGTGCATTAGAGGGCTGAAAAACACATTGAAATGCTTGTGCAATAGCCTCTGTCCCCAAAGATGGCCAGCGAGCGGGTAGCACCAGAGGAGGATAGACCCACACAGACACAGAGAGCGAAAGAGAGGCACGCAGACAAACACACACACACACACACACACACACACACACACACACACACACACACACACACACACAAGCACGCATGCATGCAGGCACACACAGAACTTCTCTCTTTCTCTCTTGCACACATGAACACACACACTCACACACACACACACACTAGGGATGCAAATTATCGATTAATTCATTAATCATTAGTTGATAGCCTTATTGATCAACTTACGATTAATTGATAAGCTGCGTTTTCCCCCCGAAATCTCAATATCTCTCTAAAAAAACCGACTAAATCTTAACATTTTAATTAAAAACTGAGATAATTCTATTTCAATTCTTTAATCCAAAGTTGACTTAAATATTCCCACTATTCACACCCCTCTTCACACACACTCTTCACATGACCATTTCACCTGAGTCTCTTGTCAGTTGAATTGTCGATTCATTGCGATTCATGTTTTTTAATCGATTAATGCATTGATAGATTAATCGTTTGCATCCCTAACACACACACATCCTCTCTCCTCTTCTCTCTATCTCTCTCTCTCTCTGTCCCTCTTGCACACACGCGCGCACACACACACACACACTGTACATCTTGTTTAAATCAGACAGACAAACAGCACAATTTCCTGGCAAAGATGAGGAAGTATAACAAAAGAAGACTAATTAAACATGAAAGTGAGGCATGGGCATACTGCGGCATGCGATGTGACAAATGAACACAAGTTACCCAGCAGCTCCTACAGTAATATCTGCAGACATTATGAAGTGTGCAAGACAAACAACCTGCCGAGCTATGACCTGTCACGCACATAATAAATACTGTCATTTCGTTGCCTTGACACCTTCAAAATTGCTAAGGGTTAAAATGGTGGGGGAGGCAGTGTGTGCGTGCGTGTGTGTGTGTGTGTGTGTGTGTGTGTGTGTGTGTGTGTGTGTGTGTGTGTGTGTGTGTGTGCGTGCGCGCGTGCGTGCGTGCGTTCGTGCGTGCGTTCAAAGTGTGGGGAACCGATGTTGGCCGAGATTTATGGTATTTACAGTAGCCTAACAGAGATTGAGATAGCAAACACGCACAATCTATGTTGCAGTGTTAATTTAACTCGCAGAGTAGTATCAACACTGTGTTACAGTATGACTTGCTGAGTGTTGAATCAACACTGTTGAAATTTACCGGGCGGTTGCAGACCTAAACACATTCACTCATGCATGGCAATGGCTGAATAAAAAACAATCCCTACCAAAACATATTGACAAATGATCTTGAAAAGGACATAATATGCCAATACACTTCATTCATCATTAAGTTGTGCAACACATGGCAATGCTGCTTGAAACTGAATACAGTTTGGGGATGGGGAGGGGACATAGCAGGCTTATTATCACAGCCAGGTGTTTCAAAACAAAGCAGAGATAGAACTGCCCCCTAAATGTCAACACTGATGTCACGCTTTGATGGCTATTTTCACTGGACAGGAAAAACGGCCTCTGCGCGAGGTATTTGACTGATATAAAGAGCAAGCTGCAAATGCATTATGGACGGGTGACATTTCTCTCTCGCAGGCGCACGCAGATAGGAGGGGAGGGGGGAGAGGAGGGGGTGTTTCTGACTCGTCTGGCGTTGGCAGCCAGGCTTTGTTGATGTTGTTGGTGAGTCGGAGGCTACGAGGGCGTTGCAAAACCATGAGATTCCAGCGTTACGTCATCAAGAGAGGAGCCTCGAAGGGAGGCACACACGTCGCCCCCATCCGAGGGCTGCGCCTTTAAATATTGGAGTCGGAGCTCCAATGGGTTTTCAGAGGCATTGCAGACTTCAGGGCAGGGGCAAGAGAGACAGGTGCAAGCGAATCCTGGAATCACTTGGCACAAGATGACATCAAGGATCTGAAGTGTTCTTTCGTCGAAAGCGTTTTCATTTTCGTAAGTAGGACATTTTTATTAATGGGCAGTTTTTCCATTATGTTTTTTTTATTATTATTTTTTAAACTAAACTAAAATCCCCCCCATTTTGTAGCCCAATGCTGCACTTTGTAGTTGCAAATAATTAATTCTATATCTCAAATGAAAATATTACATGCAAAGAAACAAACGAAAGAGGATTATACTTTTTCGGCTATGTGGACCATTGTATTTTGTCTGCTTTACATCTTCCCCGCATCCTGCCTTTATCTCCTAATCGAACACCAGTTCAAACGAGTAGTTCCGAGCAATTCTCTCTTCATCCCAAGAAGTCTCCTACATGGGAGTATGGTATAGCCTAACACAGTCGACTTTCTAGTAATTTAAGTTATCATGTATTAAATCATTAGGTTATTAATACTCACCTTATGTGTTTGAATGAGCGTGAACGGTAATCTTGTGCCAGGATGTCATGGTGCGTTCGTGACCTTCGCATCTGTTTCATCTAGTCTATCCAAGGCTATTGGATTTAGAATGTAGTTATTATTAGGCTATTACACCAGTCCGGATGTCCAGTGGTGGGCGACGGCAGAAAGTAGTGATAAAAAAAATCCACGAGCCAGCGCGAGACGAGCAGCAGGATAGCCTATTTTCCTCCCAGATAAATCTCGTTGTCACCGCTTGTTTTGCCCTCCCTTACACATTGTGCAAGACTGCTGACTTAGCATATGACGTTTAGCAGTTGCGGGATAATCAAGCAAGCCGTGAATTTTAGTTTGGCGGGGCGGATGCCGGACTCCGAGCCTATAGGTGTCGCGCAGGAAGCTGACAGGACGCAGACGCAGGGTCGGGAATACGACTGGCACGTGCTGGTGCACATCACGCTCGCGCACGGGTGGATAGACGGACGAGGACGTCGTATAGCTACTCCTTAATGTATAATGCATACGAGGCATTTATAGCTTAGACCTCTGGCTTTGGTGGTGTTCTGCCATACTGTATAGTCAGTGAAAATGCCTTGTGGCCAATATGACATTACTGTCACTCCATCTATGTATGTAGGTGATGATGATGACATCTATGATAATGTGCTGCTGTACCATATACAAGGACACAGTTTTGGCGACCCGGGACAAAGTAATCTGAAGGCCCCACCCACCCAATATTCACAATATACTGTGGACCTAAATCTGCCCCCCCTCTCTCTCTCTGGGCCCGGGGCGACTGACCCTCTTTTGTCACCCCATGTCAGCTTCCCTGACTGAATGCCCTGTGTTGTTTCCTCTGTGCCGCACAGGTGACCTGCGAAGAAGGAGCCCCCCGCACACGCCGTGATGCCGGAGCAGAGCAACGACTACCGGGTGGTGGTGTTTGGCGCGGGCGGCGTGGGCAAGAGCTCGCTGGTGCTGCGCTTCGTCAAGGGCACCTTCCGCGAGAGCTACATCCCCACCATCGAGGACACCTACCGGCAGGTCATCAGCTGCGACAAGAGCATCTGCACGCTGCAGATCACCGACACCACGGGCAGCCACCAGTTCCCCGCCATGCAGCGCCTCTCCATCTCCAAGGGCCACGCCTTCATCCTGGTCTACTCTGTCACCAGCAAGCAGTCGCTGGAGGAGCTCAAGCCCATGTACGAGCAGATCGTGCAGATCAAGGTGGCCGACGTGGAGAGCATACCCATCATGCTGGTGGGCAACAAGTGCGACGAGACGGCGCAGCGCGAGGTGGAGACGCCCGCCGGCGAGGCCATGGCCAAGCGCTGGAAGTGCGCCTTCATGGAGACCTCGGCCAAGACCAACCACAACGTCAAGGAGCTCTTCCAGGAGCTGCTGAACCTGGAGAAGCGGCGGACTGTCAGCCTGCAGATCGACGGCAAGAAGAGCAAGCAGAGCAAGCGGGCCGAGAAGCTCAAGGGGAAATGCGTGGTTATGTAAAATAGCGTGGTGTGCCGTGCCGTGCCGTGCCGTGCCATACCGGGAGTGTGTGGATGAGTGGGGGTGGAGGTGAGGTTGCAGATGGTGTTGGGAGGTGGGAAGAGATTTGAACGGGGTGGGGAGGGGGGTGCTGGAGTGGGTGTGTGGCTTTGCTCTTGGAACATTCCACTCCTACAAGGATGCTGACAAGAACTTTTAACTAACTGTGGCAATGGACACGGACAGACACATACACATACACATACACATACACATACACATACACACACACACACACACACACACACACACACACACACACACACACACACACACACACACACACACACACACTCCTATCATGATCCGTTGCTTAACGTTTACACCAGGGGGGTCGTTTCGGAGGACATAACCGCAAAACCAACCATACAGTACGTACAATAGATTCTCCTGGAGACAGCCTAGACATTCCCATGGTCCTGCCAAGACCTGCTTTTTGCATCAGAGTATAATGAAGCTACAGTAGATGACTGACTGTACAGTACAATGGATGATTACAGTTACACATCCCCTTCCCTTCCCCACTTCTCCCTGAAGCCTTCGGATCCACTCTCAAGATGATGTGTCCAAAAAGAAAAAAAAAACCCTGACAACAACCTGATCTGTTCTGTTCCAAAGACTCTGTTGCAGAGGAGTCTGATTTCACTGATGGTGCATTTTGTGCTGTGGTAAACTGTACATGTGCAAGGTCATCGCAGCGTGCACTGGCGACGTACCTGTAACCGCTTACCCGCTATCTATTTGCAATTTGACGTGCCACGCGGCTGGACAGCAGCTGGTAATAGAGTGCATGTCATGGTGACAGTGTCTGGCCCGAGGGCTATTCCCCTGTGGATGGTTTAACGACTGCTAGACCTAGAGTATAGCCTGCCATCAATTCAACTCAGCGTAGAGGAAGTGGTAGGCCTATAGATAGACCTCCTAAGAGAAGCAGCAGCAGCATTCTAGCTTCTTTCTCCTGCAGTCGATCAAAAAATGGTTCTTAAAATCTCTGTATGGCTCCATGCTCTTTAAAGAACAGTTGCCTTGACAGTGCTTTCAAGCACTTCAAAAACGTTCTTCTCTGGTCTCGTTTGGAAAAATGTATTGGCCCCACTCATTTTTTTAGAGTGATATAGAAAAGTTCATGAGGAGTCTAGCCACACGCTCTGAGTTATAAAAACTGGAGATTAAATCTCCTTATCTGAGATAACCTTCAGAGCCATTAGTGGTTTAAGCTTGTTTATTCTGGCTTCAGATGAAAGATGTATAAATTGTTTCAGAGCCCTGCGTCCACACAAAGCCCCTTGTGCACAGCAGTGTTACACTAAGCAATACTCGTGAATGTCCAGGGAGTTGACCTGTCCTCGAAGACTTTTAAGTACATGAGGTATTTTAGATTTCCCAAAATGACACCTAAATGCTGTGTGTGTTGTTTATATTTTTGTGATTATTTTGTATTTATTTTTATATTTATTTGCCTTGTGGGAAAACAGGCTGCGTATATTTGATCTACATTCAAAGAATATATATTATAATATATATTATGTAAACAAAATTTATGATGACCGAATCAATCTGATATGGGTTTTTGTTATTTATAAGTGGTGATAGCTTTTCCCACCAGAAATACAACAGGCCTTCCCCCTTAATGCTGTTTCAGAGTCAAAGAGAGAGAGAGAAAAGATGAGTAATTACAGTATAGGTCTACTGATTAATGGCAATAGCACCTCGACGGTGCCAGAAAGATTGGTTAGGCAATTTTCTTTTTCTAGCCGAACCTAAATCTTTCAAGCTAAACGACCCAACCATTTGGAGCATTATTACATTAAACTGACAGACTGCCTCGCAGTCAGTTGACATTTCCTTTGTTCTTATTTCTAAATGTTGCCAGTTATTTTGGATGATCCATTCCTCACTGACCTGTCAAGGAATGAGAACTCAAGGGTAAGCGTTTCTACAGTCTTCTGTCTACGGAAAGATTCAGCCAGTAATTATGGTGCAGTGTTTCTATGTTGGCTCATTTTTACACCTTCAAACTTCTTTTGGGAATGTGTGGAAGATACGTATATGCCTGACGTGCAAGCTTGACTGTCCTGTGAACCTCTCATTGCACGTTCTGAGATGGCATCTGTATATTTACCAATTATTTGGCTATTTATTGGGCACTTGGAAATGGATTAGAAATCTGCTATTTAACTGCATAAGCTAAGCTAAAGCGGCCAGTCTTTGTGATTAGCAGTAATTCTGCCTGTTGTATCAACTTTGCTCGAGGGACTGTTTGTATCTTTAGTTGGCTTTTTCGACCACAAGTTTAAAAAATGTTAAAATGGTACCATACTGTTACAAAAATGCCTCAAAGATCATACTTTAATGTACAAAATCAAGCACAGTTAATTCAATATTCTCAAACATTGTCATAGCAAAAAAACTATATACATAATGTGAATACAAATATTAATATAGGAATGCTCTTCCTCATGTGCGCAGTAATATCCTATGTTCCTCCGACAAACTTGTCCAGTTTCTCAGATGTATCCCAAAAAGACCACTGTCAACGTATGTACATTGTACAATTTTGTTTATTTTTTTTATTTTTGTTTTTAAAAAAAACATTTTTTGTTAATGTTATTTTATTCAACAACTCTGTATTCATTGTGTAACCATCTGTGTATCACATATCCATAAGTGTTCACAAATCCAGTGTTTTTTAGTTAGTTTTTTTTTTTTTTAAGAATAGTGTGTCTATTTTAGAATGATGACTCCTGACAGTTACCGTAATCAGTAGAATATCCAACTGTCCTGTACTGTACTGGCAAACCCAAGGTAGAGACATAGAAATGTCCACAGCTAAAATATAGTA
>NC_085867.1:38343155-38345655 GCF_034702125.1 Engraulis encrasicolus
AGACGAGAAGAGAGGAGAGCAGATAGGGAGCTATACACAATCATGTGTGACGTCCAGACTACAAACGCACCACATGCAGTGCAGGCCAGACGCAGATGGAGATTACACATTGCCATGGCGACAGCGGCTACCATGGCTCCACAACGCTCTGGCAGCAACCGGGGGTGGAGGAGGAGGGGAAGGAAGAGGAGGAAGGTGGAGGATGTGGAGGAGGAGCGGGAGGAGGAGGAGGATGGCGATAGGCTAAGTGTGGGAGGTGCTGGTGAGGAGTTAGGTGTGTGTGTGTGTGTGTGTGTGTGTGTGTGTGTGTGTGTGTGTGTGTGTGTGTGTGTGTGTGTGTGTGTGTGTGTGTGTGTGTGTGTGTGTGTGTGTGTGTGTGTGTGTGTGTGCGCGTGTGTGTGTGCATGTGTGTGTGTGTGTGTGTATGCGTGCGTGCATGTGTGTGTGTGCATGCGTGTGTGTGTGTGTTGTGTGGTGTTGGGTTACAAATCTGTGGAGGTGTGATGGCCATGCTATTGGCAGGTGTTGTGTAATCTCAGTGGAGTCGCCTATGACTCAAGCAGGCAGCACGAGCATGCAAGGCATCTGGCTGTCATGAAAAAGGGATTGAATGCAGTGATGCAAAAGCAAGGTGAAACACGGTACAATACGGTTGGTACAAAGAGTGTTCAGAGTTTTGAAACCATAGAGTGCGTTGCAATATGCGACCTTGCCTCCTTCACTTGCCTCCTCCACTTGCTTCTCTCCTCGTACCAGGAAGTAATATGTCATGATGACATCACTGACAACAGCATTATATTTCAATATCTTGCAAAAGCTCAATTGTATAGTCTTTTTCTCATTTGCAATTGGGATGGTGAATCAGAAACAGTCCCTCAAAAGTTGTTGTGGCTAGGCTGACAGCTGGCAAACTTTATCGTTTTCTCCACGGAGGAGGGGCCAGGAGGTGGGACGAGGAGACAAGTGCAAGTGGAGGAGGCAAGGTCGCATATTGCAACGCACTCATAGAGAAGGTTTTGAGACACAAGTGAAAAAGATTAAGCTGGCAGTCGTGGTCTAGTGGTTAAGGAGATGGATCAGAGGGTTGCAAATTAGAATCTCATCCTTCCACTCCCTATCTCAGTCCATCGTTGAGTTTCCCTTGAGTAAGGCACCTAACCCCACATTGTTCAGGAACTGTAATCAATACCTTGTACTTAAAATAACTCTACGTTGCTTTGGGTGTTAGTAATATAAGTATAATGTAATGTAAAAAGATTGATACTGTAATTTTCGTCAAATCCTACCGCCACTAAAGGAAGACAACACCAGCTGCTTGGACTAACACGTGTCCCTCCTCAGGGCTTGAGTAAAGGGATGGGGGGGGGTGATGCCATCCCCCCTACAATGAAAATGATCTTATATCATCCCCCTCAATGAAAATGGTCAAAAATCCTCCCCCTCTAAAACAGGCATCCCTACTTCACATATTGTGCTAAAATTGCACTTTTAGCAACTACATTTAAAAAAAAAATCTTGGGGGAGAAACCCCGAACCCCCAATAATCACAATCCGTCTCTGACCATCCCCTTTGCTTTCGATTTTACAACTCGACCACTGGCCGTCCTGCTCACTGTATACAGCAGCGGTTGGTAATCGTGCACAGACATTTTGGGAGTCCGGTGCTTGAGGATGGGGTCGGGGGGCATGTGGGGCTTCCGGCTGCCTCAGGCTACATTATATTGGGGGCATTTATACATTTTAATCGTCAAGAATTTCTACAAGATCATGTCAACACGGACTGCAGTACATTGTGAAAAAAACTTCCAAGGGCATTTCAAAGGGCCCTTTCAAAAAGGGCATTTTGTCACTAGGGCAAGTGCTTTAGCACCACCATCTGAACACGCCTATGCTGCCATCAGTAAAACTGAAGAGAGTGACATAAAATAGATAAACATATCAATTCGCTTCAAATGTTTTGGTACAGAAATATGTGTGTAGCTTAAGTGCACTCTTTAGTCTACAACATAAAACAAGTGGATGTATTTCTTCAAATTGGCTGATTCAGTAATGGAATATAATGAAAAGAAGTAGGAGTATCGAGAAATTGTTTCATAAGATTCAGGACAAGGGTGAGACTTGTTTAGAGTGTTTGTTCTTTTCGTATTCGGTTGGGTTGGCATCTTGACCTGGCAAGTGTAGAGAATGTGGAAGGGCATGCCGATCTTCTTCTTGTGGTAGTGTCAGTCAACACTATGATATCTCTTCAAAAGGCAAAGGAAGAAAAAAAATACACTGACGGTAAATTACGTAATCCTATGTAGCGGGAATGCATACCAGTACCAACGACACACACGCACACACACACACACACACACACACACACACACACACACACACACACACACACACACACACACACACACACACACACACACACACACACACACACACACACACACACAGGGAAGCTGACAAGGGGGGGCAAAGGGCTCAGTTGTCCCGGGCCCTAGAGAAGGGG
>NC_085867.1:38353155-38358155 GCF_034702125.1 Engraulis encrasicolus
CTGGAAAAATTGCACTTTTCATACATGAAAAGGGGGATCTTCTCCATGGTCCGCCATTATGAACTTCCAAAAATAGCCATTTTTAGCTGCAAAAATGACTGTACTTGGACCACACTAAAAAATATTTGTTTATTACTTAGTAAACTTTCATGTAAAGATCAAATTTGGCAATAGGCAGCCCCGTTTCATGAGCAGCATAGTTGCAGTAACTTTTTTGACCATTTCCTGCACAGTGTCCCTTTAACAAGTATTGTTTATGTAGGGGCCGCCAGTGAGGTATGGTGACTTTTTAGTAGGCTATGATATTCCCAAAGGTGTACAGAACAAATCCTGAAAAATTCAGCTTACAAATTTGTTCTGGGTTTGACTGAATACTGAGCTAATATACTCTTACACAATACACCGCCATTAGATTACTGCAGCAGGCTGCCACCCACTCCTCCTCCCACTCCCACTCCTCAGAACTGCCGCTCATGCAGTCTGAATGATGAAAGACAAAGGCAGCCAATTCAATCTTGATAAACACTTAAATGGCTCATGAATTATTTATATAAACAAAACAGAAAGTCATAGCTGTCGTATGTGAATGAGGGGTTGTCACGGAGACGCGGAGAAGTTTCCTAATGTAGTGGCACGGCACTTACAGCACATCGTCAGGCTGCGGAGCTAATTAAATACTCTCCTTACTTTGACGCTCATTTATTTTGGTTACATAAGGAGTCTGTGCCATGGGCCATGGAGCGTTTACCAGTTAATGCTTTTTGCTGGGGTTTTTTGCAAATGATTGATGAGATTAATAGAGTGACTGTGTAATGGCAACTGTTTAATGACATAATATATCCAAAGAGATGGAGAGGAAAACATGGAGACTGGCAGAGAGAGAAATTGAGAGAGAGGGGGGGTACAATTAAGAAAGAGATTACGTAAGAAAGAATGTGAGGGCACTGGGTTACTACGCCGGTGACACTGGTTCGATTCCGGCCCGGGTCATTTGCCAGTCTTTCCCCATCTCTCTCTCCTCGTTTCCTGTCACTCCTTCACTGTCCTGTCACAAAAAAGTCACAAAAGTCTTAAAAAAAATCTTTAAAAAAGGAAAGAATGGGAGAAGTTGAGCAAGCAACACATGCCAATGCTGAGCGCTGGTAATTTATCCATCCTGTTCAATAAAGGATGTGTCCATGCACATGTCCATGCAAGGCACGTGTCCACGAGGCCAACTAGCAGACTGTGGCATGGAACGTTAGTAAACCTCTCTCCCAAAGCCTCATACAGTATCGGACTGGTCCTTTAGCTCAGTGTCCCTCCCATGCCCAAACTGGAGCGTGGAGTAGTTCAAGCCCCGAGTGGCGGACTGCGCAGAAACACCTCAGTTACTCACACTCTATGGGGGCTTAGTTGACACATCTTAACGAATATGCATTCACAAGTCAATACATAGCAAATCACATCCTCTCAGTTTTATTACATTACATTGCACTTGGCTGACGCTTTCATTTTATTCAAAGCAGCTAACAACTATTATTTTTCTGGGTATTGGTTACAGTCCCTGGAGCAATGTGGGATTAGGTGCCTTGCTCAAGGGCACTTCAGCAATGGATGGAGATGTAGGGAGAGGTCAGGGGGGGATTTGAACCGGCAATCCCTAGATTGATAGACCAACTCTCTAACCACTAGGCCACAGCTGCCCCATTTATGTATTTGATGCACGTTACATACATTGATTGTCATTGGTTGTGCTGCTACAGTAGTGTCGCTGTTGAGAACGCTGAAACGTGAATAAAACAACACATGCTGATGCATGTTAACGTACGTTAGCTTGCATTGACCACATCGACTATGTAAAGTCTCTAAGGGTGCCATTTGTCTGCCTGTCTGAGTCAACACTTACTCTTAGCCTTCAACTCTCACTTCAGCTCTTCAGCTTCCCCCCTTCATTAGGAATAACATGCCTTATTGGTTTTGCCAGGAGCATATTACCATGTGTACTACTACTATACTATAGCATAGTATATGCTACATATAGTTGACAGACATTGTTTATAAAAACATATATTGCAACTTATTGAGTGCAAGTTCCATATGTACAACATAAGAAATTCACAGCATCTTATTGGGTTTACAAAGCAGCACACCGTAAATCCTCTAATATAGGCCGGGGCCTGTATTTACTCAAGTGCATCTTGGACCAGGCCATAATTGGAAGGAGGCCAGAATTAGAGACAGGCCTGTATTTCTATTTGGGCAAAACAGACTACCAGTGGAATGAATAAAAATGTGTCTATTTGAACCTATAAAATACTTGGTTCATTTATTGAAAAGGTAGGCTATGGTGCGAGTGACTAGGAGACCATCAGTCCATTTCTTACTCACGAGGTCCGTGATGCGGCAATGTCATTGACAATGACTAGACCAGTGTTTCTCAACAGGGGTGCCGGGGCACCCTGGGGTGCCGCGGGCCCCCCTCAGGGGTGCCGTGGAAACGTGGCTGATAAATAAATTATGTAATATAATACATATTTGTCTAAATTGATAAGTTAATGCTAGTCAGTGGAATCTTTCATCTGCCATTTACGCACAATAAAGTAAATATAGGTCGCCCCAGTCAGCTGCAACTTCGAACGTAGCCTATGTCGTGTGACGTCTCCAAATGTGTCACTTTTCTAAGCTTGTGTGGTATCAGATGCGATGCCATGTTACGGCTTGTTGGTTTGGGGTGCCTTGACATTTTTCATGAATTGAAAGGGTGCCTCGCCTAAAAAAAGGTTGAGAAACACTGGACTAGACCGACAGTCTGTCGTATTTCCAATATCTGTGGCTGTTTCACTCCATATTTTACTCCAGACTTTGCACGGCAAACTGTTTCTTGCTGTAGCCATATGTCAGGGAAAAATGCATGCAATTTCTGTTATTTCCGGTCCGTAGCCTGATGTGAAGCACGTTAACAACTGAAATATGAAGGTTAAGTGAGGTACCCATATTATTGTCTAATACTGTAGCCTGCCTCCTATTTTTCGTCCACTGGCAACGCATAATAAAAGTTTGACAGCCAAATGCATTTATGACGAGGTCTCTCACAACTTTGCAACCAGGTCAAAGAAATCTTCTCTTTCTGTATGGACGCGCTCTGTCTGGCTGTATTCTGGGCTTGTGTTGTTGCTGGGTTACCCAAGCGTCTGCAGGAAAGCTAGAAGCGGACTGAAGCGGTCGCTAGCACACTGCTCGGAACTGTGTCTAATGTTAACCAGCTTAATGATTAAAGTTGTGGATTTTGAGAACAACGCGAGATATCTGGTAAACGAAAAAAAAAAACATTGATTCTAATTTTAGACCCGGCCTGTATAAGAGGCCGGCCACAATATACCTCCGCCGACAGCGAAACCGGCAAATATTAGAGTCCCGACCAGTAATGGGATACAGGCCACAATTAGAGGATTTACGGTATTACAGTATAACATAAATCTGAGAGAACGTTTGAGACATTAGGATAATCTGATCCTCTGAAACCGTACTCTACTGTACACGTCAAATATTCAATATTTTAAGTTCTACGAAGTCAAGTCTAGCTACAGGTTTCCGAGGTCCAGAATTTGACAAAAGATGTACAATTGTCTCATGTGTCACATACTGTAGATTAGCATACCGCTATTCCGACATCCAACTGTACCGACATGCCGAGGGAATATGCATGATAAAAGCAATTTGAAAATCCGCTCAAATTATATTTCAAAAATAAATTGCTGCGAGCCAGTAAGCCATCTCCAGCGCAGAAACACGGTATTTTGATTGGGCAGAGTAGATCAGTTAGCTGCATAGAGTTACATTTTTGCGGCCTGGACTCACTCCCTCACACATACACATGCACGCACGCACACACACACACACACACACACACACACACACACACACACACACACACACACACACACACACACACACACACACACACACACACACACACACACACACACACACACACACACACACAGTGATTTGCAGCTTACGTAAGGCAGACATGGTGAAGAAAGAAAGTCAAAAGCATCCAAACCGGTTTCCCAATTTAGAGGAATAAGAACCACTGTTACACCTGCTGAGTTCACAATAACTCAAACGCAATCGTACTGTAGTATAGTATATATTTTTTCTCCCTACCTCATTAAAGTCTTATCTTCCATCCCTCCGCAGATCTGCAGGTAATTACTGGCTATTCCGCCCGTCTGAATGACATGAGACGACAGGTGCTCAAAGGGAGAGAGTGATCCAGTAACAAACGAGGCGCTAACAAACGACAACGATGAAACGCTTGACCCCCAGAGTCCCCTCACTGGCTTTCATCTTCTGTCACAGCGGCTTTCTGTCTTTTTTTTCTCTCTTAGCTGGGCAGTCGTGATGAGGTGTGTGTGTGTGTGTGTGTGTGTGTGCACGTGTGTGCGTGTACGTGTGTGTGTGTGTGTGTGTGTGTGTGTGTGTGTGTGTGTGTGTGTGTGTGTGTGTGTGTGTGTGTGTGTGTGTGTGTGTGTGTGTGTGTGTGTGTGTGTGTGTGTGTGTGTGTGTGTGTGTGTGTGTGTACTCGTGTGTGTGTGTACTTGTGTGTGTGTGTGTGTGTGTGTACTCGTGTATGCATGTGTTCTCTCTTAGCTGGGCAGTCGTGATGAGGTGTGTGTGTGTGTGTGTGTGTGCACGTGTGTGTGTGTGTGTGTGTGTGTGTGTGTGTGTGTGTGTGTGTGTGTGTGTGTGTGTGTGTGTGTGTGTGTGTGTGTGCGTGTGCGTGTGTGTGTGTACACACGTGTGTGTGGATGGCCACCTGCCCTGGAGGGGGTTCAGACTGCACTGCACAAGATGAGAGAGATGTGACAGAATGCCTGGCTCCGCGAGGGGTCCGGCTGAGGTCCCGGAGCCTGTGAAGACTCTAGCTTCAGATGTTTTGCTAAATTAACGAGAAGGAGAGAGAGAGAGAGAGAGAGAGAGAGAGAGAGAGAGAGAGAGAGAGAGAGAGAGAGAGA
>NC_085867.1:38363155-38383155 GCF_034702125.1 Engraulis encrasicolus
CAGTATACCCACTTCAAAAAATGCTCCAATATACAGTATACCCACCATAAAAAGTAGACTACACCACTGGTATAGCCTATCTACTAAATGTAATGTTAGTATGCTGTGCATTATCACTGTGCATCATAACACACTAATTCAGAGAGAGAGAGAGAGAGAGAGAGAAAACACCTACGATACCAAACTTCCCGTTACCTAAATCAGTACATACAACTTGTTATTGTTATTTTTTAGTTCTTATTTTCGGACCATGGAAGTGACATTTTGTTTAGCAAATGCCTTGTCATTATTAGAAAAAAGTGTTTGCCATGAGAGAGAGAGAGAGAGAGAGAGAGAGAGAGAGAGAGAGAGAGAGAGAGAGAGAGAGAGAGAGAGAGAGAGAGAGAGAGAGAGAGGGAAACCATGACGCACTTATCGCTACAAATGGCAGGACATCTGCCTGGTGAAGAAACTTCAACCATCAGCAAGTCAGCTTGAGAGCTGAGGCATCTTCCGAAAAAAAAAAACCAGATTTAATTGGCTGCACAGCAAAGGGCTCCCAAGCGTATGTGCGTCAGTTGTTCCTCTTGCATGGTGTAAGCGATGTGGAACAACACTGTGTTCTCAGCTCCCCTGAGCTGTAAGCATTAACCTTGAAACGACCTCCAGCTATCTAAACACGCAGGGAGGATAAATTTGGATTACTGATGTGAGCACTGATAATCAATTTCACAAGAAAGAGGGCAAAGGAAAAAAAAACCTCAAGGACATCTCGTTGTTGTATTGCGGAGGGTGGAACAGTGACAACATATTTGGCGGCCATCTTGGAAGGCAAACAAATGTTGGTGTATTGGTGGTGTGTACACAGTCGACTTGTGCATACAGCACAGGTCAACAGCAAGAGATGTCGGTCGATGGGGTTGTGTTTGTTAGATTGAGCTTTCATTTAATTAGAGCCTGGGCTGTTCAGGTGACCCCACAGTGACCATTAGCATATACTACATAGCTAATTACCATAGCTGTATAGTAGGCTATTTACCATACTAATTACCATATAGGCCTAGTAGCTGCATATCATACACAGAGAAATGGAAGTACAACTGCAACTACCCTGGGACAGTATTTTTCCTGGAACAATTACTGTAGCGAAAAAAAGTGTCCAAAGTTTTCAAAGCATATCCCTTCTAAAGTAGGCTACAATAAGGCATTATAAATTATGTTCACTAAGACTGGTTAAGGCCCGGACTTCCAAGCATCTGATCTGGGAGTGGAACCAAATTAGCACAGACTAACTCGAAACTTTGTTTAACAAGCCGAAACGAACATTATTTTTTCTACCTGGAAGAATAACAACATAGCTGTACCCTATGGGTAATTTCATTTCTCTGCAGGAAAGTTGTTGGCCAATGATCTTCAGGATGTAGCCCAACATGATCTCCAAAAAGTCTGTGCTCCTGGACACAGAATTAATTTCCGTGATGGACACACAGAAGTGCTCTCTATACTCCCACAGCTCTATGTTTCCACAGTCTTGTGTTTTCTCAGGATTTTTCTAATTTCAAATATTTTTTCTCAATTTTTTTTTTTTTTTAATTATTGACAGGTTAGGGTTAGGGATTGTTTTGGTCTGGGCACAGCTTTTCTTTCATTCATTATATTAATTTGATAGCCTAGCAAGCAACTGGAAAAGGTATTTCTCAAAAATATGTCTTTAATGACAGGTTAAGATTAGGGAATGTTTTGGTAAGGGCACAACTTAAATTGCTATAGCATTATTTTGTGTAGGATTAGCATTTGGAACGTATTTTCTAATGATAGAGTTAACACAGTGCTGTGGTAATAGCCTATACAGTAGAAAGCACTTCCGTGTGGCCCATCACGGAAAACAATTCCGTGTCCAGGAGCACGGAAAACAATTATGTGTGCAGGAGCACGGAATTTTGGCAAAAATCCGTGCTCCTGGACACGGATTTTGTGTCCTTAACATCCGTGTCCAGGAGCACGGAATTTTTTGAGATCAGGCTGATGTAGCCCTACTGTACAGTACAACAATGCCACCTTAAATAGGACTACCAGGGGGAAAAGGAGGAAAAGGAAACCCTGGATGAAGTGCAAAGAAAGAACATCAATAGAAATTTCTCAACACTGTACACTTGATGGGTTCAATAAAATTCTTCAAAGCTTTTGCAGAAGCATTTAATGATATTCCTCAAAAGGAGAGACTCATTTAGAGGTATGATGATAGTCAGCACAGATGGTGCTGGACGCTTGCTTTGGAAACATGCCATATGGCTACAGTGGTGTGTGTGTTTGTGTGTGTTTGTGTGTGTGTGTGTGTGTGTGTGTGTGTGTGTGTGTGTGTGTGTGTGTGTGTGTGTGTGTGTGTGCGTGGTGTGTGTGTGTGTGTGTGTGTGTGTGTGTGTGTGTGTGTGTGTGTGTGTGTGTGTGTGTGTGTGTGTGTGTGTGTGTTTTCCTGTGTGTGCACGTGGCTGTTTCAGTATTAATACTGACTTGCTTGGTTCTGTGAGTATGCAATATGCATGTGTGTGTGTGTGTGTGTGTGTGTGTGTGTGTGTGTGTGTGTGTGTGTGTGTGTGTGTGTGTGTGTGTGTGTGTGTGTGTGTGTGTGTGTGTGTGTGTGTGTGTGTGTGTGTGTGTGTGTGTGTGTGTGTGTGTGCGTGCCTGCACGCACTAATGCACACATCATAGTGAGCGATTTTTATATTCATACGCTTGTATTAGCATTTGTTGGCAGTTCACACAATGAAGATGAGTATTTTGCATGTGTGTGCATATTCCTTTAAGCATGCACATGTACTGTGTGTGTGTATGTGTGTGCGTGCGTGCGTGCGTGCGTGTCTGTGTCTGTGTGTGTGTGTGTGTGTGTGCATTTGCATGTGCATGTGCATGCATGCGTGCATATGTATCTTTGTGTGTGTAAGTGCATGTGTGTGTGAGTGTGCATGTGTGTGTCTGTGTGTGCACATGTGTGTGTGAGTGCATGTGTGCCTGTAGCTGTCTGGGTCTACACACCCTGCTGTTACTGCTGTAATGCATCCCCTGCTCTTCCACACATCAACACACCAGCCATTATTTAGCAGCGCTGAAGACACAAGCCTGCGTTAGACAGATAATCAATCCCCTCTCAACAATCTCCTCATTATTTTACTGTGATGACATCTCCAGCAGTGAGGTGCGAGAGAGAGAGAGAGAGAGAGAGAGAGAGAGAGAGAGAGAGAGAGAGAGAGAGAGAGAGAGAGAGAGAGAGAGAGAGAGAGAGAGAGAGAAAGAGATGGAGAGTGAGAAGGCGTGGAGGTTGTGAAGAGATGAGAGGGGAGAGTGTTGAGAAGGGGAGGGGGAGACGGTGCACAGTAAAAAAAAATACAGCGTTAATCGAACACTAAGGGTATTTTCACACCTAGTCCGCTTTAAGTGAACCAAAAAGGGAACCGACAGCAAAAGGACTCAGCTCTGTTTTTGTTCATAAATGTGTTTTACAAAAAGATCCGGCTGCTCTTTCTGGTCCTGTTAGGCTTTTATGGTGTGTCAGTCCTCTTTTTGATCGCACCCAGTCCTCAAGCATTCTCCTACACCTGGGGTATTTTCACACCTAGTGCCCTTTAAATGGGCCGAACTCAGTCCTCTTTAAATGGACCAAAAAGTCAACCGACAGAAAAAAAACCTCAGTTATGTTTTTGTTCATATTTTGAGTGTAGAACAAAAAGAGCCGGTTGTGCTTTCTGGCCCTGTTACGCTTTTAAGGGGTTTCAGTCCTCTTATGCCTCTTTTCCACTGCTGGTTCTCTGGTAGGCCTACAGCTCCACACAGCACAACTCGGCCACCACTTATTGCTTTTCGAATAGGCACGACACAGCTCAACCGTAAAGCAAAAAGTGTCCCCTAAGTCGCGCAGTGTCGATCTGTAGGCCTACCAGAAAACTGGCAGTGGAAAAGAGGCATTTGTGTTCACACCTGGGGCCTCATTTATCATCAGTTCGTAGAATGTCTTCTAAATTGTGTCTTAGGAGTGAAATTTAGAATGTTCGCAAGTACAGAAAAATCGTGATTTATCAAACGTGCGTTGGCTGCTCCTACGCACAAGTCTGCATGATAAATCCTACACCTTCCAAATCACTGTGCACGCGCGCATTCGGGGTAATTAGCATCCCGAAACGCCTCCAAGTAACCATATATGGTATTAAAATATATTCAAATGCCATGTTCTTTCAAAGGCGCCACCCTGTTCGGACACACATGAACACACACGGACACACGCGCCAGTCGAAGCGCTGGCGGGAAATGCGGAGATAGAACCATTTCTGTGGCAGAAGTGGAGGTGCTCTCGACAGGAGGAGGACCGTGTTTCAAAATAAGTAAAAGGAGACACACATGAACGAAAACACTGTAAAATAGCACACTGTCATACTCCATTGTCATTCAAAGCAAACTGTAGCTTGCACGGTCAATATTCGCAATTTCGTGTTTCTTCCACTCACACGCATGGTCTGAGGTGTGCGTAGATTTAGGCACATTTCTACGTTCAAGTACATGTTCATAAATCCCACACTTTGCTCAGGAATGATCGCACGCACACTTTACGCACAGATCTGTGCCTAAGAACGCTTGATAAATGAGGCCCCAGGTCTTCTTGAGCTCTCGTTAAGTGATTACACCTAGTCACAGGTGTAACTTCAGGACCCTTAAGCGGACCATACTGAGATCACGTCAACAAAGGTCTCAGTACGGTTCACTTCCAAGGCGTCTAGGTATGCTTTGGAGCCGTCATATTTGCTCAGAAAATGCTGAGTCACAGGTCTGAGTTCGCTTCAGTGGCTGAAAGGGGCCAAATGTGAAAATGTCCTAAGACTCGCTGACCTCTGTGGACACAACATTGTATTGCACTATTTCAGCAAAATATGGATCCCTCACGTACACTCTCACTGACCCACTCTCACACAGACACTCACACTCACACCCACTCTCAGCCTCCTCATCCTTCTCTCTCTCTCTCTGCTTCTCCCTCTCCCTCTCTCTCTCTCTCTCTCTCTCTCTCTCTCTCTCTCTCTCTCTCTCTCTCTCTCTCTCTCTCTCTCTCTCTCTCTCTCTCTCTCTCTCTCTCTCTCTCTCTCTCTCTCTCTCTCATCCTTCTTACTTTGTCTTGTCTTGGTACAGGATGTGCTGCTCTGCTATATCCAGACAGGCACATTTGGGAGAACACAGTCTGCTGGCTAGCATGGGACAGTATATGGATAGGAAACTGCATTTGTTATTAAAAGCAGCAGCCATAGCAGTAGCAGTACACAGAAAAAAACACCAGTGTTAATATAACTCTTCAAGAGTTGAAATTATTTCTCTGAATAAAATTCTACCTATAATATTATTAAGAGACATAGAGTTGAAATCACACCGGCCAGCTGCAAAATGTTTCACTGACTTTTGACTCCAACGTTTTTGACTCCTCTCCAGAGTAATTTGACTGTCCACAGTGTCGTGACTCGTGAATACCCTTATCTGGGTTTATATAAGTGTGCTCTGAAATAATGATGCCCCATTTTTTCACTGTGTTACAGCAGCAGCAGAAGCAGCACCACTCCTGTCAGCTCAGGTCGGGCAAGGGCAGCGAAAGGCTTTCAGGTGTCATTAGCCCTCTGCCACTTTCACGCTCCACTACACCAACATCATGGCTCCAGTCCACAGTCCAAAAAACAACAATAAAAGTAACGACTGTGGAAAGAAAGACTGAAAGAAAGAAAGAAAGAAAGAAAGAAAGAAAGAAAGAAAGAAAGAAAGAAAGAAAGAAAGAAAGAACAGCCTTCAGTGGAGTGTCTTCAAATTGGAGCTGCATGTACCGTAGATCCTCTATTATAAGACCGTTGTTAACAGAATTCTAATGACCATGTCCCAACCTGTCATTTAAGTCTCAGTAACTCCTTTGATTGGTTCATTAGTGTGTGCGGGATACAGGGAAATGGGGAACATGGCAGATTGTGCCACCTGGCTTTTTTTTTTTCGTGTGATGTCAGACACTTTCGATTCAATTAATTCAAGCAGATATACTGTACGTTGCATCCGGCAGCACTGGTGACATTTCAGGCTGGTAGAGAAGGCCAACTTGCTAGCCACTTTGATCCATTAGTGAATGTGTGTTTGGCTGGATAAGGTTAATATCTGCTAGCCATTTTCGGTAGGTCATGAAAAAATAAGTTTAGAGCCCTGCATATACATACAGTATGTAGGCCTACCAGTGTTTTCAGCCTGAAACGGTTAGTCATATTCTTGCTTTGATTCAAAATGGAACTTGTTTGACGTCAGAGTGAAAAGGGCTGGCAGTGAAGAATGAAGCCACAGCGGGTGAGGTGTTTATCAACACACAGGGGGGCATACCCTCATAAAGGCCAGAGCACAATGACTTAGTTATTAGCGCAGATGATAGAGTGCTGTTAAGATTACGACAGGAATAGCAATCAGAGATTCCAACCTGGGCCCCTGGCCAATGCTAGATGCACATGATGTTGTGTTGGGCGCCAACCGCAGGCGACAGGAAACACTGTGGGCAGATATACAAGCAGACAGACAGACAGACAGACAGACAGGGAAATAGACAGACAAACAGGGTTTGGCTCCCCCTGCAGATGACACGTAGCCTATTAAAGTAAAGGAACTCGCCAAACGTTAGAAAATATTTTTGCTGGATGGGAGTGTTGGTCTAGCATTGCACCATAGGACAAAATCGTACATGAATCTGGCTCGACTGTCCTCAAATCCCGATCTCTACCTGTATCCTAGCAACAAAGGGGTTAAGCATCCAACCAATCAAACATGGGGGGTGCTGGTCATGGCAGAACTGCAAAAAAGACACATTTCACGTTACACACCGTTGCTATGGTTGGAGTTATGTGCTACACATTAGCGCCTAGCTTACACAGCCTAGTTGCACAAGACCTATGGACAACAGAATCTTAAAATAGGCTACAAAATATTGAGCGACATCATATTTAGATACTTCAATGTTGATTTATAACTTTAAATTTATCTAAGTAAATAAGTGTCAGACTAAAGACTAAATTTTAAGGTAGATCGAGCAGGTAAACCTTCATGTTTTTTTTTTCAGGTTTGCCTTTCCCACAAAGGTGGTGCACAGCATTCTGAGAAGGAGGCAGCAGTAAGGCACCATCCGATGTTGCCTTCAAACCACCTGTCGCACACAATTTAAGACATCTACCAAAGGAGGAAATAAACCATTTTCTGTTTGGAACGGACCTCAATGAATCCATGTCCAAGCCAACTGAAAAGGCAGTTTCAAACATAGCCAATAAGCGTCAGGTTAAAGGGATACTGTCCCATTTTTGGAAATAAGCTTATTTTACTCCTCCCCTTGGGTTAAATAATAGGGTTTCACCATTCTCCTGTACTTTCAACTGTTCTTTGGGTATGGCAGTGCAAATTTTACCTCCAAGCTAGCAGTTAACATTGAGTCCTATGAGACCAGCTGGCGGCTAACTGGTCTCATA
Organism: Engraulis encrasicolus; assembly: GCF_034702125.1. Lineage (NCBI taxonomy): Eukaryota > Metazoa > Chordata > Actinopteri > Clupeiformes > Engraulidae > Engraulis > Engraulis encrasicolus. The sequence goes on from NC_085867.1 coordinate 38,370,646, forward strand.
GGATTCAATGTTAACTGCTAGCTTGGAGGTAAAATTTGCACTGCCATACCCAGAGAACGGTTGAAAGTATAGGAGAACGGTAAAACCCTATTATTTAACTCAAGGGGAGGTGTAGAATAAGCTCATTTCCAAAAATGGGACAGTATCCCTTTAAGGCAAAGTATGGTAACATTTTAGAAAACGTTTTACAGACGTGCTGTATATAGAATGTTGGTCAAGCTTTCGTTGAGTCATCACATAGTGCCATCACCCATTTCACTGCAACAATGGTCAGATCTCGCAGCTAGTTGACTGTTCCAAAAAAAACATGTGCAAAAAGTATGATTTCGAAAAACAATCAGAGATTGTCCATGTCCGTATACGTACTGACATAAGCAACAACCAAACAGCCGTGATTGTACAAGCCTATGGGGCAAACAGATCAGTTTCCACAAAGTGAAATGCTATTGAAGACGACCCAAGATTTCAAAGCAAAAGCCGAAGAAAATGTTCCACACGTTGATCATTTTGCAAATTACGGATGTTTACTTCAGTTTAGCTAATCTTAGTTTAGCTAATTAAAGCTAATCTTTCCAGAGTTAATTAAAGTTAAAGTGTTAATTTGGCTCTGACATTAGCATTAATTCCTCTCGTTATGTAATGAAAACAGGCCTCTCGGGACAGGTAATCTGTTAAAATTACTTTGTTTGTGCTGCAAAGAAAAAAAAACCTAACTCTAATGCTGATTCCAGCAAATGAGCATACCTCATTCCATGGAAACTGTTTAGCACTAACACGTTCATTACTTTTTTTTCCAACAACCTATTTGTCATCAGAGACTGCTCTGTGCTGTGCTCCCATATCTCAACCTGTTCCCTTTTTTCTGCCTCCATTTTTCATGTGTAATGGATGGCATGGCAGTGTGCGGTGCTGCAGTGCACTATGGCGGCAGCAGCAGTTCAGCCCATTTGGGGGGCCCTAGGCGGAAATACAGATATGGGGCCATAGTATTTACCATGGTGGGGCTGACTGTTAGGGGGCCCCCATACAGAGGGGCAGATTTGCAATTGCCTAGTTAGCCTATTTGGTAAAACCAGCTCTGTATGGCAGCGGAGAAGGCAGAATTCATTTTTTCGCCACAGCTGCAGGGGCTGTTCCCCACCACCACAACGCGCCCCCCCCCCCAACACACATCCATCCAGGGCCACTGACAGCTTTGATGAGGCACGGGACATAGTCATCTGAATGGCCCCCCTCTCAATACATACATACAATGTAATGAGGGTCCAATTCTGGGCCCCCTCTTACCCTGGGCCCGGGACAACTGACCCTGTCGGCTCCCTTGCGCCCGTGCCTCCTGATGACTTTAATAACTCCACTGATTGTGTTTTTGCACTGTGCACATAATGAGCAACGAAAATGTGGCGATGCTGTTTAGAGCTTTTTTTTCTATCTTGTTCTCTTTTGCATGAAGAACTCTAGCCCGATCGGTTCATTTGGTTGATGGGGGGAGGGACTGTTATGCAATCTCTGAATTTTATGCTCCCTGCATGCACGACATGAACATGAAAATGCCAGGTACACACAGTACAACGACAAGAAAACTGTGCAAGTTGATGGTTTCGATTGTATTGGATTCTAGCATTGTGGGGTACCAGTTGCAAAACAAGCATGGAAATAGACAACAGGGTTTCCTAGATGTTTATTACAGATAAATACCTTCCTGTCAATGCAGGACATGAACAAAGACATCATGTCTACTCTCCACTGTATTGCACAGCATGGGGAAAGTAGATGTTCCCTTTAATGGCCACTTTGATTATCAGCTGGATGGAATCAAGCTCTCGCAGCTTGTGGTCGCTTTTCATGTTGAAATGGCCGGAACACTTATTTCCCGGCACACCAATTTCCCGGCTGGAGTCATGTTCTGACCTCACAGCTACGTATATGGCGGGATCGGGCAACAGGCATTATACTGTGATCATGGCAGCTAGACTATTACGGTCTTCTGGAGTAACTCGGCATCGCTGAATTGGAGAAAAGGCTAAATACACCTCTCTTCCTACACATGCACACTCTCTCTTTCTGTCTCTGTCTCTCTCTCTATCCATCCTTCCCATCTCTCCGTTGCCTTCTCTATAGTCAATTTTCAATCTCTCTCTGCCCATCTTTCTCATTCTCCCCCTCCCTCCCTCTCTCTCCCTCCCTCTCTCTCTCTCTCTCTCTCTCTCTCTCTTATCTGCAATCAGCCTTTAAGTACATTCCTTCAGCTATCCAGACACCTGGGCCCCTGATCCAATTCGCAGGCCTCTCATCGGAGCAATCATCTAGGGCAATCACTCACTTCCAAAAACTCATTATAAAGTCATAACATTTATGTCACATCTCTCTGTGCCCTCCTGCTTATTCAGAGCTGGTCTCTCCGTCGGTTTCTTTGTTTTCCGCACAGACCAGCGGGGACAAAATTCTAGTGGTGCAAACGGTATGTGTGAGTCCGCCCCCACACAAACACCTAAAAAGTAGACAAAAAAGATTTAAAATAATTTTTAGAGACAAAAACAATTTTGTCCTCCACCCAAGTAGTCGACTGGACCCACATGAATCTCTGGGCTCACTGAATCATCACCACCACACACTCTCTTTATCAGTGTCCTTGCACACAGACACAACATGAAGCACTCACCCACAATGCTATAAAAAGCCATTTACATAAATCTAGCAGAGCGGTAGCACTTATAAATAAAATCAAAATGTATCGTTGCGTCGATGTATCGGCCGGCGATTTAATCAAATGGCATCGTATCATGGGGCATTTTTAAGTATCGAAAAGAATCGAATCCCTGATTTAAGAAATCGATACTGCATCGCATCGTCATGAAGGCTGTGATTTACACCCCTATAGTAGCACTCTTCCACAATGCTATCCACCTTATCACCATGCCCATAATCTATGTCTACTTTCAAAGTTCTCTGTTACTTCATTTAACCTATTCAGACTGGGCTTTTTTGGCATTCCTAGGCCTGGGGGGGGGGGCTCTTTTGACCCCCCCTCATAACTCATGAACGGAACACAGTATGACTACGAATCTTGGCAGAGATGATCTACATATGGACATCTATGAATGACATAATTTTTGTGTAATTATCTGGTATTATGATGTCATTATGACATCATTATCTTATTATGCCCAAAATCTCGCCATAATGTATTTTCCATCAAATTTAGGTAATGCACTTAAATTTTAATGATTTTATGCTTCAAACCACTTAAATGCTCACAAAGTTGTCTGATGCTAATGGTAATAAGAAAAAAATGTGAAAATATATGGCGTCATAGATATGGTAAAGTGATTTTTTGTCAGACAAGCTGAGGTGACAAAAGTAAAGGTAGAAGTCAGAAAGAAACACAGTGTCCTTCCAACACAGGTAACATAGGTGAGTAACCGGTAGACCAGATTACTTGTCTTACGATCAGATGGCTATGCACTGGTTGGATCAAATTTGTGTCCTGGCACACACAATTTTCACCAACACTACCATCCTCTTCACCAGCGTTCCTGCACGAGTACAGAATGTTCCCTTTCTCAGAGACCTCCTAGAAAGTCATGGCAAACACACACAGACTCACAGACACAGACACACACACACCGACACCGACACACACACACACACACACACACCGACACACCGACACACACACACACACACACACACACACACACACACACACACACACACACACACACACACACACACACACACACCAGGCTTGTACGAAATTCCGAATTGAATTGAGAATGACCCCAAAATTCAAATTCAATTCTTGAATTTCAATATGAATTGAATTGAAATTCCAAACAGGAAATGGAATTGCAATTCGAATTGGAATGGCAGGAAACTGAATTTCACAGAATTTAAATTCTAAGAAATTCAAAGCAATGACATAATACTGACACTAGGCGGTGGCAGGGATGGTCAGTATCTCGAATACTTAAATTAAAATACATTTCGAAATAGAACATAGCATTTTGAATTTTGTATTTCATGTCAGTGAATTACAAGTATTTGAAGTTTGTATCAAAATACTTTCCCCCCTGTATTTTGAATTTTCAAAATAAGAGAAAATACAATAGCCTACTTTCTCCTAAACAATGCAATTACATCGTAGGAACACGGATCAAATAGTATGTAAGTGATGCTTGTAGCTATATTGGAATGTAAAAGTGTTTGTCTGGGAAAGGGGTGAAGGACTCCAAAGATTGACAGTTCAATTCCCAGGTAACATTGGCAGGTGACTACCTGACTACGAGTTACTAACGAATAACCAGCCTCAAAATTCTGAATTATTGAATATATACTGTTGGATCAAAAAACGCCACTCTTGAGAAGATATCATCAATAATTGAAATTGCCATGCTAAGCACCAAAGGTGCAACCGTGATAATAACTAATGCTGCACCATGCATCACACACAAGATGGCGCTCTAAGGCCACAAATGGTGCATTAGTGACGCTTTGCAAGATACGTGGACATAATTTACAAGATACACTTTCTTGTTTATTGAACTCACATACAGACCTTGACATATCTGTACCATTTTTTAAATGCTAGTTGTGCCAAGTAGCCCATTGTTTATATAGCCTTCTCCATAATTACAAGAGCTTAACATTATTGTTTGTTCAATGACTGGAAATGATGGTTACACAGGAGTTTGTGTGGTTTAAAGTAGGCCTACCTTTTATTGTGTAAGTGAATTGAATTGTTATTTTTGGTCATGCCATACAAGCCATTGAATAGCGAAGGGAAATTGAGTTTCCTTGCTGAGACTCGAACCTTGAACTTCTGGCATGCAAAACTGGGGCTCTAACCGCTACACCATGTCAGGACACACCTACATACCTAGCTTCTGTTGTGCTTTGTGTATTTGAAATTTTGATTATTGATAGATTTACTGTTCTGTATTTTGTAACATATTTGTAACATCTTATTTTGCATTGTATTTTGAAATACATTTAGTTGTATCTTTGCCCATCCCTGGGTGGTGGTGTAAAATTCAAAGAAACTCAAAGTAATGACAAAATAAGAACACTAGATGGTGCTGTATATTTATAAGCATGTGTCTATTCCCGGCACTGCGAGGTGGGTGGGAAGAGTGAATTATAGCCCCCTTAGGTCACCTGTTGGGCTGCTTCCTAGCAGTGCTTTAGGATTTGGGTAGGTAATTATTTGACTTTCGAGTTTTTTTAACTTCCATTTTGAGTTAGTACAATGCTATTATCTATGTGCTGTAGACCTTAGGAGGTAATATTTACATTTTTACATACATTTTGGTACATAACAAATAAGACGTGTGAAAGTCATCTGTAGGCCTTGCATAACACTAATTATTATACATGCAACTACTGAAAATCACAATGGGGGCCTGCATGGTTTATACAACATTTACTTATCATTTTGAATGCTGAATACATTTGTAGTTAAATGTATTAGCAATATATATATGTATTAATGCTATTGTACTTAGTTACACTGTTATTGTTGTATTTTATTATTTTGAAAACACAAAAGTTGTGTGTTCATCCACTTCCTGAATTGCAGTGAGTTTCAATTCCATTTTGAATTCCATTTCCTGTCATTCAAATTCAGTTCAATTCAACATCCTGTAGGGGTGGAGTCAATTCAATTCAAATTCAATTCCACTTCCTGAATTGAATTTAATTCAGAAATTCTGAATTTCGTACAAGCCTGACACACACACACACACTCTGGGCTGTGTCTGTATGTTTGATTCTTTGCTCCCCACTGCTCGGGTCTAAGTGCTCGGATGCGCTCCACTTCACTAGGAGCTCCTGCGGGTGCTTCCCATCTGACCCCGGCCAGTCTGCTGCAGTCCTAGCAGAGCAGAGTGTGTGTGTGTGTGTGTGCGTGTGCGTGTCTGTCTGTCTGTCTGTCCGTGTGTTAGTACATGTTTTGATCTTGCATGCGCCTGTGTTTGACTCAGTGTGTGTGTGTGTGTGTGTGTGTGTGTGTGTGTGTGTGTGTGTGTGTGTGTGTGTGTGTGTGTGTGTGTGTGTGTGTGTGTGTGTGTGTGTGTGTGTGTGTGTGTGTGTGTGTGTGTGTGTGTGTGTGTGTGTGTGTGTGTGTGTGTGTGTGTGTCTGTGGTGGGCACTGAGCGCAGGGCTGTCTGGGAGCCTGTTGACACTGACAGATGCTCTCCAGTCTGCCTCAGCCACAGCTCTTCTCACCGCAGAGGCATCACTCCTCATCACGGGTGACACGTTCCCCTCCTCTCCCCTGTGGCCCACATGGGGGTGTTGGCAAGGACAGGACTGGGCACAAAAAGAAAAGAAAAGCCCAGGACATTTTTCGGTGCCCCACCACCCCTCAATATTGTGGGCAAGTGCAGTGGTGTAGTCTACTTTTTTATGGTGGGCATACTGTATATTTGAGCATTTTTTGAAGTGGGTATACTGTATATATTTATGCTATTCAAAACAATGGATCAATCAATTTTTGAGTGGGTATACTGATATCCCTGAAATTTAGAAGTGGGTATACTCCGTATACCCGCGTTCTACGTAGACTACACCACTGTGGGCAAGTGTGACTGTGGTGTGGTCCTGCGCAGTTCGCCCCTCAGGTCTCGAACTCGCCACCTCCTGGTCAACGCATCAGTTCGGGTATGGGAGGCACTAAAAGATCAGAGATTCAATAGCTCAGCGTAACTGATACTGTATATGAGGCTTCGGGAGGGAGGTTTACTAACGTCGCGACACTTTGCTAGTTGGCCTCCGTTACACAAGTCTGTAAGAGAATTAAGAACAAAGCAATAGCATGGCATCCTGAGGACTGTCTGCCCACCGGGAGATGCCCTGTATTACCAGATGACCAGCCCAGCCCTGGTGTTGGTGGACTGGTGTTTGTGCAGCCCCCTCGATTATAGGGGCCAGTCAGGGACCTGTTTCTAAAAAGCATAGTTGCTAACCAGTTATTATTATAAACGTAGTAGGTTGGGAAATTACATTGTAATCAAGTAAGCTGCTAACGGAGTGAGTAACAATGCTGCCCCCTGCACCCCGTCCTTCGTACCCCTGTAAGAGAATCCAGATAACCCAAGAGCATGGTGTCCTGAGGGCTGTCTGCCCACCAGGAGATGCCCTGTATTACCAGAGTACCAGTCCAGCCCTGGTGTTGGTGCCCACTGGGGCGCGGGGCATATTGGTGGGCGTGGGCAAAAGAGCTGGGCCAAAAGGTGTTAACTGCTTACCTTGCACTTCACTGGGTGCACACACACATAGGCCTACATACACACACATACACACGGCCACCCACCCACACACACACACGCACATGCAGAGATGCACAAACACACAAACACACACACACACACACACACGCACACACACACACACACACACACACACACACACACACACACACACACACACACACACACACACACACACACATACACACACACACACACACACACACACACACACACACACACACCACAAAATGCACAAACGTGGACAATATGCGCACATGGCCCATGTAGGATGTCCCATTAATAGACTTCCACTTGCACACATGAAAGTGTAGTGTGTGTCCCTTCAAATCCCCTTTAACTTCGAAGTGAGTGTGGGACCAGACCAAAAAATGAAGTGTGAGTGGCAAGAAACAGGACGCAGCCTTGGAACACCTTCAACACACTTCTTCATAAAGTCGGCTATACACACATGTAATCATTCTGTACATCACACGCATACACTGAAACACGTACAGAGACAGCGAGCTCATTATCTCAAATATGCAGATGAGAATGAGATGACACGAGACTGATTGTTCATGTGTTATTACAACCAGTCTGAGGAGCACATACAGTAGGTACTGTCTTTCTATTAGTCTACCACGCTTCACTTCAAGTCATGCTAAGAAGCACATCACTGTCCAATCATGTCATGACTGTGCGTGTGTGTGTGTGTGTGTGTGTGTGTGTGTGTGTGTGTGTGTGTGTGTGTGTGTGTGTGTGTGTGTGTGTGTGTGTGTGTGTGTGTGTGTGTGTGTGAGAGAGAAAGAAAGAAAGAAAGAAAGAAAGAAAGAAAGAAAGAAAGAAAGAAAGAAAGAAAGAAAGAAAGAAAGAAAGAATTGTTTCTCTTAAGGCTAATTTTCTCAAATTTCCCGACTTTGTACTAATTATTCTTTAAATTAATTCAAATTAATCTTTTTCCCCAGTGCTGCTGTCGCTTCATAACAAGGCCAAGTACATATTAGGATCTCAATTATGTCTTTAGGAAGGAACACATTTTTGATTAAATTCCCATTTTTCACAGCAATTTCTTTCTGAAGAATGTAATAGCCAGAGGGATTAAAAGCTTACTGGCCTTGAAAACTATCAGGAAAAGATCAGGACGTGTCTCAAACATGACATTAAGCTTAATGTAATTGATCCTTTTATCGTCAAAATGGTTATTAGCAGCCATGTATGTTGCTATGAATGTAGTATTCACCCAGTTATCAATCTGAAAATGCAGTTTGATATAAGTTATTAGCCTCAAAATGTGCACTATTCTGCCAGTGGAACATTGTACTAGTCATTGAGAAGGCCTTTACTACCATAGCGCTATGGCACGCTACTACAACAGTACACATGCTCTTTACTAGTATATTATGGCTTGGTCATTTGCCATTCTGGTAAGAACAAATTTATAACAGGGGGCTTGTCCCAACAATTTAAAGGGACACTGTGTGAGATTTTTAGTTGTTTATTTCCAGAATGCATGCTACCCATTCAATAATGTTACCTTTTTCATGAATACTTATCACCACCATCAAATTCTAAGTATTCAGTATGACTGGAAAAAATACATTTTTCATACATGAAAAGGGGGATCTTCTCCATGGTCCGCCATTTTGAATTTCCAGAAATAGCCATTTTTAGCTGCAAAAATGACTGTACTTGGGCCATACTGGATAATATTCATTTATTACTTTGTAAACTTTCTTGAAAAGATCAAAATTGGCAATAGGCAACACAATTTCAATGAGCAGCATAGTTGCAGTACCTTTTTTGACCATTTCCTGCAAAGTGTCCCTTTAAAGATTTGCCGTTATCCGGATGGCCAATGGCCCAGACACAAAGCTTCCCTTCAGTCAGTTGGTCACAACACTCCACAGTGCTCAGTGTAACTATGCATATATCATTGTCTGCTATTTGCCAATTTTTGCATTTTTTTAATGCTGAGAAATCACACGTGTGAGCGAAATGCTGACACAAAATGCTGAAACACTGACATTTACTGTAAATATGGACCAGTTAACAGATTAGGAGATGATTTAGGAGAATTACAATGTCTCGATTCACAACTGTTTCAAGCTGGGTTGCTGTCAAATCAAAGCTGGTCTTATGAATGAACACTCATGTTCACAAATTGCCTTAGTATAGTGCTTGGGTGGACATCCCAAATTTAAAATTCTTCTGGATTGTTGCGGCTAATTACCTGAACCAGTTTCACCAGCTACAAATTAGTGGCTGCTAATGGTTTTTACATTTACTTTCTAACAAACATTTTCCACCTCTGTGTAGGCAGTATTTGGGGTTCACATATTATGTACTACATTACATTGTATTGCACTGAATTGCATTGCATTATATTGTGCAGGATGTAGGCGTTGAATTAAATATAGTCAGTACAAGCATCATACGTCATACATAGTCCTACTGTAGATCCTATTTGAATATATATAAAGGCGGCACATACTCATACAATGCATGCATACGTCCACCAGAACACATAAATGCCAACCGCGAATGTGAATCATTATTCCCCCCTCCCCTCCCCTCTCCTTGTTCCTCCGCCTGACGAGACATGGCCTTTGCTGAGAAGGCATCTTATCAAAATGCATCTTAGTAGAAGTGTCAGCGTGCAGATTGAGACATACCCTGGTAGCTAAGACAGTGGCCCACCCACTCAGGCCAAACGGCTGCCATTTCAGCTAATCCTCTACACACCCCAACACGCACCACAAGCACGCACGTGAACACACACACACACACACGCACACACACACCACACACACACACGCACACGCACACGGTTTGACGCTTCACCAAACAGCTGTTACATTACACATGTTCTATAAATACTATTTTGATTCTTCATTAAATCTTGTTGGCTCAGGCACCATGTAGGCAGCAGTGACTGGTTCGTATTAGCAGTATACAGTAGTGGTTCCCAAACTTTTTTTTGGCTGCAAATGGGAATTGTTGTCATCTTGAGTTGTTTCTTGAGAGTTTCAACAGTGACAAACTGGAGAAGACATGCTTCTTGTAACCTGTGTAATGAGTTTAATAAATCTATTGCCCTGTTTGGCTAGAAGAGATATTCTGTAGTCAGTGTGAGGGAATAACAACCAGAATAATAACAGAACCCCTATTTAACGGAATACTGTTATTAACTAATTAATGGAATGATAATTTGTTATGAAAGCATATATTCACAGTTTAAGGCCAAAAAAAATCCCTGTGATCCACGAGCCCTCCTGCAGTACCTCCAGAAACCCTGTAGGGGTCCCGGCCCCCAGTTTGGGAAGCGCTGGCGTATGTGTTGATAATGACGCACAAGAAGGCATCTTCCGCTAGCGACGCGACACCTTGGCGTCTGCTCCTGTCTCACAAGTCGAGGCTAATTTAGAGATCTTCTTTATATAAAGCCTCCCAGCCTGCGAAGGTGCAAATGAAGTTCGCCAAGCATGCCAGTGCCTTCCTTGTAAGGTGTTGAGGTGATGTGTAAAATTCAAACGGCTTTATTTTAGACGGGAGCTGGGAGAGCGCCTGACACAGGCTAGGCTGAGAGAACTGCGCACTCTTAAAAAACTATGGATAAAAAATAACCCAATTAGCATAAATGTACCCATGTTGAGTTGAAATAACCCATCCCTTTTACCCAGCAGCTTTTACTCAGCTCTTGGGTTGACAGAATAACCCAACATTTTTAGAGTGCAGGTTAGAGTAGCATATCAGCAGGCCATTGCTGCCTCGCTAACTAACTGTAAGGATTTGTTCCTGTGCTGTTGCTTGTCTATAAGCAGGAAATGTGACTTATGTCATTTATTTCTGACCAAAATTTCCCCAAGATGTTGGCCAAAATGTTTTGGTAAAAGATGCCCTCAGCCTATAAAAACCCAAATGTCTCAGCCTCCAAAGCAAATAAAAGCATGAAATGAGTTGCACACGCACCTCCTCTTGTATTAGAACGTGTTAACTCAGCTCTAACATACCCACATTTTTAATTTTAAAAATCTGAAATCCAGCATCAGTGGGTTAATCTGTTACTTAAGACTCTTGGCAATGTCATAGCAATGCTGTTAGGATGTACGCTTTTTCAGCAAGCAGTGAATATGATCATCAGCGATCCCATCTGCATGAAAGGGCTGAAAATAACTAATGAAATGAAATGTGCCAAACAATTGCTGACTGATCTGTGAGGTCAGTTGGACTTGGCTTCCAGTACACAAAGCCTATGAGAGGGTCCAGGGCCGCTTATGCTGGGCCCAGGACAAAGTCATCTGAAAGGGCCACCCATCCAATACATACAACAATGCAATGAAAACCCAATTGTGGGCCCCCTGTCTCCCAGGGCTCGGGACAACTGACCCCTTTGCCCCCAACCCTGTCAGCTTTCCTGAGAGGGACATAGGGGCTATATTTGTTTACCCCTCTGCAATCAGGGCTGCTGACAGCCTAGACCAGGCCCGGGATAAAATCATATAAAAGGCCCCCTTCTCAATGCAATCATTATGATGAGGACCCAATTTTGGGCCCCTTCACTCCCTGGGCCCGAGACAGAATAAAACACATTTGTCCCCTGTTATTGGCGGCCCTGACTGACTATCAGATGCCAATCTGGCTGCCTTCCCTGGATCTCACTCATACAGAGCCATGGTGTGCACAAATAGCCATCTTTTAATGCACACAACAGACGCTGAAACTATTCCCAAATGTCCTGTTCACACTGGATGGTGGGACAAATCACTGGGCAAAGTGTGTGTGTGTGTGTGTGTGTGTGTGTGTGTGTGTGTGTGTGTGTGTGTGTGTGTGTGTGTGTGTGTGTGTGTGTGTGTGTGTGTGTGTGTGTGTGTGTGTGTGTGTGTGTGTGTGTGTGTGTGTGTGTGTGTGTGTGTGTGTGTGTGTGTGTGAGAGAGAGAGAGAGAGAGAGAGAGAGAGAGAGAGAGAGAGAGAGAGAGAGAGAGAGAGAGAGAGAGAGAGAGAGAGAGAGAGAGACAGAGAGAGAGAGACAGAGAGACAGAGAGAGAGAGGGGGGGGGGGGCGTGCGTGTGTGTGCATACATGCGTGCGTGCGTGCGTGCGTGCGTGCGTGCGTGTGTGTGCATGCTTGGAGGCTTGGAGAATTGGCGGTCGCACTTGTGCATGTGTTTGCTTCTGCTGGCTTGCTGACATGGCACCAGTGGAAAAAAATGTTTTATTTAACTTGCAGCCATTCCACAATTAGTCTTGATAGAGCCTTTTTG
>NC_085867.1:38388155-38395495 GCF_034702125.1 Engraulis encrasicolus
CATTTCCAAAGGGACATGATCTTCCCCTCAACGCATGTCCCTTCTCCAAAGATTCTAAATATGGCAACCAATCTCCTACGGGGGCATGGCTGCTTAGAACATAGACCTGAGGGGGCTGAGGCTTGGAACCTTACATCATATTGATTCCGGAAGAAAGTGCTTACAAGCCGTCTCTTCCTCTGGCTGCACATCCCCCCCCAGCCCCCCCCCCCCCCCCCCCCCCCCCCCCCCCCCCCCCCCCCCACCCCCCCCCCCCCCCCCCCCCCCCCCCCCCCCCCCACCCCCCCCCACCACCCCACCCTTCATTTCCTCATGTCCTCCCTCCCTCCAACCTCCTCCTCAGACCCCTCCCCCAACTTCCAGCTTCAACGCCTATTGGTACAAACTGAAACTCCATTTCCAATGTATTACATAACACACTACTGTTGATGGCAGTGGAAGGCATGTTGGTGTCTCAAATGCTTCTGTATTGTTTGTATTATTGGGTATTCTCACACACACACACACACACACGTGAAGAAGAAGAAGAAGAAGAAGAAGAAGAAGAAGAAGAAGAAGAAGAAGAAGAAGAAGAAGAAGAAGAAGAAGAAGAAGAAGAGTAAGGAAGACTCCTCTTCCCTCTCTGTGCCAAAGTTATTACGGTAATAACCTGATAGTGATGACAGCAGCATTTCTTAACTGGCAGCTACTGGAGTCCATGGGTCTGCCGCACATTGTGTTGCGGACACATTAAGGGTAATAACTCTCCACCACCCATCCTCCCCTCGCTTTCGCACAGGGAAGCCGACAGAGGGGGAGATAAAGGGGTCAGTTATTCTGGGCCAAGGGAGACGGGGGAGGGCCAGAATTGAGTCCTCATTGTATTGTATACTGTATATTGGGTGGAAGGGCCCTTTCAGGTGACTATCACAGGCTCTGGACTCTTACATTACTGCATTGTGATATTATGGACACATTAACTCTCCACAGGCTTCCCATAGCCTCCACAAGCGTCGACTCCTGCACTGCTGGGAACCAACTGTGTCTTACTGCAGTGCGATGTAACTTACGGTATGGACACAAACGTCAATAACTCTAGTCTCCATACAGCTTCCCCATCACCCTGCCTCACCTCCACATGTCTCGACTGTGTGTGTGTGTGTGTGTGTGTGTGTGTGTGTGTGTGTGTGTGTGTGTGTGTGTGTGTGTGTGTGTGTGTGTGTGTGTGTGTGTGTGTGTGTGTGTGTGTGTGTGTGTGTGTGTATACAGTATATGTGTTTGGGAACCACTGTCCAGGGTCCCTTACAGCTTTGTCCAGACCCAGGACAAAGCCATCTGAAAGGGCCACCCCACCACAATGTAATGTAATGAGGACCCAAGTCTGGGCCCTCCTTGGACCTGGGACAACTGACCCCTTTACCCCCCCTCCCTTTCAGCTTGGAACTGCAACTGTCTGTCGCAGTGCAGCGCTGTGTTATGCACACATTACATGTAAAGGCCATAATTCTCATCACAGCAGCCTCTCCATCCCATTGCCTTGTCCTGCCTCCCCTCCACTTGCCGCCTGCTGTACACTCCTACTGCTGGGAATCACTGTCTGTCCTACTGCATTGGGTTGCGGACACATTAAAGGTTTCCGCACACCATCCCATCCCCTCACCTCCCCTCACCTCACCTCACCTCACCTCGCCTCTCTTTTTTCTTGTCTCCATGTGCCTTGACTCCCACATGGCTGGGAACCACTCTCTGTTCCAGCTGCATGTGTGATCTAGCCAGGCTATGCCCTCTTAGTGACGCCACACTTGCAGCGTTGCCTCTAGTCAGGCCAAGAACAATATAAACACGATTCTGAGCTCTCAAAAAAGCGGGAGCTCCTCCCACTTTGTCAGGGAGCAAACAACCAACCATTAGCAAACTAAGAGAGGTGGGTCAACCATACCGTTTGGGAAATGTTAATTGTTATGCTTTTGGTCAGACCGAGTCTCGAAGAGATTTGAACGCTGATGATAATCAGGCTAAGTGTGATCATCCCCTTGCCTCTCCTCCCCTTGCCTTGTATCGCATCACCTCCACAAGCCACGACTCCCACACTGCTGGGAACCAATTATCTTCCCTATTGCAGCACGATGTTGTAGAACATTCAAGGCAATAATTCTCCCCTCTCTTGTCCTCGCCTCCCTCTCACCGCCTCCCCCTCACCTCCTCCCCTCTCACCTCCCCGCCTCTCTTCTCCTCCCCTCTCTTCTCCTCCCTCACCTCGCCTACACATGCCTCCTACACTCGTGCACTGCTGGGAATCCCTGGCTGTTTGTGTCATTACAGTCAGGCTACCAGTACTCCAACCCCCTCATTGCTCCAGGAATTGTACTGTAGCCTCTGCATGCTGTAAATAATCCACTGTGTACTGCACAACGTACGTCCCTTCAGATAAAGTGTCTGCAAAGTGTGATGGATATGCAATGTAATGCTACCTACTGTTGGATCTCAATGTGGATGTTATAACATGATATTTTGTCCTGCTTTGCTTTTATGTAATAATCTGTATTATATTATTGGCTCTGTCATTGTTTTTAAAAACTTAAACCCAATAACCCGTACACTAATATTTAATTACCCCAAAACCATACACCAACCTTTATATTACATTATTATTAATTACCACCCTAAACATATATAATAATATTTTTTTACCCCCTTAAATTTTTTACAAACCACCCATAATAATATACCCTATTTACTAATAAAAATTTACTAAACCCTAAACTCCCCTCCACCCCCCTCTTATAAATATATTAAATTATTTAACCCTAAACCCACAAAATAAATTAATACACTTAATACCCCAACAAATATAATAATATAACCCCCCAATTAAAATATACCACCCCCATTAAACCCCCGCCCCCAAACCCCCTTACTATACATAAAAACCCCATTATATTAATTAATTTGACCCTAATAATTTACCCCCCCCCAAAACCAATATTAATAATTGATTTTAAAAATTTTTATTTATTTTAACGCCCAATAAAACTATTTTAAATTACTTTTTTTTAAAAACCATTAATTATTTTACATCAACTATTTATACACTTACCTAACAACCTATTATAATAAATATATATTAAAAATACCATACTATATTATTTTTTATATACCAAAATAAAAAAACCCCCTTGATATTTTTTATATACATTAACCCGGGGGGGGGGGGGGGGGGGGGGGGGGGGGGGGGGGGAAAATAATTATTAAAATTTAAAAACTTTAAAAAATTATAAAATTTATATTTTAAATTTTTATAACCCTTATACCCCCCGCCCCCCCCCACCCCCACCACCCACTTTATTAATTAAAAAAACCCCACTATTTTTTTATTTTTTTTAAACCCCATCAATTACTACCCCCTATTTTAATAAAAAACAATTTATATTTATTTAATATCCCCCCCCCCCCAACCACCCCACCTCCACAATTACAAATAAAAAATAAAAAATATTAACAACCTCCTCTCCCCCCCCCCCCCCCCGCCTCCCCCCCTACTTTTAAATTTAATAATAAAAAAAATTTATATTTTATAATACCTTATTAATAATTTATATTATATTTTTTTAATAACAATATTTTATAATTTAATATAGCTAATACCCCCCCTCCATAACCATAAACCATTAATTAACACCATAAATAAAAAATAATTTATAACATTTTAATTAAATTAATTTAATTATTTTACAACCACAAAATATTTTAAAAAATAACCCTTAATTATTTATAAACAATAAATTAACCCCCCCCACACACCATTTCAAAAAAATATCAATAAAACCCCACCAACAATTATCACCCGTAAAATATAACAATACATAAAAAAAAAATTAAAATACCCAAATACACAAAAACCACCAAAAAAATCTAATACAAAATAATATTATATTATTAACCAAAAA
Source organism: Engraulis encrasicolus (assembly GCF_034702125.1). Classification (NCBI taxonomy): domain Eukaryota; kingdom Metazoa; phylum Chordata; class Actinopteri; order Clupeiformes; family Engraulidae; genus Engraulis; species Engraulis encrasicolus. The sequence continues at coordinate 38,392,082 of NC_085867.1, forward strand.
ACCCCCCACCCTCTACCTGCGAACCCGTCACCGGCAACCCCTCACCCAACGCCATACCCCCGCCCGCACTATCAAACACCGTACCCGGCCAAACCCACAACCCAACGCCCCAAAGACTGTCCGCTCCCACCCCACCTCTCCAACCACTACCTTTCTCCCCGCTACAACACTCTAAAAAATATATATATTCAGTATGTGACAAAATCTGGCTTACTTGTTGCTGATGGAATACCTGTTTTACTGTCAAGCTTGTCTTCCGAGCTGTTCCTTTTTTCCCTCATATCTAATAAATTTGCCATCATCTAATAATTTGCAGTTGCGTGATGGCAAACCACGCATGATCTCCCAATATCAACACGCGGCTCACTCACTCCGCAGCTCATCAGCCCATGGGTTTCATTCTCCACACGAACGATCAATATTGGACACCTTATACTTTCAGACAGCGTGCAGCAGCCGCAGTGGAGAGGAGGAGTGTATATCTGTGTGACCTGGGGTGTTCAGTATATTTCCTGTATATAGAAGACGCCGCCGTGGTCTATGTATATGATGTATATTTCATGAGGCAGGAAGCCTGTATGACTATCATCTGTTGTCATTGCTTGTTGTGTGCTTCGTTTTTATGTTCATGCTTTCATTCACTGGTTCAGGAAATTGCCCACATAATTACACTGATATACTGTATACATAGGCTATACAAAAATAAATAAAAAATATAGGCTACTTTAGTCTTTTAAAAATCAATCAATTTATCTTGGCCCCCTTTTAGTTCAGCTTTGCAACTGTAAGGTAAAGAATTAGCACTTTGTAGTATTCCATATCAATGACATCAACATGATCTCCAAAAATTCCGTGCTCCTGGACACGGATGTTAAGGACACAAAATCCGTGTCCAGGAGCACGGATTTTGCCAAAATTCCGTGCTCCTAGACACGGAATTAGTTACCGTGATGGACACACAGAATTGCTCTCTATACTCCCACAGCTCTATGTTTCCACAGTCTTGTGTTTTTCTCTTTCTCTTACCAGATTTGTCCTAATTTTCAAATTATTTTTTTCTGTTATAAAAAGTAAGACAATCCCGCACCACATCCAGGGCTATTTTTGTGCAAAGAACTTTACTTGACTTGCAAGCTATCCGTGACCTTAGACCATCATCATCAGAATGCATTACAAACAGTGCTTGTGGTTAATATACAATCATTATTATATTGTTTGCGGTGAAGTTCCATCTGTCGAATGAATGCTCCCATCGCATTTCAACGGGGCTCCCCCCAAACGTTCGAAGGAACCACGTCCTGATTATATTTTCCCCCTCTAACGGGACGAGAGGGTTGGGTCCCTATATAACAAAGAACCGCTGGTCTATGACAACAAAAGCAAGACTTTTTACTACCACTGCTAGAAAAAGCGACTTTTCAACCAAGACTCTAATCAGCTGCTGTGATAGACAGCACACCGTTTGGTCCCTGGCCTGACTGCTGTCAATGGTCAACAAGACGTTCACGTTGCTAAACCGACTGGCTTGTAAAGGCTAACAAGTCAGTGGCTAAAGCGAAATTGATTCAACAAAATCACTATCTCACTAACGTACCCACATACACACTGTTCTCACTCACTTACATATCACAATCACTAACATATCACTTTAATTCCTCCGCAGGGGGTCCGGTCTTTTGTCACTCTAATAATACAGCTGCTGTGATAAACAACACCTGTTGTCCTGGCTAAGCCTAAACCTAGCTGTTTGCCTATAGCGGTGTTTTCCACAACGGCACTGTTTTGTTTTGCGCAGCAACAATCTTTCTTAAACCATTAAAATAGGTCTAAAGAAATGTCCCCGTCCCCGCACCATCTGTGTGAATCACCAAACATTTAAGTATATCCATATAATAAGCAGGTTAACTTTCGGCGAGTCCGGTCCCCCTCTTTGTGGAATAGCAGCACTTCAGAGAGAACAAGACCCCTCCGCTAACTCCGCGACGTGGTCAAAAAGATTCTCCTCTGCGTCGTGCTGCTATTCCAACGGTAGCGACCTTCTCGCCGAACGTTAACCCTTAACTTACTTAATGGCACCTGTGGTGCAGCACCTCTGAGTCTGAGTGAAGCATTCTGCATCTGGGAAAAGTAGTGAAAAGACAAACAAGAAACATAAAACAGAGGAAAACAAGAAGCAAGTCCATGCTTTGCAGACACGACATCCGAGGCATTACCAATCAAAAAGCAGAGCACAAAACAGTTTCAAATTAAATCCATATTACTTAATATATATAAACACACATCAATGTCAAAATCCTCCTCGTTTTAATTAAAACACCTGATGGTTGCAATGCATTTAAAGTATATATCCAAAAAAAAAGTTCTCTTTTGGCATAATTTCCTGTCGATGTAGTCTCCACCTGCCTTCTGTGTAGAGTTTTACCTTGCTCTATACCTTGAAATCTAAGGGAAGAAAGAGGGGTGTGAAAAAATCATTAAAAATTACAAGCTACAGGATAGTTTTTCATCTTTCCTCCTGATGGAGCTCCTTATGTTCACTTTATTTCTTTGTTTCAGATGACGGGTTGGTTATCCCAATGTAGAATTTTTGTCACAATGGGCATGTTAACATTGAACATGTAAACAACATTTTTTGTGTTGCATGTGATTATTTTCCCCTAATTCCATAACCTTTTAACCCCTGTTCTCTAGAATGCCTTAAAAGTGTTTTGTTTCACAGAACTATGAAATTGAGCACCAATTTCCACAGGTTGATAATTCCCGTCCTTGATTGAGGTCAACAGTGTTTGTTTTGGGAGGGGGCAAGATGTTAGCTCTGATCAAGTTTTATGGCGAAGGTTTGGTCCTCTTTGTGAACAAAGAGAGAGAGGGTCCTGGAAAAGTTCAGACATGGGGGCCCCCGGATCAGTGGTTTAGAATATGCCAGTGTTTCTTTTCTCAACCAGTTATTTTGATACTGTTGGGCCAAGGGGAGTGACGGTGGTAATACAGGAAACCTTATAAAATGTATAAATCTTCTTTTTCCACCTTTTTTTTTTTCAGAAGGACAACTCTGGACCCTTAGAAAGAGCATTGCTGATTATGCAAGTAATCCACACCTTGAGCAGTCTAAGAATCTAGCCCCGTTTTTAAGGAACCGCTGCTTCATTTCTACTGCCTTCTCAATGAAGTCATTGTCAGAGTGGCAGAGTCTTCTTAACCTATAAAATTGGCTTTTAGGTAGTCCATTTTTTAAAGCTCTTGGGTGTGCGCTGGTGGCCAAGAGAAAAGTGTTTTTCTAAAAAAAAAACATTTCTTACTGACAGGTTAGGTTTAAGGATTGTTTTGGACTGGGCACAACTTGTTTTCTTTCATTCATTATGAATTTGATAGCCTAGCAACCAACTGGAAAAGGTATTTCTCAAAAATGTCTTT
>NC_085867.1:38395595-38553095 GCF_034702125.1 Engraulis encrasicolus
TTTGCACAACCACAGAAGGAGCAACAGGCACCTGTGCTGGGCCAATGATGCTTTCCACTGTATGCAATTTAATCTATTATGAGCTTCTTTTGTGTTAATCTAATATACGCTTTCTTTTGTGTTCTTTTTTCATGTTATGATCAGATTATTGTTTAATGACCCAGCACTGCACTGCATCTTACACCGCCACAGAATAGACTAATAGGCACCTGGGCTAGACTGATGCGGCGTCCCTCCCTCCCACGCTGCCTTGCACAGGTGGATTAGGCGCATTAAGCAGCTTCACATGGGCTTTAGTGTAGAAATAGCATCAGTAAGAAGTGGAGCACAGTGGAGGGCATACTGTAGGTCCTCAAACACGTTCAGAGCAACTTGACTTCCACTGACTTGATAGATGCATGCGTTGCATACGGTTGCTGTAGGTGACAAACCAAATGTAAAGGAAGAAAGTCTGGATAAAACTGTGCAAAACATCTAAGCCATTTGATGGGTAAGTGTTGTGGTGGTATGTTCTTGTTTGATCTACTTGCTTGGTTGGTGTTTGTGATGTAAGGGGTTTGATGGCATGAAGGGATATTGAAGGTACGTTTGGGACGTAAAGGGGGTTAATGGTGTGGTCCTGGATGCTTGAAGAGCCACTGTGAATGACAGGTTTGATGGTGTTTGATGGAGTTAATAGTTGGTCATTTTACCTCACTGTGCAAAAGTGTCATGAGTGAAATTGTATGCAAAGCACTGTAAGCGACTCACAGTTTGTGAAAACAACTCGTGCTCGCATAGTTGACAGACATGGCAGGCACAAGTGTTTGGCCGTACAATATAGTATAGATACGATGCAGGTTTTTACCACTGTGTTAGAGGGGTTTAACAGAACAGTAGTCCAACAACAAAGACTTTTGAACTATGTACTGTGAATTGACTGAGTGTTTGGACCAGGAATTGTTTTCATGCATAAAAAAACAGCAGATGTTTGATATTTTGAAAAGTTTACTATTAGTCATAATTAATTTGTAAATGATGAAAGTGATATCAGAGTATGATTGCTTTGTCATAACGACTCATTGAACTGATGTTTGCATGCATTGGCCTAATGGATTTCCTTTCCACAGTGGTAGAAAACTGGATCAGTTTTAGATTAAACCCAGCAAACGTTGGTTACTTACCCAAAGGTCATGCATATAACATTTCTTATGAACTGTTAAGCATTTTGTATCATGACTTTGTGGTCATGGTGGTCTCCATTTGCTCTCCAGCTGTTGCATGGTTTTTCATGCAGCTTCATGCAGTCATTGGATGCATCATTGGACAAAAGTGCTTTGCTTTGGCTACTGTAGTCATGGGAGGAAAGAGACAGTCTTGTCATGTATCACACATAAGCAGACTGATAGGCTACATTTATATTTGTTTTAATCCCTCCATTTTAATTTTCCATTTTCATTAAAGCACAACTATGGCGATTCACCATGGTCTAGTCCTAAGCAAAACACAGCAATCAGGAATAACTATTGTATTAACAAAAAAACACAGCAATCAATTATTAGCATTCAACACTTGATGCTATTGTCCAGGCAACAACACTGTCTCGTTCCTCTGTAGTGCCGTGGCTGCAGTGTGCTGGGCAGTAGGGAGAGGATGAGCAAGCGCCGCCGGAGAAACAGCCGCAGGAGGAAGAGCTCCAGTAGCAGCAAGCGTGAGTGTCTGTCTGCCTGCCTGCTTGCCTGCCTGTTTGCCTGCCTGTCTGTCTGCCTGTATGTCTGCCTGCCTGCTTGCCTGCCTGCCTATATGTCTGTCTGTCTGCCTGCCTACCTGACTGTCTGCTTGCATGCCTCCCTGCCTGTCTGTCTGCCTGCCTGCCTGTCTGTCTGCATGCTTTCCTCACTGCCTGCCTGTCTGTCTGTCTGTCGGTCTGTGACTGTCTGCCTGTATTGTTTGTCTGTCTGCTTCTTTGTCTGTCTGTTTGCCTGAGGAAGAGCTCCAATGGCAACCGGTGTGAATGTCAGCTGTCTGTCTGTCTGTTGTCTGCCTGTCTTTCTGCCCGTCTGCTGGCCCCGATGTGGCAACCGAGCCGAGGCTATCAATACATTATTCCATCCACACTTTCTGCAGAGGGGCATAGATTGAGGCAATGAGCGTGGAAGTCAGAAATAGAGGAAAGAAGCCCATATTATTAGCAAAACCACACAATATTTCAGATTGCCTTTTCCACACGTCCGCTATTTGTCTGTCTATCTGCCTGTGTGTCCCAGCCCTATATGGACCACCTGAGTCGAGGCCAGGGCATTATTGTTTAACAGCAGAGCAGGGGCGTAGGCAGAAATAATAAAACAGGTGGGCCCAGAAAAAATCGGACGGGCCCAACCTGAAAGCATGTAGGTAGATATTATAATACCGCGCTCAAAAATGATACTTTAAAATTGAAATCATAGAAATCACAGAAGATGAACCAAACTTTTGACAAAATAATTAATTATCGCTCAGTGCTATGCCATTAATTATAGTGAAATGAGGCAACAGTTGACTGTCAAGTGTGAATGGGGCGGGCTTGGATGTCAAGTGGGCGGGCCCAGGCCCACCCTTGGTTACGCCTATGCAGCAGAGGGCCATTACATCTGTGAACATCCTAAAGCTGGGCAAAGATTTGCCATGATTTGTCAGTTGCAACTTTTTGGGAACTGGGCCAATTTTTGTCTCAATCGTAGGCCTACTATGTCAATGAGTCTCGCATTGTGCTGTGTACACGGGGTAACGACAAGGGATTTCACATCACGACCAGCTCGCAATCAGCAATCTTGGTCACCCCTCATGAGTGAATTGCACTTTTGAAGCAGTGCTATGACTCGATTTGACACTACATTTCATTCTGCCTGTACTAAAAGGCACAAATTCTCGCATCCTCACAAGGAGCTGAATACCTGCAACTGAAAAGATTACAGTGTTTGCCTGGATCATCAATACTCTTCTCAATGGGTACAGAATTCAGATGAATAATTCTCATTTATTTGCAAAATCAAAAAATAGTTCTGAATGCCTTTTTTTGTAACTTTTCCATCATTTCCATCGCCCCCAAGTGCCAACCAAGCCAAGAAGATCCCACAGCATTCAAACATAGGGGACAGAATTCCCTATTATTAGTAAAACCAAAGATTCATAATGAACAGTCTCTGGTAAAACCACTGGCCTCCATGAACTACGAGCTGAAGCCATTGGCGTATTACACTTATCTGTAAATTACCTGCAGAGGGCAGGGACAGTGCAGCTGTGAACAGGCACAGGAATTAGACGTAGGGTACATCCTAGCTCATCAGTACTCCTGCCAATGGGCACAAAAGTCAGACAGTAGGGGATAGAATTCCATATTATTTGTAAAACCATGGGCCGGTAGGTCAGGAAGGGTGTCGCGCCAATTACTCCATGCCTTGTGGGTGCGTTGGTTCGGGGTATGGTAGAACACAGGAGGAGGAAGAGAACTCGTACACCAAGAGTTGCCGATGCAGGAAAGATGATAAACGATGCTAATGCACTTTCCTGCATCACAAACTCTTGGTGTGCAAGTTCTCTTCCTCCTTCTGTGTTCTAAAACCATGGTCCCCCATGTGCCATCCAATCCCAAGTCGCTGCATTGCATTGTGATTGCACCGCTAATCTGTTAAAGGGGTATGCCACTATTTTGGGGCTTAATACAGTTAAAATCGTTGGCCAGGGTTTATAAAGGTGGTAGTGTCTTATTTTTCATGTAAGCCGTTGTCTTGCTTTAAGACAAGTTAAAAGAGAGAGCATGCTACATGCTACAGTGATGCATTGACTTTCACTAGCTTAGCTACATACTCCCTAGACACTTTACCACCTTTATAAACCCCGGCCAACGATTTTAACTGTATTAAGCCCCAAAATAGTGGCATACACTTTTAAGTGGCTGCAGAAGCCAGGTACAGCTGAGAACATACACATTATACTCCTGAATGCCTAACTTTTCTGCCTGTTTGTCTATCCGTGTGTTTACCGTGTGCCGCCCGAGCCCAGGCCATTGGTGCATTATCATTACACCACTAATCTGTTATCAGTCAGCCTGCAGCGCCTCATGGTTTGGCCAGGGCCACACTCCTGAGCGACTGCCAACAGACAGAGCATGGACCTTCACATAGCCCCGAGGGATTATGACTGGGCCGTGCCAAGGGCTATTTACTGCACATGCTTTACTGTGCAGTATCGCTGTGCCTTGGAAGCTATTTTGTTTTATTGGACAAAAAGGGCCGACTTCTAAATGACTTTGAAAAGGGCTACATGAAAGTGTGATTTTTGATGTCAAGTGTGTTAATACACGCCCCTTTAAAGGTGCTGGTCCCTTTGGGAATCTATAACTTTCAGAAATTCAAAGTCATTATCCCTAAAAGTGGCAGATTAGTTCAGAGGAAATATTTAAAAAAATGCAAATCGAGAAATGATGAAGAATGACACAAACACACTGTTTAAAATGTTTTCATGACATAGCATTGATCATTTCCTTTTTCTCCCTTCTTTAGAGAGTATCTGTCCATACAGCCTGCATAAGAACACGAAAACGCCCCGCGATGATGGCTCTCTGATGGACGAGCACACAGAGAAGGGCGAGGCAGACTCCCTACACAAGGAGAACTCCCTGAGCAAATCGGACGCCGAGGACGATGAGAAGGAGAAGGAGACGGAAACACCCTGCGAGGAGAACAGGCGGGACAGTACGGTCGCCTGCTTCCAGGGCAACTGCGACAGTCAGGCGAGCAGCCCGACAGACGACCCCAGAACACAAAGTCAAAGGTCAGACCAAGGGCTGAGAATCACCACCTCAGTGACCATCGAGAACTTGGAGAAGAACACGTCCCAGATCGTCCTTCAGAGGTCACACGAGTCAGGAACTGGCCTGGCAGGGCTGGGCAGCAACAACAACACCATCGCCGTGACAACCACCAAGTTGAAGGGCATCCAAGCGAACATGAAGATCGAGATCAGCGAGGTGCTGAGGGTGGACGATTCCGATTACAAGACCACCTTTATCCTCCAGAGGGCGCCGACAGACTCCACCTCTGCCGCTGGCCCTACTTCTGAAACCCCAAACAACGAACGCTTCAGCTTTTCTCACCCTTGCATCCAGATGACCAGACTGGACGATGACAATGATGGAACACAGAGGCCCTTTGAGAATGTGAGCTACGAGTTCAGCGTGGTGGAGATGAGTAGAGAGGGCCTGGTGGACATGCGGACAGATTCCGTGCCGCCTGTGTGTTACAGCGAAGACTGTTACAAAAGCTGCTGCCAAGACCGCTGCTATGGATACGGCCATTTCCGTCGCTACGACACTGATTGCACGCTGGTCGATGAGTCATCTACCTTTTCGACTCCGTCTGATTTTTGCCGTTTGCAGAAGGACAACAGCATCACCAGTGACACGCAAGTAGACATCCCGCCACCCGTGGAGTTTGCTGACCCAGGAGTGCACCATGATAATGTGAATGACCTCACACAGGATGTACGCATGTTCCACATAGGTGCTCCCGATGAAGCAAATTACCTGGAAGAGAGCGCCTCGGCGATGACGTATGGAGCCTCGAGCCGCGCGCGGGAGTCCCTGTGCTGTCCATCTACCGAGGGAGGCAGGAGCTATGACGATGAGGATGATGATGATGCTGACGACGGCTCCGACTGCATGGAGGCCGATGACCTCTCCATGTGGCCCGACGCCCCCATGAGCAGATCGAGCTTCACCAAAAGCTTCATACACAAACACAAGAGGAAGACTTGCATCCGGAACAACAGCATCGCCATCCTGGAGAACAACACGCCACCTGCGGGTTACCTGAACATACCACTGAAGCGGCGGAAGACTCTCCCGGCATTGCTAAACCAATCTGACGACAACCATGAGGACATGGTGCCCATGTGTAGGGAATCCTTCTCCTCCGGAGCGCTCTCTCCGTTCTTCACGCAATCTCTGGCTCGCGAGACGGAACGAGCAGAGAGGTTCTACCTCGACGAAGACCCGTCGTTCTCTCCGCTTTTCCCAGAGAGCCGCAAGAACTCCAAGTCCAGCACTGCACTGGCAACGAGCCCGGCGCGCAGACACAGCATGTTCTCCCCGAAGTTCTACGCCTGCAGTTCGGCAGGAACTTCCCTCTTTGATTCGGACAGAGACACTGCGAGTAGCGAAAGGGCACTGCAGCTGGAGTTGTCTGCGGTTGAGGAGGCCAACAGCCTGGACGGTGCAACCGGCAGCCAGGTCTATGAGAGAGTCACAGAGAGCGGGTTCGATGAGGAGATGGGGGACATGGAAAGCGTTGCCGATGGTGGTGGCATGTCCATGGCCAGGACAGTCTCGTTTAGAGACCACTTCATCCACATCACCCCTCCTTCTCCTGGGTCCTCCAGAGAGAGCGACATCAACTGCGACAGCAGCAGCCACAAGGAAGGTCAAAGGAAGATGAGTGAAGTGGACAAAGCCATGCCACAACAACACACAAGGGAAGCAGATGTTTCTTCACAAGCGGAGGCAGCGCGCCAGGGATCCACAGGTTCTGACGGTCAGCCCAAGACTCGAAAGGGGTCCGTCACGACAGTCATGAGGGTGGGAAGCGAGCAGAGGATTTTGCACAGTCACTGTCCAGACCCCAGTCCGTCAGAGAAGATCAACAAGGAAGTCACCCCCACCAGTACCACCACTACCATCAACAACAACAACGTCAACAGCCATAACGACAACGACGACATCAACAGCACAACCACTACCACCACCATCATCAACAATAACAATAACATCAATAGCACAACAGTGTCAACACCCAAGGCCTGCTGCTCCCTTTTTCCGATAGTGGACGTGGAGCAGATGGAAGAGAACATCGTTGCCGTGGAGACGGGTCAACTGAGCCCCGCTCTGAGGCCCACTCTGGTGTCCCAGTCGAGCATCTCCATCCAGTCGCTCTCGCCGCTACCCTGCGAAGCCACCGAGCTGCACAGTGACTCCAACCACTCGCTGAGGTCGTCTCAAGAGGCAGAGGTGAAAGATCAGGGGGCGCTGGAGAAACGTGGCAAGTGCAAAACCAAACGAAGCCTGCGAGTCCCGCACAAAGCCAAGGCGCTGGCGCCGGGATCTCCAAGAAGGCACAGCACCACCAAAAGTAAGTTGGAGCAGGCACAATGACTAGGGTTGTGCTGTGCAAATGCCTCAATAAGTGTCTGAGGATTCGTTTTCATTCATTCATGATAATCAATGGAACTAACTTGGAGCTTAACCCTTTCAGCTCATGCAGACCCTCTTTTTCAAGCTTATTTTTAACAAAATGGCAGTGACCATTTTCACACTGTTACGCGTGGTCATGTCATAGAATGTTGTTATGATGATGTGGTGAAGCTTTTTCGGCAAACAGTATCCCATTTGCATGAAAGGTCTACATACTTTGTATTTTTGCTTTTCTTGGTGTCTTCAAGCACCAACAAGTGGTCTAGGTGACCGCTTTAATACTTTAACTGCCTGCGTAAGAGCAGCCTAATCACTGGTAGGCCTATGTCTGAGGAGAGTTAAAACCTAGTCAATAGTCATCTATCCAGTGCGCCAGACACTAATCTGATTGGAATGCAGGTCAGCCGTCAGACATGCAGTATGTACTGTATGAGTACATGTAAAGAATGTCTGCCATGTCAAAGTAATGTTATAACGTTGCAGTTCACACTTGTATCAAAAATGTTCAGGCAACAATTGCAAGAAATGTCTATGTTTATTCAGTTTGTAGGCCATGTAGTGGTGTTGTTTGACTTATTGTATGGTTAGACTGTTGGTTGTGGAATCATGTCCTGTATCATCAGAAAGAGTATGGTCGTTGTGTTATGTTTTGAATGTGATTGGGTAATGTTTTTAACGTCTTTTCTGATTTTAAGCTGAGTCAACTTGAAATTTTCTTCTGTGTAAATACAATATTGCCTGATGTTGAATGAACTTAGACTTTTGTCATGGAAGTTTGCATTGTAGGTTTTCTCAGCTAAAATGTAGTCATTTTTGTAAATTGCTTTTTTTATTTAAAGATTTTTAAAAAGATTTTTACACTGTTTTACACAACTTTTTTCCAATGAGCAGCAAACTACAGTATTGACCCAAAAGCTACAACCATCCCATCCACAGCAAAAGTGGGTGGGAAAATGTGCAGTATATTACTGTACAGATAGCTACGTAATGTTAGCTGAATAAGACTTCAGCTGTAAGCAACTGGACGACTTATTTGAGCTTTAAGACATTTCACTGATCCAAGGAGTATCTTTAGTTCTGCAGAGTCAGGGACTGGTTTTGGATTTCATGTGAAACGATGGCATTTCTCGTCACTTAAAAAAAAAATGTTCCCCAACAGTCTCGGATATCAAGCAGATGCTGTCTCACAAGGATCCCGATGAGGCTGGGCCTCATGACCACTGGGCCAGACGGCGTAAGCTCTTTAAGGAGAGCAAACACAGGAGCTCAGCGGGAGGAAGCTCGATAGCCAGCAATATCACAGACGAGTCAGGTAGGGGACTATGTTCTTTTACGTTGCATTCATTCGTCATCTCTATGGGAGTCACTCATTGGCTGATGACCTAGACGAAGACAGTGTAAGAATCGTCTAGGTGGTCAGCCAATGAGTGACTCCCATTGAAATGGCTCGTTCATCTCACTCAAAGAACCGGGGACTTATTACAAGTCCTATTGTTTCACCTGGCACTATGTCACCTTACAGGTACCCACTGTACCGAGTCAGGTGGAATATTGTAACCCCTGTCACCTCAGATCACACTGTCACCTGCTATGCCTATTCTGCTTTTTGATGACTTTTTGTGACAACAGCTGCTGAGTGACTTTTTAGTGTTTTTTATAATGTTGTGGTGATTCTTTATGTGTTTTTATGATGGACTGTTTCTTATTTATTTCTTATTTGTTTGGCTTGCCTTGTTGTTATGTGTTGTGTGGATGACTAGATTCAATTTTCCTTTTGGGGATTAATAAAGAGTCTCTCTCTCTCTCTCTCTCTCTCTCTCTCTCTCTCTCTCTCTCTCTCTCTCTCTCTCTCTCTCTCTCTCTCTCTCTCTCTCTCATATATTTGTTAATGGCTCATTCTTTTCTGTGTGTCAGCTTCATTTTCTCAAACAATGTGGAATAGATTGCACTTAGGTTCTACTTTTTTCATCTATACATTCATTGCAGGGGTCAGACAGATGATTCACCTACAAGAGCCTTCATCAGTTATTTGAAGTCTCTTGTAGCCGAAACATCTATTTGACCCCAAGCATGATAACAAAGTTAATAAGCATGTTATTGGGCACTTGTAAGGGTATTACTACCTGCTTACTAGTGACTATAAACGCTTATTAGAAGAACCTTATTATAAAGCGTTACCGAAAAACATACCCTGAGTGCGATCTATATCCTACATTGTCTCAGTACTTCAGAGACCCACCAAACAGGGAGAGCACGGTGTTTTGAAAATAACTTATTTCAGCTTCATTTTGTGAAAAATGGCTAATGATCTGATCTTGTTGTTGTCCTATGCAGACACAATGTTCTCCGAGGACGTTCGGGAGGTTGAGACGACAGTGAGGCATGTTGAGGACAGACTCTTCTACACAGAGACGTTTCACTGCGCGGCGTGGCTTTATCGTGGAGATGACGTCAGTCCCGCTGAGAGCCCGCGCGTTCTGAGCAAGCGGCCACGGCCTGTCAACAGTATGGCACCCACTTCCTCCATTCGCATGATGTCACTTCCTGTTTACAATGTAGTTTCTATTGACATGAATGCATGAAATGTATACACGTCTATGAGAGTTCATAGACTGTGCTCAGCCCCTTCACTTTTTAATTGTTGGGGAGATACCACCTCGAGAGAGATCTCGGCAGCAGTATCATTGTTCTTTTCAGTCACTAAATTTAGAGAGGTGCTACCACACTCAAAAATATAATTCAAATACAAATACAGAACAAGTTATTACCAGAGTGGCACTAGGCAATTGCCTAGTTTGCTTGCCTGTTTGTGACGCAGACTTTAATATGAGGTTGTTATTACAAGTGTGTGTCTGTGTCTGTGTCTGTGTCTGTGTGTTTGTGTTTGTGCTGCAGTTCGCGAAAGGACGGTGAAGATCACCAAAGGGTTTGGAGAATACCCTTGGGGATTCAGGATACAGTTCTCCAAGCCAATCATCGTCACAGAGGTGGACACAAGTGGGTCCCTTACGTTTTTGTCATGACATCCTCCTATTTAGAAACTAAGTGGTGTAACACGCTCAACTCAACCAAAGTAAAGTAAAAAGCTACTGGGTACTTTATTCCTCAGTTATATGAAAATGAAGAGAACAGGACAGCACTCGGGCAATAAAACAGACAACTTGGAGTGCTGTCCTGTTCTCTTTATTTTGTCCTCCTATTTAGGCCATTCATTACTGTGTCATGCCGGGAGCCAATAAGCTTACCTGTCCCAGTGCCCTCAGACTGATCCAAGTGACAGGTGGTAGACAAGCTCCTACTGTGTGTGTCATTGCTCCTCATTGACGTAAGGACTGTATGTGTCATAATTTCGCATTAGTGTAAGGGCTCTCTGACTGAATGTGTCATTGTTTCCTAATTATGCAAGGCCATGCCAATGAGACGTTTGGACACTAGTCAGTCACATCATTAGTTACTAAAGCTGACGTGTTTCTGCTGGCTCAAGGATTCAGGGGGTTTTATCATAACGTTCACTGATATATATGATGTGTGATGAGAAATAATGTAATTTGTCAGTTTATTGTAAAATTCAGCAGCAAAAGCATTGCAAACAAAAACATTTCCTGCATGCTGTCCATTTCCTACATGCAGTAGTTTCTGACAAACTACTGTATATTTATGTACATATGATTACCAATGAGTCATTTTAATCTTCTCTTAATTATCTTATTTTAGCCCTATCCAAATTTTAGAATCTTATCTTATGCTGTGGAATCGCATTGTCATGGTTACAGATGGAGCAGCAGAGGAGGCGGGGCTTCTGGTGGGAGATTACGTGCTGGTGGTGAATGGAACAGACGTCACCAACGCTCCACATTCCGAGGCGGCAGACCTGGCTCGCCAAGGTAGGTTACTGTAGCTTACTAGCCTTACAACCCTCCCGACACTCACTGGCCATTCAAAACAGGCCTGTCAGACTGACTCACCATTCTATAGATAGCTGAAGTAGCCCTCAGAATCCAGTCAAGGTTAGGCTCTAACTAAATGCATGCTCAGTGGCCTTCCCAGAAATGCTCAAGGTCCTATCTCAAGGTCATATCTACACACCCCTTAATGTCTAAAAGGTAATGGCCATAGGACACTTTGATTACTAATTACTGGGTTGCACTTGGCTTTACTGCCCCCGTTACATTAATAATATACAGCAGTGGTTCCCAAACTGTGGGCCGCAAAGGTATTCCAAGTGGGCTGTGAAAACATTTTGTAAAAATATAAATTATATTTGTGTGTTTTGCTGTTGACTGGTGTGTTGTTTCTTTTGTATTGTTCATTGGGTCCGAGGTGGGCCGCGGGCATTTGGGAAATTTCAAGTGACCCCAAGTTCGAATTTAGTTGGTATTTATTTAAATGATTGTTACGTCCCCCAAATATGTCGTCCTTTGTAAGCAACGGGATAATTGTGTCTAATTTCTAATAATGTTATGTGTGTACTGTGAGAAAATGTTAAGATTGATTATAAAATGCTGCTGTTTCATCATCCATACAATGTAATACAAGTAGGCTATTTATTCTAAAATGCTGTTGGTTTGTCTCCCTCCAGGCCCAGACCTGCTAACGCTGATCATTGGATCTGATATTGGCCGCTGCCCCAACACCCCGAGGCCGGCCTGCCGCGGGTACCTGCACAAGCGCACCCAGTCCAGCCTCATCAAGGGCTGGAGGAAGAGGTGGTTCGTCCTACGCCACGACTGCTGCTTGTACTACTACCGATACAAGAAGGTTATTGATTCATTCATTTGTTTATTCGTTTATTTGTTGGATGGTTTGTTCATTCATCTATTTAGTCAGTCAGTCTTTTATGTTTGCTTGTTTGGTCATTTTGTTCTGTTTGTACTATTGTAATACTATTGTATTACCAATACAAAAAGGTAATTAGTTCATTCATTCATTCATTCATTCATTCATTCAATCAATCAATCTATTTACTCTTCACTTCTTGACTTGCTGAATTGTCCTTCCTTTTATTCTACAAAATTACAGGACGAGGGAAAGAGCCAACCGTTGTCCAAACTCAAGATGGAGGGTGCGGAGGTGGAAGCGGACAGCAGTCTCGGGAAGCCCTTTGTTTTCAAGTGCTCACCTGCCAACGGAGGGCGGGTCTACTACTTCTGTGCCACATCCAACCAGGACATGAAGAGGTACAGTATGAGACTGAAGCTGAGACTGATCCCATCCTGGTTGCCAGTTTTTATAGTGTATTTTCAGTGTAAAATACATTTGTTAGTCAGCACTCTTGCCGTGAGGTTGTCTTTAGCTCAAACAGGAAGCTAGGTATCCCAGAGGTATACCAACAACTAAGGCAC
This sequence comes from Engraulis encrasicolus, assembly GCF_034702125.1. NCBI lineage: Eukaryota > Metazoa > Chordata > Actinopteri > Clupeiformes > Engraulidae > Engraulis > Engraulis encrasicolus. The sequence goes on from NC_085867.1 coordinate 38,408,142, forward strand.
AACAAACAAAGCTACAGAGATACATTAGTCAAGTATAATACATTACAAGTTTAAATGTGTTGTAGCATACTCAAATGCACACACACATTAGTAAATACAAGTATTTATGCATATGTGCACGCACACGTTGTATGCACACATGCCTTGATACATACACATACTGTACAGTACTATACAAATGTGCTGATATTGTTCATCTTTTCATGTTTTTTTATCACACAATTTTTTTTTCTTCTGTGTTTTTGCAGATGGGTAGAAGCCATGTCTGAAGCAGTTCAGCCTTTACCGCCGGTAAGCTTTAGCACACTAGCATCAACCTCATTCTCTCTCTTAAAAGCAGGCCAAACAATTACAAAAGCAGCTTCAACCATGCAACAAAACATGTGAGCCAGTTTTTTTATTAAGTTGTTTTCCAATTCATACCAGCTGTACATGAAAAAAAAACAGTAACACCCAGGTGACCTCTCCAGTCGTAGACTGCAGCATCCATCCACCACCAATCCGCCAAATGCTAAGAAGCCGTTTACACGTATGAGGATATTTTTTACGCATTAGTTTTGGCCTCTTGTTTACACCTAAATTGAGTTTTCGAATATTTTTTATATCCTATTTTGGGGCTAAAACGCACCTGTCACAATGAAGTTAAAATGTTTATCCAAATGTCATGTTTATACGTAAACAGATAAAAAAATATCCACATTTTAAAATATCCAGATACGTGTAACCAGCACCTCAGTCACTAAATGTCATCAATTCACACCTGAGCTGCAACCAACAGGCGACCTAAAATATATAAATCAGACTGTCCTATTGAGCCAATAAGCAGAATGGAGATGGAAGAGGATGACAAACAGCACTGGAGAGTGGACACACATACAGTAATAGCATTACCACCTTATACATTAGGAAGCTGGTTGAGCTTCCAGAGATGATGAAATAAACCAATTTGACTTTGACTTTGGTTGATACTGCATTATGTTCGAGGATAGACAACCAAAAGTGCCAGGTTCTGGTGAAAAATTCCATGCTATTGTATGTTTTTAGAACTTAGAGAATCTTTGCTTATACTGTCAACTCTTCCATACAGAGCCTCTGTTATAACCTCAATGTCACCAAAATGATAATGACCATGTCTTAATCTATTACTTAAGACTATTGGTAATGTCATAGCAATGTTGCTATGATGCAGTTAAGAAAAGACTTTTCAGCAAATGGTGAATGGGATCGCCGGCAATCCTATCTGAATGAAAGGGCGAGGGCTACATGTGCTGTAATGCCAAGAGTACATCAGAGTACATCATGATCACCTGTGATCCTGTCTCTGCCCAGGTGCAGTAACAACAAATCCTGTACTTTGGCACTGACTGAGCAACTTGGCACCGTGCCTCCTCTCCACTTGTGTGTTTGACAGGACCACGTGTGGGTGGACGTGACCAGGCACAATGCAAGCCTGCCCCCTCTGGCCGTCAAGGCCCCCGAGTGCCTAGGTCTGCTGCACCAGCTGGATCGCACCAAGGACGTCTGGGTGCAGAACTACTGCATCCTCAAGGACGGATGCCTGTACCTGTACTCCAGCATCCGCTCCACCTTTGCCCTGGGTGAGACTATGCTTTTGAGTCTTTACTCAGTAATATCCAATGTACAGTATATTAGAATAGAATAGAATAGAATAGAATAGAATAGAATAGAATAGAATAGAATGGAAGAATAGAATAGAATAGAATAGAATAGAATAGATTAGAATAGATTAGATTAGAATAGAATAGATTAGAATTGAATAGAATAGACTAAAATGTGTGTGAGAGAGTGTCAATTTTATGTCAGAATTGGCTTATATGTCAGAATTGGTGTCTTTAACCGGTAATATCCCATGTAGAATAAAATAGAATATAGTGTTCATTTATTGCACTTGTGTCTACACCATCATACTGAAATAGAAAAGGTCAGACTAGAATAGATCCATAATTCTGTTTTGTGAAAAAAGCACCTCCACTTCTACCATCTGTACTTAATTTTTCTGCCATTATTTTTGTCTGTCTTGTTTTGTGTGGATTGCACAGGAGGAGTTTACCTTCAAGGCTACAATGTGCGAGAGCAGCCAATGGGATCCAAGCGTTCCACCATCGAGCTGAAGCCGCCTTCCGAGGAGTTCAAAACATTACACTTCTGTGCGGACAACCCCACCGAGAACAAACGGTGTGCACATTCATATTTTTAGTGATTTATTTTCTGCACACTTGAGGCCTTTTTTGTGCATAGAAGCTTTGCTTGACCTGGTCTAAGGACCGAAAGTGTGCAAGTCAAGTAAAACTTCTACGCACAAAAAAGACCTGAAGTGTGCAGATTGTCTCCTTTTTATACAGAAATTTCAGCTGAATCCTACACCTTCTAAACAAATGAGCGGTGGCCTATCACAACTTATGTGATTTATTTCCAGAATTCATGCTGCCCATTCACAAATGTTACCTTTTTTTCACAAATTCTTACCACCACCAAATTCTAAGTATTCATTATGACTGGACCCCAACAGGTTGCTGTCCTTGTGCACCATCTGCAACCAAGCACCAGTAGACCTCCAGTCAGTGATAGGCCTATTCCATTAACAATATTTCAATACAACACAGTTGCATTAACCACTTCATATGTAAATTTCGGAACGATTTGGGAGAGTTCCCAATTTTCAGGACAGTTCCGGGAGGGTGGTGAAAAATTGTAATCTCTGCAGGGATGAGCAATAATTTTGACCCAAGGTCTACATTGGGTCTAGGATACTGGCTGACGGCCCAGATGCCGTAGGCAAGTTGCTGTGGTCAAATGATTTATGCTGACATAATATTAAATCATATATTATATATATAATATTATATCATTATCAATAGGGGTAACAAAAACCCTAGGAAAATAACTTGCCTATTTCAGTATTTGGGTTTGAAAGGCTAATTTTGATCCCTTATTTATAGCCTGCTCATTGCTTACTGTACTTTGGCAACTACTCAATTGCATATGCACATGTCTAGTCATTGCTTATATTGCTCATTGATGTGTTGATGTGTTCATTCATTGCTAAATTTGCACTTTGATGTGTCTACTCATTTCTAAATTTGCACTTTGACGTGTCTACTCATTGATAACATTGCGCAATGACGTGTACCCATTTCTAAAATTGTACTTCGATTCATTTATGTTTTGCTAATTTTGCACTTGTCTACTCATTGTGTGTTTGGCCGGACAGTATGAGGGCTGTGAGAGACCTTTAGCTGCAGGTTATTTTCAGCCCTCTAGACGCGGCTGGACATTGTTTATCAAGTGTCAGTGGCGAGCAGACAGTACAGCCTGCATGTCCATGTGATCTTGACCTCAACAACATATGCTATGAATATATTTACATGCCAAATCAGACAAAAACAAGTGTACGTGCCAAGCTAGGGCACATACACATAACATAAGCATTAATATGCAAGGAGACACACTTGTGTATGTACATGCACATCGCCATACAGACACACAAAGAGAAACAAAACATACACAGACTTGCAACAGCACACACACATGCGCGCACACACACACACATGCGCGCGCACACACAAGCACACGCGCACACACACACACACACACACACACACACACACACACACACACACACACACACACACACACACACACACACACACACACACACACACACACACACACACACACACACACACACACACACACACTGGCTGCCCTGGGCTGACTGGGCTGACATGGATTTATGACCTCCCCTGTGTCTCCTTTACAGGTGGATCCTGGCTATCCGGGCCTCCATCAGTAAGTGGGTGCCTCTACACCAGGCCATACAGGACTATATGAGCAAGCCCCCGGAGGAGACACGCATGTAATGGATATGAGCAGGACCACTGAGAACTTTGGCTGGGACAAAGCCATATGAAAGGGCCCCCCATCCAATACATACAATGTAATAAGGACCCATTGCTAGGCCCCCTCTGGACACAGTGGCTGGGCCCGGGACAGCTGACCCCTTTGTCCCCCACTGTTGTTTTCCCTGGATGTGAGCACCACAGCAAGTGCATGCAGAGTTTGACTTGTAGGGGGAGGTTTTGATATCTCCTGTACATCTTCTACAGTAACTGTTTTAAGTTTTAATCATGGTTTAATGTAACCTCACTGATATTGCTTTACATCTAAAATGTATCCCATCCCTTAGCCCACCCCTCATCTCATTTTTCAACAAATCACATTCTGGATGCGTGCTCACTGTTTTGCGGCACAGTAATATCCATTCATTTTTTAATGCATGTTTCCCCATACTGTATGTTCCAATTCTATTTGACTCAGGTATCGAGCTGAAATGAAAGAAATGTCCTTTTATAGACAAAAGAAAGAAAGAAGTTTTTTGCAATCATTTCCTTTTATGCTTAACATCTGATAGACTCAGGTGTATTTTTATATATTGTACATTGTATTTGTACTGTTCGTTGAAAACTTCCATGTAATACTGTATGTGTTTGAGTAACGTTTGAGTAAGATGACAGTTTGCCAACTACGGCAGCATCCACAGCATCCGACTTAGACTGTTTTTGCCTGTTGATGAAATAATGCGAGGGTCTGGGTTTACTCTGTGTATGAATCTGTTGTCCAACACCAATGTTGTTACTGTTTATTAGGTGGCCTGATATGACATTACTGTATATTCTACTTTCTCAATTAACATTTGTGTCACAAGTGTCACAAAAAACGTAGAAGGATGTAAAACATTGCAAGCCAGCTAAACACAAAATAGTATGTTGCCCTACTGCCTTAAGTTTGTAAGTTAGCTTGAGATTTTGATATCTGTGTTGACACAAATAGAAGCCTCAAGTTGAGTTAACTTACAAACTTAAGGCGGCAGGGCAACTTACTTTTTACGTTTAACTTGCTTGCGATGTCTACAGTGACAAGGCATCACCAGCATCTGTACCAAGCTCCGAGATGACAGGCCCTGGCTAACTAAAGGCATGTATGATCTATGCAATTTTATCTTTTAATTTGCACTTACTATATGTGAGTCAATTGCACTTTGAATTGTACCTGATGGGTGATGTACTGTATGGCACCAGACCAGTCATTAAGAAAAGTTTCATGAGTGATCCCATAAGATTTAGTTACGTGTATTTCAGACATTACAAGACAGTGGGCCTACTGAAATCTTGTCCCAAAATAATGGGATATTAGGCCTATTCATTTCTATTAGATACTACCAAAATGAGCCATATTGCTTTTTTTAAAGATTTATCTTATTATGTGTCATGTCATGCTTTGTCATGTTGAATGTGTTTTTATGATTGTTGCCATTGCACATAGCTTGTGATTGCTATGTAATAAAGACATTTTTTCTATGCATTCAGAATTTGCACATTTGCTTATAACAACTGGGTAAGACCCATTCTGATTTTGAGTAGACTAAAATGTAGACTAATGATGTAGACTAAAATGGAATGAAATCCTGCAGGCTTTCAAAAGCCATAACCTGTTAACAAGCACAGTGCACTAAAGCCAATCACACAACTGTTCATTTACCCCTGCGGGGTCGGCATGCAAGTCAGAGCCTGGCCAGAACCTGTGTTAAGGGACAGAAATTAGTCCCAAATCAACCAACCGCACCAGGACCATTCATGTTCAGTGGGGTTTGAACAAATATCGCAAGCTGTAAGCACAGAGCAGAGGTGTCCATTCTGGGTCCAAAATGTACAAAAAATCCCTTCCACAGTTCCCCTCCAACAACACAGGTGACGTCATGTATAGTAGTTGGTCTTACTTGTCTTGAGTACAAAATATGAGTCACTAGCTACGTTAACATGAGACATTTAATTCGGAATGAACTCCAGTTAATTCTGAATGAAGCTTAATTCCGCTTTGAAAATATCATGTAAACACTTCTTAATTCGGAATTAAATGAAAGATCAAAGCAAACTCAACGGAACCATTTAATTCTGAATTATTAATTCTGAATTAAAAACATCATGTAAACGTAGTCACTGATTCAGAGCTGGTTTTTAACTATACTTTCCGAACCTGAAATCGACACCTATGGTTGTGAGGCCTTCCCTAAACCCTACTATGCCTCTTTACTGAATGTCCACACCAGGGTCACTGACAGCTTATGACCGTCCCGGGCCCTTATGACAAAGTCATATCAAAGCCCCCCTCCCTTATGTACCTCCCTGCCTGGCACCACACTTCAAAATGTACTGGTGTTGTATGGAACTTTTTATGTATGTAATAAATATTAATATTATGTACTGTATGTTTGTCTAAAAACATGGTACTATAGCAGGCTAAACATAAAGTAGGAATGCACACACGCACACGCACACGCACACACACACACACACGACGCACGACGCACGACGCACGCACGATGCACGCACGACGGACGACGCACACACACACGCACGCACACACACACACGCACACACACACACACACACACACACACACACACACACACACACACACACACACACACACACACACACACACACACACACACACACACACACACACACACGTTACACGGCTACACACCACTTGTTTTTGGGCCTCTGTACTTTAAGTCAGCTGACTGCTGAGAAAGGGAAAGGGAGTCAGTGTTCTAACTGAAGGCATTCTGTATTTTTGCTTTTGGTTTCAGGATGAACATTTGACCTGGAACAGTGACAAACTGCACAGACACAAGCTGCTCAAAATAGATTATAAGCTCACTTGCTTCCATGAACAGTACAATATAAATGGAAGAAAGGGAAAGGAAAAGGGAAATGCAGGTTGTTTCAGTTATTCACATAGTGTTACCATCTGAATTAGGCCTGGCAATTTCGGCCAAGACCAGTCCACCTGACATTTGCTAAATTTACATGACGGTTTTAATTCCTAATAAACTCCATTTCATTCTGAATAAAGCTTAATTAAGCTACTTCTTAATTCGGAATTAAATGAAAGATCAACTTAAATTCGAATGAACTTTTTAATTCTGAATTATTAATTCTGAATTAAAACCATCATCATTTCTATTTAGAAAAACTTTTGTTGAAATTGGGATTCTCGGAATGACAAATATTTGACTGAAATATTAATGGAAGAATATATAGCACACAATTGTTTAACCACGACCAAGTCAGAAAACGCGTCCGACTTCGCCGTCCTGGAACGATTCATACACATACTGTAAAGTGATAAAGTACTGATAACGCAAGCTACTGTTTAGCTGTTAAACATACTTGCGACAATATAATACTGATAATGTTGATAATGTAAAGCACTTAGCTTTAGTTTTGGTTTCAAACCGTAGTAACAAAGAAACTGAAACAAAAATAATCATAAATTTAAGGTGCTTTCATGAGCAGTTTACTATAAAACAAGGAACCTTTGTGGGAACATTGCAGAATTGGTGCAATGAATTTGAAATTTGAAACAAAATTACTGTAGTAAGTGTGAGCTGTTATTCAACGTGTCAGGGCTTGGGGCCCAAAGCGACTGCCTGGCAAGAGACGATATGCTCCTCTTGGTATATAGGGTCTCATGTCAAGCAAGCAAGACACGATATGAGGTGATAAATTGTGAAACCATCAGACTTCTTCTTTAGGGTTAAAGTCAGGTTCTCTTATGTAGACAGTTTGTGCAGTTATGTAGTTAACTATGCAGTTGAATGCCCAAAAATATCCAAGGCCTGCTCCTTAACGCCTACTCTGTTAGACTTGTAATGTCACGCAGAAACACAGTCACAGTAATACTTGTAATACACACATGCACGCATGCATGCACACACGCGCGCGCGCGCACACACACACACACACACACACACACACACACACACACACACACACACACACACACACACACACACACACACACACACACACACACACACACACACACACACACACACACACACACAGTCACTACACAGCCACAGGTGTGAATTGCATTGTTTTTAATGTCTGAAACTGAAAGAGAAAGTTGATTTCAGATTATTGATGTTATAAGCAGCTGACCACAGTGGAAAGTACACAACAGATTGTTGGCATTGTGTTGATATAAAACATTTTGGTTTTGGTTTCAGAATGACTATTGGTCTCTGTAGTCCATGGCAACAGAGAAACAGGGGCAATCTGCAGGAATAATTTTTAAATAAGATTATGAAAACTGAATTCAACTAGATTGCATTCTCACAGAAAATGCTTGAAGCAGGCTTTCCTTTTGGAGCTGAGCAGTTTCATTTTTGATGTCTGTACATAAATTAAAAACAAACTACTATTGTGAAAACAACGCTAAAAACAATCTGGGAAAAATCCATCCACCCAGTCAGAAGTTATGGGCCAAACAATTCAGCCATCTTGGATTCAGCCATCTTGAAAGTGTTGTAGCTCCGCGTTTTGGGGATATACATGCTATTTTAAGTTGGCTGATGAACAGTAGACTTCTAGAACTGTAGTGCAGAATAGAATGTTGAGAGAAAGTGACAGTTGAGATGGAACCTTTTATTAGAGAGAGTAGAGAGTAGAGTATCGTTTATTGATCCCAGGGGGAAATTAAGGTGTCAAGTAGCATACACACATAAATAAAGACATAAAGACATTGTCCACAAGACATAACACACATATTTACACATAAAATAATCATATATAGCTCACTGTTGCATACTTATTGCCAAGGCATCTCTCTCTCTCTCTCACACACACACACACACACACACACACACACACACACACACACACACACACACACACACACACACACACACACACACACACACACACACACACACACACACACACACACACACACCAAAAATATAAAGTGTTAAGTGTCCACAGTGTTCACATGTGCCTTAGCTAAGTGGCACATAGTAGCCAAGACAAGGTGGCCATAAAGTGTCCAGGAGTGTCCATAGTCTCTCTGCCTAGTACAATGTCCATTGTATTCCTTAGAAAAAGAGATGGGGGGTTAAACACAAGTCACCCCCTGTGTCACTCCACACACACTCACACACACACACCCACACACACACACACACACACACACACCAAAAATAAAGTGTACATAGTCCAGGAGTGTCAGACTATGTACACTTTATTTTTGGTGTGTGTGGCAGCACCTGGCAGCACCTGTTCTGATTGACTGTATGGCAGTTAATATGGTGCTTTAAGGCAGAGGGCAGAATCAAAAACAGTTTTTAGGTCTTTAGCTTGCTGTTGTTAAAAAACTAAAAAGACATGGCACATGTCCTGGTCACAGATACGTATGATCTTTCTAACAGTCTTTGAATGAAGTTTATAGGTTAAACTGTTCAGTCACAAATTGACCTCTTGTGGAAGATGTGCTGACCTCTTCAGAAAGGCACTTCAAGAGTCAATGGGAAAAGCCATTGGGCCAGCCCTGCCGTTTTTACACACCTGCCATTTAAAAAGCAATGGGTTTGGAGTTTGGAGTTTGGAGACATCTCATAGAGCTCACTAACAACGCGTCAACTAAACTTCTAGGTGAAAGTGTTGATGTTTTATGACCAAAAAAGCCTCCTATACTCTGATCTGTTGTGGGGGAACCTTGGTTCATGAGCATTCTACCATTGTTTTCAATGGGGACCCAAACTTGCACAAAATCGACGAAAACGAAAAAACGACAAGGGGTATGGACACACAAAGCATTTTTTGAAATCTCCAAGCCGAGCCAGTCGTTTTAGTGTTTGAACGGTGTCTCTATCTCGAAAGGCCTAGGAGGAGAAGCGGTTTCTATTTTTACTGACCTGCACAAGAGAATCAAGCAAGCATAAACTGTACTTAGACATTACTAGAATCGGGCCTTGCTCTGCAAGCCCGCTTAACTAAACGCGACGTGGCAAGCCCGCTTAATGAAAAAGAATAATATGCGAAGGAATGGCCATGAATAGCGCTGTACCTCAAAATAGTAAAACAGCTTTGGTGTGCCGTGCATGTGGCCAATAAAGAATAAAACTGAAAAAATAAAGGACGAATATTAGGACCTCAAACGGCAATTGAATAATATGATAACAAGGTTAACACAATGCAATATGTAGGTTTTATGTCAATACTATTTTATACCTGAAATGCAAAATGTTTTAGAGTCTACTGTTTTATTCTTCTCTGTAGATTTAATTCTGTAAAAGCCCCTAAAGCCCAAAGGATTGGCTCCACTACCATGAAATGGTAGTATTATGGGATGGTCAGGACCAGGCTATCAACACTAATCTTTCAGTTTCAGAATGAAACCAGAACACTTGACAGAAAGGACAAAGGTAGATCTGTTTTAGGACAATGTGAAAATGAAAGTTATCACCCTCACCCTCCCCACATAACAGCCCTTCCTCCCCCCAAAGTAACAGTATAAATAGTCCCCTCAGCTCCACAGCAGAGATAAGGTTGCTTAGACCAACTCCTCAGACTGCACCATGAGAGCTCTCGTGTTTCTGCTGCTGGTGGCTGCAGCCAGTGCCTACAAGATGGACAATTGTGATCTGGCCAGGAAGCTGAAGGCTGCTGGGATGGATGGAGTGGGCACTAGCCTGTCTGGATGTATGTCTTTCTGATTTGTTAATTTATATGATTAATATCTCTGAAAATCTGAATATGAAAATCTGATGAAATATCTTTGATGCTTAATATCAGTCCTGTTGTTCATATCTGTGTCTATGTCGTCATGTATTCTAATTTCAATTCCTTTGTATGACCAGTACCTGTGAAGAAATTGACAAAAAAAAATTGACCTTTGACATAAACAGTGCTTGTATTTTGCAAGGAATCTGTCTACTCTACTGTGCATAGAATGATAGTGATTTGCTTGCTCCCTTTATTTCGTTTTTCAGAGTAGACACAAGGAATAAGCATTGTTGTATTCTTGTATGTATCTTTAGGGGTCTGTCTGGCATTTCGTGAGTCTAGCTACGACACTGAGGCCGTAAACCGTGCCAACTCAGACGGCTCCACAGACTACGGCATCTTCCAGATCAACAACAGGTACTGGTGTAGCGACAGCCAGTTTAATGGCAGAGGCTGTGGCGTCCGCTGCACTGGTGAGTTGCTCCTACAAATGAACAACACTATGTCAATTACATCTTGTTTTCTGCCAAATGACCAGTTTAAATAAGACAATTCTTTCTCTGTGAAAATAATCAATAATAGAAGCTGAGTTGCTTTTCATAGAGAACCAAAGAACTATTGTCCGCAGACTTGCATTGGTGTATAGCCCATGAGTCAGAGCAAAATCATTTGAAATTATTTTGTAAAACATTGTATTAAGGTATCCAACGTAAGTACCGGTATATAGGCCTACATGAATTATATACTGATGCTGCTTTACAAAAGGAGGGGGATAAAAGTTGGGGTGAAATTGTCATGCTACGTGTTGGTTTGTGATATGTTGTTTCAGTTTGTAACATTTACTAGTGATCAGTTTCTCAGAATGTTTTTTCCCCTTTTTCCAGACCTGTATAACCTCCAGAGGTCCATTACATGTGCCAAAACAATTGTCAGGGAGCAAGGAATTCATGCCTGGTAGGCAACAACTTTCAAACATGATCAACAGAAATTTGTTCTTCACACGTCATTTTTCTGTCTTATTTCAGCATGAACAACTTTGTTTTGGAACTAACAAGAGTAAAAAGTGTTTGTACTTTGGACACGTTTTTCTTAACTAAATGTTGCTCACTAGTTCTATGTACTTTCTTTTTTAGGGTTGGCTGGAGAAACGGTTGTCAAGGAGACACAAGAAAGTACATCGCAGGTTGTACTGGTCTTTAATCAGTCTATACCTTGGACCGCCCGCGTCACAATCAGACCCATTCAGGCGAAAGGCCACCATTGTCTGATTGTCTGACTGACTGATTGTTTTAGGCATAATAATGGGATACATCATGTAACAGGGCAAGTCCCACATGGTTTTTGTGCCCACTTGTTTTGTGACTTCTGGCTACGCCCCTGTTAGGGGACATCCCTGAGCAGAGAACGTTAAGCAATAGCATACTGTGGCACACACACACTGGTTGATTTATACTGTCAAATTAAGTAATAAAAATATGAAAAATGTACTTGTTTTCTTGTGTCAAATTATTTCCTATACTTTTTAAAAGATCATTGTAACGATATACGTAGGTCTACAATAGGCCTATGCAGGCCTGCATTTGGAAGCCTGCTAATCTGAGAAGACATTTAAGACTTAACTCTGTCCTTACAATAAGACATAGAAAAGGCACTTGAGTAACACATAGAAGACTTTATCTTTTTATTATATAATGAGAATAGAATAATAAAGTGTAAGCTTGTCATATTTGTTCTCTGCATGCAGAACTTCAGCTACGTGTCAATTAAACAATATAGTGTAGAAGCTTTTGCCACAGTGGATAATAAAACCACTCCAAATACAAAATGTTAATGCCACCGAAGGCATTCACAATAAGGTCATCTCAGAAAACGTTTGAGCGGTCTATTGTGTCTTATTGTGTAATGCATCTACTGACCAGCAGGGGTCAGTATAAGTGTGCTTAATTCAGAGCCGTATATAGAGAGAGTCTGGCCAACTATGGATTCGAACGTTCGAGCTATCCCGCTATTTTGATTGGTTCTGGGCTGGTCACATGTTTAATGGACGCCATTTTCGTCCCCCACGCTCCCATTAACGAGCATTATCAGATATAAAAAATAACGCTTCAGCTTCACTATAATATTATAACATTATTATTATGACAAACTGTTGTGCATATGGCTGTAGTGCAGGGCCGGGTCAGGAGAAACAAACAGCATCGTTTAACTCGTGACATAAACGGAGGATTTGGGACATGCATGGATATAAACTCCCTTTTATGGAATATAAAGGTCAGAATTAATAACCGGAAAGCAGCAGATTTCTCCGTGTTGTGTGTGAGGTAAATGCATTTTTTCTCCCCCTTCGACTTTTGTTAACAATTACTTTTGAAATTAGGTTTCTGTCTTGAAATTAGCTTGTCAAATCTTAATTGCCACCTGTAACTATGTAGGCCTACTGTGAAAACTTTGCCCACCAAGTTATTATTTCTGTCGTGCTAATAAGGTCCTTTCCCCCTGCGATTTAAACTCACGTCCAGTTTCATACTATGAATAGGCTATCCGACACAACCGACGAGCATCCAGACTCATCCTACAGTTCTAAGCCTACTGTCTGCAATCGCGATTATGCACTGCTGAGCACATCGTTATTTTTAAACTACTAAATCTCGACACAACGTGAAACTTTGGCGCAAGTATCACCAGGGTCCCTGTACATGAACTTGACATTCGTTGTGAATATTATTTCTGCACATTACTTAAATATCGACTTTGACGTTGGCTGTACCTAGGCAACAACAACTCGGAAGTAGGCCTAAGGCTTGAATGCACTGCTGAGCACATCAAAACTATGCCGACAAAACCCTCTTTTAAGCAAACCCCTTCTATACTAACGAACTTGTTAACGTTTGTTTTCATATATTGGGATCTTGATAATACTACAATCCAAGTTTGATGGTCTATGAAGCCTTATTATATCCCCGAAACGCGGAGCGTCGGGGATGTAATGGTTTTGCGTGCGCCGCCGCCGCGTCCGCGTCCGCCGCCGCCGCGTAATGTCTTTCGTGTTAACGCGATAACTTTTGAACGGATGTTTGGATTTGTCCCAGATTTTTTGGGTGAATGCTCTAGGGCAGGTTCATGAACTGATTCGAGTTTGGAGGTCAAAACTTTCAAGATGGCTGAATTCAAGATGGCCGAATTTTTGTTTGGTCCATAACTTCTGACCGGGTGGATGGATTTGTCCCAGATTTTGTGTGTGAATGCTCTAGGGTAGGTTCATGAACTGATTCGAGTTTGGAGGTCAACACTTTCAAGATGGCTGAATTCAAGATGGCCGAATTATTCTTTGGCCCATAACTACTGACCGGGTGGATGGATTTGTCCCAGATTTTGTGTGTGAATGCTCTAGGGTAGGTTCATGAACTGATTCGAGTTTGGAAGACAACACTTTCAAAATGGCGGAATTTTCATTTGGCCCATAACTTCTCACTGGGTGGATTGATTTTCCCGGTAACACCTTATTTTAATGGTTCACCATTTCAGTGAATCTACCATATTAGGTACAGTGTAATAACCAATGTAACAATATTTAATACCATGTAATACTAGTGTAATACCAGTGTAACAATATGCAATATCAGGTACAGTGTAATAACGAGTGTAACAGTATGCAATACCATGTAATATAGTGTAATACCAGTGTAACAATATGCAATACCATGTAATACCACTTACGCACAAACACATGATGTAAGTAAAAAAATTACATTGTATTAAATATTGTTACACTGGTTATTACACTGTACCTAATGTGGTATATCCACTGAACCATTAAAACAATATTACCATTTGCCCCATTTTTTGCTTCATTTTCACAATAGTCGTTTGGTTTTAAGCCTATGCACGTCATGTCACGTCTGTATGTATCATATACGTTTATGAAATGGTGGACGGGAGTGGTAGGAATGATGGGGGACTGGAAGCGTCGCGTTTCGGGGATATACCTTAAGCAGTCGAAGGCGACTGCACAGGCAGTCTAGTTTGTATTTTAGATTCAGCGATTTTGACGGTATGCTGCCCATAGGGTTACACTGTAGAATCCTCGCCATGGGGAACGAAAATGGCGTCCATGATTCGAGTTGGCCAGACTCTCTCTATAAACGGCTCTGGCTTAATTCATTATCAGGATTTCACAGTACAGTACAGATAAGTACAGCGTGTACAGTTTTCTCATAGAACACACTGTCATGAAAAATGCTAAAATCAAGTGCTATACTAGTGCACTTCCTCATCGCATGGACAAACTCCTTTCATACTTGCTTACAATTAGCAATTATCACTCCATAAGGACACACATAGCCTACATGTGATATTGATGAACAGATGAGACAATGCAGTGAGTTCATACATAACTTTGAGTTGTTGAAGTCTAAAATGTAATACAAGAAGCCATTTTTATTTGGTTACCCAATCTTTTACAGGCTGTTAACTGTTAGCGCAATGTTTTGTTTGTTTGTTTTTCATACATTTGTAAAATACATTTTAAAAATATGCTGCCTCTGTGTGCATTTTCAGTCCAATGACAATATTTCAATATTTTGCAACTCAAATATGCCATTTATGAGTTGAAAACTGAAAAAAAAAACATGGCGTACAGTAGATCATTATGATTATAGTGGTGTTCAAATGGTTCTCACAAATGCCTATTCAAATGATGGTTGTGTTTGTCATTTGACAACAAAAAGGTATTTTTAAAAGTGCACTGTGTAGGATGTGGCCAGAGTACGTACTGCAACTATGCTGCTCATTGAAACTGTGCTGCCTATTGCCAAATATGATCTTTTCGTGAATATTTACAAATTAATAAACTAAAATTTACTAGTATCGCCAAAGTACAGTCATTTTTGCAGCTAAAAATGTCTATTGTCTATCTGCAACACCTGTTCACCAAGGCTCTATAGGCCTATGCACAAGCAGGAAAGGTGCCAACACTTAGGTGCTAGCATTATCACATGGACAAAGGAGGCCGTGCTGTGAGAATCATGTTCTTTGATTTCTCCAGCGCTTTCAGCACCACCCAGCCACTCTTCTGCCAGGGAGTCCCAAAGGGATATTGCAAAAGGACTATGTAGCCTACCATGTGGCAATCACACCCATTCAAACAAAAGGCCACCATTTTTTGGATTGATTGTTTTAGACATAAATGTGGGATATATGATGTTATACTGTATAGGGCGAGTCCTACTTGATTGTTGCAAATTATTCCGGGTGAAAGAAATGTATTTTGAAGACAAACGCTACTCTCGCGGTAGAGTATGCTTGCTCATGTCTGCACAACATGTAGCAGTTGCCACGTCTTGTAAAAAGTTTAGCAAAAGGAATTTCGAGTTGTGACTCCTCTAGCATTCTGAGAATAACAGTCAGGTGTAGGCCTACTTTGTGGGTAGCGTTCTGTCGTGCGCAGCTTCTCCCAGGATAAAAAAACAAATCTGAAAGGAGCTGCGCCCTTTTTTAACCCATTTTGTCCTTAGCCCTTTTTAGGAAAGGGTGCCCTCTTCCTATTAAATCCTAAATATCTCAGCCTCCGAAGCACATACAAACATGAAATGAGTTACATTTAAAAACCAAGACCCTCCCCTTGCATTGTAATGTGTTCATTCTGCTCTAACATACCCACATATTTGATAAAACAGCTAAAATCTCAAAATCCTGAAAAATCTGTATATGTGTCTCCAGGACACAATGGGTTAAATCAGTGATAGAATGACTCTGACTCTCTCTCTCTCTCTCTCTCTCTCTCTCTCTCTCTCTCTCTCTCTCTCTCACGCGCGCTATCTCTCTCTCCAGGGCTACGTATGTTGTCCAGGCCCATTAGAAATGCTGAATCTTGAAAATGCAATCTTGTTTAAATGTTGAAATTGTCCCTACCAAAGCTCAGACGAAACTTGATCTAATCTAATCTACTTCTGTAAAAGCCCAAATAAAGCTCAGCACTTTCCGTTACAGAATGAAACCAGAACACTTGACAGAAAGAATACAGGTAGACCTGTGGTAGGTAGGATAACCTCAAAATGACACCCTCCCCACATAACAGCCCTTCACACCACCCCTCAGAGTAACAGTATAAATGGGCACTTCAGCTCCACAGCAGACATAAGGTTGCTTTGACCAACTCTTCAGATTGCACCATGAGAGCTCTTGTGTTTCTGCTGCTGGTGGCTGCAGCCAGTGCCTACCAGATGGACCGATGTGACCTGGCAAGGCAGCTGCAGGCTGCTGGGATGCAGTATACTGGAGTATCCATAGCTGACTGTGAGTAGGCCTATATTATATAGCGTATAATATACCAGAGTTGTATAAAGTAGAAGTACTCTTACAAGTGGTATGACATTACAATGGTTCAACTTTGTAATAACATGCTTCTAGTGTTGTAATTACATCTGCAAGAGTGCTCCTACTTCTACTTTCATACAGCGCTGTAATATACTGTATATGATGTATATATACAGAGGGGGTTGGTATCCTGCACAAATGGGATAGGTTTAATTTATTTTATTGGTGCTCAAGAGATCCAATTTAGCTATCCATTAGTTCAATGAAAAGATAAAAAACACTATTTGAGGCACTCCTTACTAAAGTTTAAAAAGCCTTTATTAAATACTGGCTACATGCCTACGCGTTTCGACCCATTGTCTTCATCAGGGCATGCACCCTTTTTTACTAACTGGATACAGGACCCAGTGAAGCATTCCCTTTTCTCTTTTTTGTTAGCTATCCATTAGCTCTGATCTTGCATAAATGGGGGGTTGTAATATTTAGGGTTTCACTTAGGAAGGTCAGACTTCTGCTCATGCTCTAACAGTAACTGTAGCTGTCAGCCAAATAGAAATATATATAAATATATAAATATTCACACCTATATTTTATTTAAAAAAACAACCTCCTGGTCCTGTGCCTGTATGTATGTCATCTGTTTTTTAGCATAAACTGTAGGCTACTGCTGCAACACATGAATTTCCCCATTGTGGGATAATAAAGGGTATACTTACTTTCGTATTTACAAATACTTTTATAAAAAAATGGATTATGATATTCTATGTCAACTAAACCCTGAATGTAACTGCCCTCATACTTGAATTCTTGTATGTGCTTATAAGGGGTCTGCCTGGCATATCGTGAGTCTACCTACCGCACAGATGTTGTAGGCCCTCCGAACTCGGATGGTTCCAGGGACTATGGCATCTTCCAGGTCAACAACAGGTATTGGTGCAGCGGCGGCGGGTTCAATGGGCAAGGCTGTGGAGTCAGCTGCACTGGTGAGTTGGCCTACACATGAACAACACCACACTAGGGCTGATGCTGGTACAATGCATTAAATGGGGGAAAATTGTATATAATTGTCCATGGTCCCAAATAAAAAAAAATAGACGAAAAAAATAAATGGAAACTAATTTTGAGTCATTGTTCAAGTTCAAGTTCAAGACAATCCAACAAGATAGGGAGTAGTGCCGAGTCACCATAAAACAGAACATAGAACGGCGCCATGACCTGACGTGGGCGTGCCAGATTGCCAGTGGGGAGGGGGTGGTAAGTTTACTAATCTACCAAAGGAAGAGTAGGTGCAAATAAGAAAATTCTTTCTGGTCTCATAAGAATCTATAATGAAAAAGTTGAATTACCTACTGTTTCATAGAGAGCCACAGAGACACTTTGGTCCTGCAGACTTTCTTTGGTGTATTTACAAGCCATGGAGGGAGGCAAAGTGAATTCAGAAGTCTTTTATAGTCTAAGCAATGGGTGCAATATAATGGGAGAATCGCTCGGAAGGTGATAAAAGCATGAAACTTGGCACAAATGTTCATTAGGACATGCTTATTAATTTCAGGGGTGGAGCCACTCAGAATTCAGCGTTGCCTAGCAACGGTTGCTAGGTGAAGCATCTTCCTTAGCAACCAGCATCAGAAATACAGTTCCCAGCAATTTTGTGGTGTTATGATGTCTAAATATTGACTCCTTCCCCTAATATTACTTAATATCAGGGGTGGACCCACTCAGAATGTAATGCTGCCTAACAACCGCTACTAGGTAAAGCATCTTCTTTAGCAACCAGTATCAGTAATACAGTTCCCAGCTGTGGTGTTATGATGTGTAAATATTAACTCCTTGCCCAAATATCACTAAATATCAGGGGTGGAGCCACTCAAAATCCAATGTTGCCTAGCAACAGTTGCTAGGTAAAGCATCTTCATTAGCAACTAGCATCAGTAATACATTTCCCAGCAATTTTGTTGCTATGTCTAAATATTGACTCCTTGCCATATCACTAAAATAATGCATCATAATGCTTTAAATACTGCAATATTATGACCTTTCATAATCAATTACCTTTCCTGAGCAACAAACATCAACAACACTGTGGTATGATATGTGTATCTTGACTTCGCTATATCACTGTATTAAAACATTAAAAGGTTATATAGCAAATGGGGCATTGTGACTCCTTTGGTGTCATTCTAGAAACTACAAAGCATTGCAATTATGTGAATATTATTGTCACTTAAGTTCTTCTTGAACACATTTGTAGTAATGAGGGGCTTTAAGTGTCACTTCAAGTCAGGCCTCTCTTTATTTCACTGCATTTTACATGTGCCTACTGCATACTGATCATTCAGAGCACAAAATTACAACTTTGGAAAGAAAGATGCCTGCATGAACAACATCATTTGCCTGTGTTGTGTCAAATGACAAAGTGATTATTGACATGCATACTTACCCAGGTACTAATTATAAAATCCTAAATGGATTATGTGTTACAAATCATTTAGACAACTGTAACATGTTTTCAAAATGAATGGAGTCTGTCTAAAATTATATGGTTTAATAGCAGCAGATTATAGTCATGAAATGCAAAGAAATGTTTTTCTCTTTTATTTGTGGATTTATAAAAAAGCACTCTAACTCGGACTGACTTTGCAACATTGAATTCTGGGTGGCTCCACCCTTGAAACTGATAAGCGTATCCTAATGAACAAGGACAGACACCATGATGCTGGTTGCTAAGGAAAATGCTTTGCCTAGCAACCGTTGCTATGCAACATTGAATTCTGGGTGGCTCCACCCCTGAAACTGATAAGCATGTCCTAATGAACAAGGACAGACATCATGACACCACAAAAGTGCTAAGAAACTCTATCCGTGATGCTGGTTGCTTAAGAAAATGCTTTGCCTAGCAACCGTTGCTATGCAACATTGAATTCTGGGTGGCTCCACCCCTGAAATTGATAAGCATGTCCTAATGAACACTTGTGCCAAGTTTCATGCTTTTATCACCTTGCGAGCGATTTTTTCACCCATTGCCTAGACTATTTGGGCTTCCATCACACCTGGTCCCGTTCATCCATTTAAGTGAACTCTGACCTGTACCTCAGCATTTTCTGTGCATACTGTATGTGAACGCTCTAAAGTGTACCTATACCCCTTGGAAGTGAAACACACTGAGACCTTCATTGACGTGGTCTCAGTACGGTTCACTTATGAGTCATGACAAGTTGCACTTGCTACACGGATCCATTGACTTTCACTAGCTTAGCAACATGCTCCCTCTTTTAACTGTCTTAAAGCAAGACAACGGCTTACATGAAAAATAACTTACATGAAAAAGACACTTTACCACTTTATAAACCCTGGCCAACGATTTTAACTGTATTAAGCCCCAAAATAGTGTCATACTCCTTTAAGGAGGCCTGTAGAGGATCGAGTGTGATCGAAAACAGGACGGACACACCATAAAAGCCTAATGGGACCAGAAAGATCAACCGGTTCTTTTTGTGATAAACTCACAATAGACCCCTTTCACCTCCCCTGACAACCGTTGTCAGGGAGGACAATCACGCTCCGAACTCAAGGGTCTATATGAACAAAAACAGAACTGAGTCCTTTTGCTTTCGTTTCACTTTTTGGTCCACTTACAGAGGACTGACTTCGGTCAAAGAGGTATTGGTGTGAAAATGCCCTTAGAGAGTATAAGCTGCTGTGAGATCAAATACAATCTTGCAAAATATACTCCAAGTGTTGAATTAACATTGTTTTTTTTACTGGACACCCTGTTAAAAGCTCAAGAACCACGTAATGGTATGCATCTACGTAATGTACATATATACTGTATGTAGGCCTACATTATGTTCTGTGCTGCTTTACAAAACTTCTTGAGGCATGAAACGTGTGTGTGAAATGAATGCCATATGTTTTGGTTTGTCATATGATCTCTCTGTTGGTAATATTTACAAGTACTTAATGATTTGTTTCTCGTTATCTTTTTTTTCCCTTAGATCTGTTTAACCTCCAGACATCCATTGCATGTGCCAAAATAATTGTCAGGGCCCAAGGAATCAGTGCCTGGTAGGCAACAACATTATTTCTTTATTATCAACAGAACTTTGTTCTTAACATGCCAAACATGTGTCTGCCTTTTATGATGCTCATTTAAGTAACCATTGTATGCAGCATATACAGTTTTGTTGGGAATTAACAACAGAAAATGTCTTTAAGAAGGCAAATGTTTAAATATTGCTCACCAGTTCTTTGCACATCTATTTCTTTAGGGCCGGCTGGGTAAGCGGTTGTCAAGGAAGAGACCTCAGTGAATACATCAGTGGGTGTGGTGTTTAATGAGGGCTGTATGTTTTACATGACTCAACTCCATGCCCTATAGGGCTATGCACGTTTCCCATTTAATTAATAAATCGGTAAACAGCAACAGTGTGCAGATTTTTTCCTCTTCTATTATGCGTCTTTGCTTGATCCAGCACCCGTTTTACTGGATGTGCGCGTATCCCTCACTGGCTATGCACCCACGTGGCAAGCAGAGCCATCCAACAGAGACGGTCTTATACGAGACGAATCACTCATGAAACCTTCCATAGGAATGAACGAGAGCATTTGGCTACGCGAACATGGCGTTTGCCGGTGTCACTCCCACCTGTCCGGTAACGAGAGCCAATTGCTTGCTGAGCTGCGCTGTCACTTATCCAATCGTCTCGACGCAAGTGCAAACGTAAACCTTTACGACTGCTCGTACCTAATCGGTTTGTTTGCTGGCGGCCATGTGGTTTGTTTGCCGTCCGTGGAAACTTTATTGTGAATTGGGCAGAGAGCGCAACTCGACCATTAATCACCTTTCTGCGCCCATCCAAAATGCAGGTGCGAGACAAAGGGACAGATATAATCACGGAAACAAAAACGGCCGTGTGCACAAATGTGCACACCCGTTGTGGTTTTTCTTATGGTTGAAAACAAGCAAAACGGGAGCAAGTCTGCAAGACATTCAACTTTGATCAGTTTAGCTTTTTTCTTTTTTTAACGTTGGCCATAGCTATTATCAGTTTGGGCAACAACATGATATCACAATTTAAAACACCAATTTTGAGGCAGGCTTGCCTACATCATTAATTTATTCAATAGCCTATTTTTTATTACTGATGAGCAGGGACGACCATTGTGCATACTGCTTTGGCTATCAGAAAATGAATCCAGTGTCTTTTCTGTACGATGACCGGAGAATGGATGCCCGTTTGACAGCCGGCCGGAAGAGGTGAAGTCCACGCAACTTGCTCCCACCTGCCGCAAAACAGAACGTTGTCGTGGAATGTGGCGCATGAGCAGATCAAAAATAGCATAAAGAAAAACGCTGTTTTAAAGTGTTACTTTCATGTTTCGGTCATTCTAAGACGGCCATTAAACCCAGTTTTTCATTGTGATTCCAACCATATGTGTTGTGTATCGCTGTGTTGTCCCATTGTCACACACATTATTTACCCCATTCATTCTTATATACCCCATCACTGACTAATCTCAAATAGTCAGTTTGAGGCGTAGCCAAGATGGCCGCCGAGTGATGGGACTTATGGGAACAGACTTTGCATTCAATCAAAAGGCTACCAGGGTTTCCCAAAGTGGGGTGCGTGCACCCCTGGGGGTGCGCGGCCTGCCATAAGGGGGCGCATGAGCTGAATAGAGCAATGGCTGATATGTGTGTTTTTATACAGAATTCATGAACATTATGTAGTTTTTAATTGTTTGGTGAATTGTATGCTTGAAGGGTCCATCTGAAGTGTAATTTATAACTCCTAGACTTGTAATAATGGCAGAAATAACGTCAGGGCTATTGGAAATGAGGATTGCCCAAAATGTGCGGCTGTGCAACATTCGCTTAGGGGGTGCGCGAACGACATTGAAATGTAAAAGGGGGTGCACAGGGGGAAAGTTTGGGAACCGATTTTTTTTTTTGCATAATCATGAGCTACAGTATAGTGGACAATCTCTAGTACAGCTAGAGTTCCGCCTGATTTTTGTGCGACCTATTTTACGATGTGCGGCTACACCCCTACTGTATGTGACATTCTTGACCATACAAAATATTAAAGGAACACTGTGCAGGAAATGGTCAAAAAAGGTACTGCAACTATGCTGCCCATTGAAACTGGGCTGCCTATTGCCAAATTTGATATTTACATTAGCTTATTATGTAATAAACAAATATTTTCTAGTATGATCCAAGAGTCATTTTTGCAGCTAAAAATTGCTATTTTTGGAAATTCAAAATGGCGGACCATGGAGAAGATCCCCCTTTTCATGTATGAAAAGTGCAATTTTTCCAGTCATAATGAATACTTCGAATTTGATGCTGGTGGTAAGTATTCATGAAAAAGGTAACATTAGTGAATGGGCAGCATGAATTCTGGAAATAAACAACTAAAAATCTCACACAGTGTCCCTTTAAGTAACAACGTTCTGTGTGCACACACACTCTGGCTGATTTATACTGTCAAATTAAGGAATGCAACTGAAAATTGTTTTTTTGTCATACGTATATTGGGTCGGAAAAAATATTACGTTTGTTTTGAACTGTGCAATCATTTCCCCCTCATTTTTCACTTTTTGTCATCCTTCTGTCCTGATGGGTAAGAGTTCACATTTGAACGTATACATGAATTAATCTGAGATGATTTTTAAACCTAACTACCTATGTTTTTGTAATAAAACTAGCAAAAGATACTTGATCAACAAAATGATGAATTTATGTCTTGATGTAGTATACAATCAACTACAATAATTAAACAATGTAGCATCCTATTTTCTCATGTCTCATGTCAAGCGAAGAAGACACGATATGAAGTGATAAATTGTGAAACTACCGGACTTCTTTAGGGTTTTAGTCAGGTTCTTTTATAAGACAGTTGGTGTGGTTATGTAATTAACTAGCACAACACACACAACGCACACACACATACACACATACTCACACACACACACACACACACACACACACACACACACACACACACACACACACACACTTAATATCTTTGTGGGGCCCTCCCATTGAACTACATCCAAACCAAAACAATCCCTAACCTTAACCTGTCAGTGAGGAAATGCTTTAACATTTTTACTTTTGCCAGTAACAACAAAACATCAAAACATGTAAAGAATTTGGAATTTGGGCCCCACATGGAGCGAGGGCTCCACCTTGTTGGTGTGCTCCAATAACACATGAAGGTAGATTGGTGCACGCACACACACACACACACACACACACACGCACACACACACACGCACACGCACACACACACACACTCTGAAATGTACCTGAAATACAGATGCTTACAGAAATTTCTGAAACTAAAAGAGGAAGTCGACATCTGCAGACTAGGCCTATTGATGTTATAAGCAGCTAACCACAGTGGAAAGTACACAACAGATTGTTGGCATTGTGTTGATGTATAACATTTTGGTTTTGGTTTCAGAATGACTATTGGCCTCTGCACTGTAAAAAAAGAACTGTTGTTTTTACGGTAAACTGCTGGCAGCAGTGGTTGCCAAAGTCTACCATTAAATAAATAACGGTATATTTTCTTTTTACATTTTACGGTAAATTGCCGGCAGCAGTGGTTGCCGAAGCCTACCGTTAAATAAATAACGGTATTATTATTTTTTACATTTTACGGTAAAATTATGGCTGCAATGGTTGCCAAAACATACCGTTAAATAAATTACGGTTTATATTCAGGTAAGTCCAATTATAGTTACAATCAGACAACTGATTGGACTGATTATACTCAGGTGAGTCCAATTATAGAGTTGCAATCACAGACAACTGATTGGACTGATTCTACTCACTGGAGTCTGATAAACATCAACCTAATTAGATACCTAAATAAATGCCCAATTGCCAGATTGTCTAGTGCTGGCAGGTGGACCAGTCCAGTATCATCAATGAAGGGTATGCAAATGCATTCTTTATTTAAAAAAGGCATGGAAATAACCTTAAAGGGTAACGTTTAGGTTAAATTTATAACTAAATATATACTGGATGTTGTCAGGAGAGGTGTTTTGAAACATATATGTGAAATTCACAGTCTATAACAAAGCCAAACTGCAATATTTTTATGAAAATGTATCATTTTACAGCTACTTCTGAAGTATTGGGCTCCTCACTGGCAGAGCCTCTATGACGTAGATAGAGGGAGTCCAACTAAAGTTCTGGCTCAGCTCTCGCTTGTGGATGTAGGCTTACCAACCATTTTGGTTCTAGTAGAGAGGCTGGGAAAAGTGGACAGTTATATTGTATGTGGGCTATTGAAAATGGTCTATTACTGTGTTTGTGCATTGTGTATTAAAAAAGACAGATCAGCGGGTCTATCGGTTTATCTAGAATATGAAACTGTTCTGGGTATCCGCGCTGTCTGTGGCCATGCGTAGGCCTAATTTGCGATTATACACAGGGGGGCGATAGGCCTATCTCTCATTTGCTTTCACATGAGAGATGCATTTCATAGGCAAATCTAAAATAGTATCAAAGTAGACCATTACATAGGCTACTTAGAAATAGCGACTACTTTAATATTTTTTCCCAAAAACGGCATTTGCCGTGGAGGCTACGACATGCCTGCCGCCTAAATGGACTTGCGCCCTCTGTCCATGGTGCTGAAACCGCGGCACTACTCCTATGTGAAGCGCGTTACAGTTTCACGAGGGGGTTGGTTTACAGGCTACAAAAAGACCAAACTATATAATAGGCTATGGTTGAAGGCCCTACCCTTTGCCGACATTGATGAGAAATAATATGGTCACTCACTGTGAGTGGCATGGCGTCAAACGTTTCCTACTCGGTGCAAAACATTATTGTGCTGTCCTGTTTGTTATTGGGTGGGATTAGGTGCCCCCTTGTGTTACTGTTAGGTACTGCTTCAATAATTTCTACCACTTCCTGTCACTCGAGGCTCTTCCTTTTACGAAACTTGAAAGCTGTGGAAGGCTGTATTCAAATGAGCTCCGCCTGAATTTCAGTTGTGAAAACCTAGGAGTGGAACCATTAGTAAGTAGTAGTAATTTCTGTAAAGTCGTTTCATGTCACTATAATGTTAACTGCGGTGGTAAAAACGATAGATCACTTTTCTAAAGAGATCGTTATTTAGGGTGTGATTTATGCTAATCACCTATCATTCAGCCATGCTATTCAGCTAATTCACACGTTATTCAGCCCATTGAAAGCTTCGTTTGTGTTATGACATATCTTGTACTTCGTGTGTAACTTTCCTAGTTTTCATACTCGCATACTTACTTACCTGTGTTATGCCTCTTGTAAATCCTAAATATGTTAAATGTTAAAGTTCGCCATACTTACCTTTTTATCTTACCTGGTGATATCCTATGTGAAGATATACTGTTGCCTACCTCCTGTTTTGGAGAAAGATAATAATTTAGTTTGCTCATGTAAAAACAAATTTAGAGTGCAGCCTAAGTGTTGCATTTTATTTCTTATGGAGAATCAGCCTGATATTTGTATCTTGTTTATTTGATGTTTTTCAGTTTTACAAAATTGTAAGATTCAAGAGGATACATTAAAAAACCCTCAAACTGGAATCACGCCTTGGATCTTGATTTGTTAGCTATCTGTCATCGCCACACAATACTCCAAAGGGCCAGGACAGAATAGTAAAATAATGACCACTCGGAAGGAGTAGGCAGTTGAACAACGGTGAACAACTCAGCTAAAGCATACAAGATGAGCAAGGTTGGTCAAGAGGAGCGTCAGTCTCAGTTGGAGACGAGATCTCATGCCTCAGGTTCATCTTCTCACAAATCATCCCGATCATCAACCAGGACATCAGCCAGCATTGCTGCCACAAGAGCCAGAGCCAAAGCTGAAGCAGCAAAATCGAAAGTATCCTTTGCAGAGAGGGAGGCAGCAATGATGAGGGAAATGGCTGAAAAGGAGGCAGCAATGATGAGGGAAAGGGCTGAAATAGATGCACGCCTTCATGTATTACAGCAAGAAAAAGAAGCAACTGCAGCATCAACAGAGGCAGCTGTATATGAAGAAGCAGCAGCCGAGCTTGAACAAAGGCAAAGCGATGTTCTTGTTGAGTTGCAGGATCTAGCCCTTGACGATCCTGTGACACGCACACAAGACTATGTCGAAACACAGCCATTTCATGCACATCCACCACAATTGCTTCCAGCTCCTTGTGCACAGCAGTCAATTGCTCAGCAAGCACCAGTAACCTCTCGACCCCCTAGCAACAAAGACCAAGAGTCACTGTATGAGTCTTTCGTGGAAGAAATCAAGCTCAGAACCATGACTACTGGCCGCCACGCTGCTCATTCTGCCCCAGACATTTTTGCCAAAGAATAAAAATTCACCTCCAACTCCTGACATGGAAAGGAAATACACAGCAGCTAACCCTCCTGCATTTCACTCCAACCAGGGAGATCTGCCCCCAACACCACAAACCCATGTCTTGGCTCAGTATCTAATGAGAAGGGAGATGGTAAGCTCAGGACTCCTTGCCTTTGATGACAGTCCAGAGAATTATTGGGCATGGAAGGCCTCTTTCATCGCGGCCACAAAGGAATTAAACCTATCTGAGCAAGAAGAGCTCAACCTGCTGGTTAAATGGTTGGGGCCCAGGTCGTCAGCTCAGGCCATGAGGATTAGGGCTGTGCACGTAAACAATCCCAGGTTAGGTGTGTGGACGGTTTGGGAGCGCTTGGAGGAAATCTACGGAAGCCCAGAGGTGATTGAGGATGCCCTAATGAAAAGACTGGATGCCTTTCCAGTCATCTCCAATGGGGAAACCCACAAGCTCAGAGAATTAGGTGACTTGTTGAAAGAGCTTCAAGCTGCAAAGGCTGAGGGATTCTTGCCTGGACTCATGTACCTCGATACAGCCAGAGGGGTGAATCCAGTTGTTGAAAAGCTCCCCTCCTCACTGCGGGAACGCTGGATGACACAGGGATCCAGATACAAGGAGAAGTATCGTGTGCCTTTCCCGCCATTCAGCTACTTTGTTGAATTTGTTTGTTCCCAAGCCAAGACTCGCAATGACCCCAGTTTTGCATTCAACCTTTCCTCTACCCCCAGTCAACAAAAATCTGCAGTAACAGTTAAAAAGACTGACGTCGCAGCCACAGGTGGTGCAACTCACGACAGCACACCTGTGACGACAGAACCGGACAAAGAATGTCCTATACACCAGAAACCGCACCCACTGACAAAATGCCGTGGCTTCCGACTTAAGCACCTTGATGAGAGGAAAGCATACCTAAAAGAGAATTCAATCTGCTTCAGATGTTGTGCCAGCACCAAGCACATCGCCAGAGACTGCAAGACCACACTGCAATGCAAAGAGTGTGACAGCGACAAACACACCTCAGCGATGCATCCTGGTCCTGCGTTGTGGTCACCTCATAGGCAAGCTGATTATCCACAGGGGAAGGACCAGAGCGGGGAGCAAGGCGGGGAGAGTGGATTTGTAGCATCCCCAGTTATCTCTTCCAAATGCACCCAGATTTGTGGCGACGCACTCCAGCCTAGATCCTGTTCCAAGATCTGCTTGGTCAAAGTTTCCCATTCTGATAACCCAGACATGTCTCACAAGGTATACGCAGTACTCGATGACCAAAGCAATCGGTCCTTAGTCAAATCTGAGTTCTTCAGTCTGTTGGGCATCAGCAGCGTGGCATCCCCCTACACGCTAAAAACATGCTCAGGCAGAGTGGAGACTGCCGGACGGACAGCGACTAACATCACTGTAGAATCTCTTGATGGAAAGACCAAGGTCACTCTGCCCACCCTGCTGGAGTGCGAATACTTACCTGGTGACCGATCAGAGATCCCGACACCTGAGTCCACCCAATATTTCCCTCACCTCAGACCAGTGGCTGACAAGATCCCACCTCTCGACAACAGTGCACCCATTCTTCTCCTGCTAGGCCGAGACGTCTTGAGCTTGCACAAGGTGCGGGAGCAGCGTAACGGACCACACAACTTGCCATATGCTCAACGGCTTGACCTTGGCTGGGTCATAGTGGGGGAGGTATGTCTGGGTGGCGCTCACAAGACAGGGGAAGTCAATGCCTACAAGACCCATGTCCTCCAAAATGGACGTCCTTCCTTCCTAAAGCCATGCACTAACAACATCCACATCAAGGAGAGGCCCACTGGACCAAATCAGTGCAGTCTTCAAGTCCCGTCTCGGAGTGAGGATGATCTTGGGAACGGTGTGTTTCAGAGAACACCAGCAGACAACATACCAGCCATGTCGGTGGATGACAGCAAGTTCC
Source organism: Engraulis encrasicolus (assembly GCF_034702125.1). Lineage (NCBI taxonomy): Eukaryota > Metazoa > Chordata > Actinopteri > Clupeiformes > Engraulidae > Engraulis > Engraulis encrasicolus. The sequence goes on from NC_085867.1 coordinate 38,437,343, forward strand.
TCAGATTAATGGAGAAGGAAGTGTACATGGACAATGAAAACCACTGGGTGGCACCACTGCCCTTCCGCGCTCCTCGTAAGCGCCTTCCAAACAACAGAGAGCAGGCGGCTCAAAGACTCCAATCTCTTCAGCGTTCATTCAAGAAGAAACCTGACATGAAGCAGCACTTCTTCGACTTTATGCAAAAGGTCATTGACAACTGCCAGGCCGAACAAGCTCCTCCACTACAGCCAGGGCAGGAGTGCTGGTATCTGCCGACCTTCGGTGTATACCACCCCCAGAAGCCAGGGAAAATACGAGTTGTTTTTGACTCCAGTGCGGAGTACAAAAGGATGTCATTGAATGAAGTGCTTCTCAGTGGACCCAACCTAAACAACACTCTACTTGGTGTCCTGCTACGGTTCAGAAGAGAACAAATTGCCGCCACCGCCGACATAGAGCAAATGTTCTATGGGTTCAAAGTCAGAGAGGACCACCGCCACTTCCTCCGGTTCTTGTGGCACAAAGACAATGATCCGGATAAAGACATCATAGACTACTGGATGACTGTGCATGTGTTCGGCAACAGCCCATCTCCAGCCGTAGCGACGTATGGACTGAGGAGAGCTGCAGAGCAAGGAGAAACGGAGCATGGCAGTGATGCAAAGGAGTTCGTCTTCAGGAACTTCTACGTTGACGATGGGCTCGTGTCATTGGCCAAGGAGGATGAAGTGATCGATCTTCTGCAACGAACAAAAGCTCTACTGGCTGAGTCCAACTTGAATCTTCACAAGATAGCCTCAAACAGCCCGAGGGTCATGGAGGCTTTCCCTGTGGATGAAAGAGCAAGCGACTTCAAAGATCTAGATCTGGGAGCAGACCCCTTGCCCCTGCAAAGGAGTTTAGGCCTGAACTGGGAGCTCCAGACTGATAGTTTCACCTTCAGAGTGTCAAGAGACATCAAGCCATTCACTCGCAGAGGCATGCTGTCCACCACCAACAGTCTGTACGATCCCCTGGGATTTGCTTCACCCATCACTGTCCAGGGCAAGGCCTTGGTGAGAGACGTATCCTCAGAGCAGTATGACTGGGACACACCCCTTCCACCAGAGAAAGCAGAACACTGGAAAACATGGATCAACTCCTTAACAGACCTGGAACAGGTTTGCATCCGCAGAGCATACCTACCACCCTCCATGTCATGCTATAACAGGATAGAACTCTGTGTTTTCTCAGATGCCTCAACTCTTGCAATAGCTGCCGTAGCTTACTTGCGTGCCTTGGACGCTGAAGGAAGATGGCATGTAGGATTTGTTATGGGCAAATCAAAACTTGCGCCTTACCCCATGCACACCATACCACGCTTGGAGTTGTGTGCAGCTGTCTTGGCTGTTGAGCTGGCAGAGGTGATCCAGTCTGAAATAGACATAGAGTTACAAGCAGTGAAGTTCTTCACCGACAGCCGCATTGTACTGGGTTACATTCACAACAGTTCACGAAGATTCTACACCTATGTAGCTAATCGAGTAGCCCGCATTCGAGGATCTACAGAACCAGAACAGTGGCAGTACGTCTTGACAGACCAGAACCCTGCAGACCAGGGAACCAGACCGTTTCCAGCAGCTCAACTCCCATCGTCTAACTGGTTGCTTGGCCCTCAGTTTCTTAGCCAGTCGACCACGGATCTAAATGATGAAGCAGGAACATTTGAACTTGTTGATGCAGACACAGACAAGGAAGTCAGGCCACAAGCCACATGTCTTCTAACCAAGGTCACAGAGCAGGCTCTTGGCTCCACAAGGTTTGAACGCTTCTCTTCTTGGAAGAGCCTAGTAAGAGGGATGGCACTTCTCATTCATGCAGCCAAGTCATTCTCAGGAGAAGTGACGGGTGATGACTGCAAGGGATGGCATCAATGCAGCCAGTTGCTCCCTGCAGAGCGTTTCCAAGCAAAGACAAGTATCTTCAAGGCTGTTCAGGAGGATGTTTACAAGGACGAGCTAAAATGCTTGACTCAGGGTTCCACGGTGCACTGTCAAAGTCCCCTTGCAAAGCTCGATCCCTTCATCGACAAAAATGGACTGATCAGAGTTGGAGGTCGGATAAGCAGAGCGAACTTAGCAGACGAAGAGAAACACCCACTCATCCTACCAGCCGACCATCATGTGGCCACTCTCCTGGTCCGACACTACCATGACAACGTGGCCCACCAAGGTCGCCACTTCACAGAGGGCGCACTACGTACTGCAGGCATTTGGATAGTCAGAGGCAAAAATCTCATCTCCAGCATCATTTTCAAATGTGTCACCTGTAAAAAGTTGAGAGGAAAGATTGAAGTTCAGAAGATGTCAGATCTGCCTGCTGATAGACTGGCAATGGATCCGCCCTTTACTCATGTAGGGCTCGATGCCTTTGGCCCATGGACAGTAACCACTAGGCGCACTCGAGGGGGAGCCGCTGAGAGCAAGAGGTGGGCAGTCATTTTTGCTTGCCTTAGTACGAGAGCTGTACACCTTGAAGTGATTGAATCCATGTCAACCTCAAGTTTCATCAATGCCATGAGACGCTTTCTAGCCATCCGTGGACCTGTCAAACACTTAAGGTCAGATAGAGGCACTAACTTCATTGGTGCATGCCATGAGCTTCAAATCAATACGGATGACCCTGAGGTCAAGAGCTACCTGCAAGAGCAGGGATGCACATGGACTTTCAATGCTCCCCATTCCTCACACATGGGTGGAGCTTGGGAGAGACTGATAGGAGTAGCAAGACGCATACTGGATGGACTCTTTGCAAAGGATGGTGCTACAAGACTTTCTCATGAAGTCCTGACAACCTTGATGGCCGAAGTTATGGCTATCATGAATGCACGCCCCCTACTCCCTGTCTCCAACGATGCAGAGGTACCAGAAATCCTCTCACCTGCCACTCTGCTCACCCAGAAGGCGAGCGCCAGTCCGGCACCCCTGGGAGACTTCGAGCTGGATCATCTCAGCAAGGTCCAGTGGCGCCAGGTCCAGAGCTTGGCGGACTCCTTCTGGAAGAGGTGGCGGTCGGAGTACCTGGCGACACTTCAACCACGGAGGAAGTGGACTGCAGAGAAGCCCAACCTCCAGGAAGGTGACATTGTTTTGATAAAGGACAGTCAGGCAAAGCGTAACATGTGGCCTCTTGGGCGGGTAGTTAAGGCAATTCCTAGTGCAGACACCAAAGTTCGTAAGGTCATAGTCAAGACTCTTAGCCAAGGGGTAGTTAAGGAGTATCTTAGACCCATTTCTGATGTTGTTTTACTGATGACTCTAAAGAAAGAGTAAATAGTGGTATACAAGTATACCAAGCGGGGAGTGTGCTGTCCTGTTTGTTATTGGGTGGGATTAGGTGCCCCCTTGTGTTACTGTTAGGTACTGCTTCAATAATTTCTACCACTTCCTGTCACTCGAGGCTCTTCCTTTTACGAAACTTGAAAGCTGTGGAAGGCTGTATTCAAATGAGCTCCGCCTGAATTTCAGTTGTGAAAACCTAGGAGTGGAACCATTAGTAAGTAGTAGTAATTTCTGTAAAGTCGTTTCATGTCACTATAATGTTAACTGCGGTGGTAAAAACGATAGATCACTTTTCTAAAGAGATCGTTATTTAGGGTGTGATTTATGCTAATCACCTATCATTCAGCCATGCTATTCAGCTAATTCACACGTTATTCAGCCCATTGAAAGCTTCGTTTGTGTTATGACATATCTTGTACTTCGTGTGTAACCTTCCTAGTTTTCATACTTGCATACTTACTTACCTGTGTTATGCCTCTTGTAAATCCTAAATATGTTAAATGTTAAAGTTCGCCATACTTACCTTTTTATCTTACCTGGTGATATCCTATGTGAAGATATACTGTTGCCTACCTCCTGTTTTGGAGAAAGATAATAATTTAGTTTGCTCATGTAAAAACAAATTTAGAGTGCAGCCTAAGTGTTGCATTTTATTTCTTATGGAGAATCAGCCTGATATTTGTATCTTGTTTATTTGATGTTTTTCAGTTTTACAAAATTGTAAGATTCAAGAGGATACATTAAAAAACCCTCAAACTGGAATCACGCCTTGGATCTTGATTTGTTAGCTATCTGTCATCGCCACACAATACTCCAAAGGGCCAGGACAGAATAATTACTCATAGCACCAGAGAAAAATGCCATGTTGTAAAAATGGCATATAGCCTATATTCAATTTCAGTTCACTGCTCAGTAGGCCTATTACATGAAACTTCAATAAAGCTCATCCACATGCACGTCACAAAACAATAAACCAGGCGGCGGGACTTTCGATTATATTCCCTCCAAAAATGTCCGCATGTCACAAAAAACAGTTATTTGCATTGTCCGTAATTATACCAAACTAAAAAAGTATTCCCGTAGGCTTGAAGAAATCAAGTCTTCAGATGCTATAATCCTCGTTACAAAACTGAAACAAAAATGCCAGCACAAATATTACCTAGGCCTATAGCCTACCTATTTTTGCATTGCGAGCTGTCCACGTGTGTGGTGCTAGGGGCGAAATGTGCACTGGCAGCACTCGTCGTTGAGTTTGGGAGATGTGGATGCATGTCTCCCGCTGCCCGTCAACGTCTAAAGACAATGTCTCGTGATAGTGGTGGGAAATGCAATGTCATCTCATAATCATCTCATATGCGATGTAGGCTATAATCTCGAAGCGTGCATACGATTTCATCTTGGCCAGTCAGAGATGGCACCGTTTTTTTTTAAATGGCTGCACCCTGTGCGCCGGGAAGGCTGTTTAATAAAGAAACCTGCTTCATCATTGGCGGGTATGCAGTGACTTAACTGTTTGCGCAAGAGCCTCCAGTATAAGCACCTGTTCGGCGTGATCTAGCACAGTGCAACAGTTGCAACCTCGCGCATGCAACTCCATTAAAACGTGGACTTCGGTATGAGGTCTATTCTGAGCAATATGAACCAATCGAGTCGGCTTTGCTATTAAGCAAAATACTTCACTTATGTCTACTTTACTAAGAGGTATTTTGTGTAGGCCTAATATTTGGAGACATCACCTTTCCCTTTCTGCAAAGCGCTTTCGGGAAGCACGTCTCTCTCTCTCTCTCTCTCTCTCTCTCTCTCTCTCTCTCTCTCTCTCTCTCTCTCTCTCTCTCATACACATGCCAACTCGTCCAACTCTTCGCAAGACGACGGCTATGTTTAATGTCACATGGCTTGTCTTGTTGGATAGGCTACCAGGCAAACTTGCAAGCACCTTAAGTTTCGATTGTGCCGCTTGGAGAGGAGGCATTTAAATGTTACAATTTAGGCTATTAAAGTAGGCATCGCCTACACACGTTCCGATTTTTTTTTAACTTTAACACGTTGTGCAAAATGAGTAGCCTAATTTAAAGCGCACCGGTTACTAAACGAGGCCGGCTACTAAACGGGGCCGGTGTCTATTTTTCCGATTTTTCACAACACCCGGTTACAAAACGAGGCCGGCTACTATTAGGAGCCCGGTTACAAATCGAGGAAATACGGTAGCCTAATAACGGTCTGGCACACCCTCATGGCGCTGCTGCAGCGCATTGACATGGAGGAAACCTACAAAAAATATTATTATTTTAAATAATAAAATGGTTCAGACGGTATCTGGTGGATACTGCCACTGTTTAAGGCCATTTAACTTGTTGAAATTTAGCCTATAGGTCTGGAAAGGTGTTACAATATTATAATCTGGCCTATTCTCTGCGGTGCTTAGTATGTCTGTAGAACGCGGCGACTCCCTCTATCTACGTCGGATTCTAAATGTTTGTTTAAAAGAAGCCGCCGTTATTTTTGACAAAGTTTTCTGAAAATGTTGTTTATGCAATAATTCGGTATTTTGACATATATCACATCTAAATTTATGTATTGAGGTTCTTAAAATGAGATTTAGTGGTGTTTAACCTGCAAGTTACACTTTAAGGAAAATGAAGGCCACAGCTAGCGGGGCAAGCAAGCTAACAAACAAGCTAGTTAGCAAGCCATACAGCCACCCTTACAACGTGACCTGCTAGCCGGGCCGGCCAGGCCAGGCTAGGCCAGGTGAGGGCAGGCCTTACAGCCAGCCAGCCAGCCAGCCAGCTAGCTAGCAACCAGTGAGCAGTACAATGCAAGTCCCGGTTTAAATACATGTTCAAGTGAACCATGTGACCCGAGTGATGAAGCATTTGGCAGGTGCAGGCAGTAAGTTAATCATTGCATGACAGCCCTTAGCACTCAGGTGAGGTCAGGAATTGATTGACAGATTGATTTGGATGGGGTAGAATGACAGTTTCAAATAGACTGGGCTACTTCTAAGAGACTGAATCAAGGGTTTACTGTCCCAGGTAGACTTTTTCAAATTATACTAGCCTATAGGTATATTTTACACATTAAATGAGGCTAAACTGTAGGCTGTTAATATATAAGTTACAGTGAATTACTGCAAAATGTGCAAACTGTTGCCATTTGCAGTCCTTAAAGGGACACTCCACCCATTTTGCATTAGGCTTTCCATTGATAGACACCCAGTCATACTTTTGAATGGTCTTTCAAAAATCTCTCAATTCTCCCTGAGATGGGAGAAATCCACATTCATCTCTTAACACTTCCTGTGTCAATGATGTAAAAATGGTCATTTTGCATCATCGACATAGGAAGTGTAAGAGAGGTGGATTTCTGTTGAGACTACAAGCCTTTTTCCCACCTTTTCAACCCCGCCCATAGGGGGTTGGACCTAATGCTCCAACAGACATATCACAGATCAGTGTCCCAGTGCTTTTGAAATCACTGGCATTGAGGCTCCAGTAAGCAGTGTTGCCAGATTGGGCTGTTTCCCACCCAATTGGGCTGCTTGGGATGGCCGTCTGCGGGTAAAAATGGCATTTTACAGGAAAACTCGCCCAATCTTTCCCATCGACATCAATAGAATTGGGCAGGATTTAGTGCTTCCAGGCGGGTTTTGAGCATTTTTTGGGCTGGAAATCATCAGCCTCATCTGGCAACACAGAGACACACATTTCAAGACTTGACATTCACAGGTGATCCTACTTGGTTTGGCTAAATTGGTCTCATCTCATTGCAGGTAATTGACCCCACCCCCCAACACCAGGACAAGATTGCAGACAATTAGACAGAGAGGCTTTGTGGAAAGGCATTTTGGATTCATGCTCTAAATTCAGTGGAGCCTCAGGGCATAAATGAGGAACACAATATGTCTTGCTCTCTGTAACAAATTGTTCCAGCATCGCGGCTGTGGTCTTCTAATAATTGTAGCTGTGGTTTTATTGACAATGTTCTTTGTGTATTGTTTTTTTTCACTTTTTTATTTTGTTTTGGGAAGTTGGCAAGCTGTCTAATTGTCTACAATCTTGTCCTGGTGTTTGGGGGGGTGGGGTCAATTACCTGCATTGAGATCAGACCAATTAAGCCAAACCAAGCTAGCCTGGGAACTCCCATACTGCCTTTAGTTCTACACAATCGTTTCGATCTGAAAGACAGTATGGCGAGGATGACTCATAACGTACAAGATCATGGTACCTGTGTCATAATGGCCAAGCATTCCGACCTTAACAGTTTCTCTGCCCAATCAGAGAGCAGGGCAGTGTGTCATAATAGCCAAGTATTCTGCCACCTATGGAATTTAATATAGGCAACTCCCCAGACCTAATCTCACTTGTGATTAGGTCTGGTGTTAACCAGGCAAAAACCAAGCAGGATCACCTGTGAATGTCAAGTCTTGAAATGTGTGTCTCTCTCTTGCTATCATTTGACTCTGAAGAAGGTGTAGCAACACAGAAATGTTGGTCGCGTGTGTGCACAAAATAAAGTCTTGAAAACTAAGCTGCAGTGTGCTCCAGCTTCTCCTTTCCAGTGATGTCTGTCCCACTGTGATGCACCTGCAAGCAGGGTTGCCAGATGAGGCTGATGATTTCCAGCCCAAAAAATGCTCAAAACCAGCCTAGAAGCTCAAAATCCTGCCCAATTCTATTGATTTCTATGGCTAAAATTGCTAAATGCCATTTTTACCCACACACGGCCATCCAAAGCAGCCCAATTGGGCGGGAAACAGCCCAATCTGGCAACACTGCCTGCAAGCTGAGTGAGGGATGATGCGTAGAGTTCCAAATAACTGGGTGTGGCCTGTGGAACTTGAGCATTGCAGTGCATTATGGGGATTGTTGTCACAAATCCACAAGCACTAAAAAGTCATTTTCTGCCTTTTCTTGGCCAAGAAGGCACCAAATTAGAAATGTATGTTACTATTCTACTATACATATGACCCACTTTCAGTAACATATTCATGTCTCCACCGGTGGAATGCCCCTTTAACTGTTGCACAGTTCATTCAGTTGCCAGCTTCACTGTTGTCAAATCTACAACGTCGAGGCACCTGGAGCCAAGCAGACAGGCAATCAGTCTTCTGTGGACTAATTAATATTTAATTCATTATAACCTCCATTTCTTTCTGTTGGGTAGGAGGAATGTAAAAAATTATATTCTGAATTTTGAAGAGGTTTACTGTGTCAATTTGCCTCTCAAACGAAAACTCTGATGGCAAAGCCTCAAAGTCCAATAAGGGAAAAAATTATTGCGGTGGAGAATTTTAGATTTTGGCTGAACACCAGTCTAACTCTGATCAATCTAACTCTGACAAATTTGCTTGTACATATGACACCAGTGAAAAATAAAGTCATGTACCGTTTCTTGACTACTTCATCTTCACTTAACGGTATTTTCCAATATTTTCTTTTCAGTGAACAGTTCAGTATTTTCTACATATGACACCAGTGAAAAATAAAGTTATGCACCGTTTCTTGACTATTTCATCCCACTTAACGGTATTTTCCAATATTTTCTTTTACAAAGAACAGTCCAGTATTTTCTACATATGACACCTGTCAAAAATAAAGTTATGTAGCGCTTTTTGACTTAATAGTAGCTTGCCGTATTTAGTACAGAGATAAACTGTTTTACATTTTACGGTCACTGACTGTTGCAATTTGACAGTTTTTTGCCGTAATTTCAACGGGCATTTTTTACAGTGTGGAACAATCCAATGGCAGCAGAGCAACAGGGACAATCTGCATGGAGTATTTTTTAGACAAGATTATGAAAAGTGAATTCAATGAAAAAGAATAATAAGGGAAGGAATGGCCATGGAGGTTAAGCAGAGAATTTCTATTTCAGGGTTATAGCCGCTGTACCAGAAAATGTTCAGACAGCTTTGGTGTGACGTTATGGCAAATTAAGATAACAAGGTTGTGACTGTGGACCAAGAGTCCGGCAAATAAACTGAATTTAATTTAATTAAATATTATTTTATACTTGAAATGCAAAAATGTTTTGCAGTAGATGTTTTATTCTTCTCTGTAGACCCAACCCCAAAAAGCCTAAATAAAGCCCAACATTGACCTTTCAATTTCAGAATGAAACCAGAACACTTGACAAAAAGGACAAAGGTGAACCCGTGGTCCGGCAACCTGAAAATGAAAGTTATCACCCTCATCCTCCAGTTCCCTTTCCAACCCGAGGCTCGCTCTACTCAGTATTTTGTTACCACAGCTGTTGTTGTAGTAACTAGGACTCCCTGGCAGATGAGTGGCTGGGGTGGTGCTTAAAGCGCTGGAGAAATCCTTTGTCCATGTGGTTATGCACCTTGTGTAGTAGATAAAGGACCCTCAACACATTCTCCTGTTAGGCGAACTGCAGGGGACCCCGGACCTGTCATGGCGAACCTGGGGTTTCGGTATATGCTGAGCAGAAGCATCCATTCAAAGGGTTTCATTATATGGCTGCCGGTGTGTTGTCATTTAGTTTTTTTGGGTGTGGCTTCTTGGGAACTGATGTGAGGCATGAGGCCTTCGACCTCCTTATCGTAATCCTTAACCCTTATCCTAGCCCTAATTACATTGCATTTGGCAGACGCTTTATAACCAAAGCGACTTTCAAAAGAGGACATAATCAAGCCAACATCACAAGCAAATACAAAGTGCACAGGAAATATACAGAACAACAAGTGCAGTTGCAAAGAGGGGTTAGGTTTTTTTTTTTAATTAATAAAGAGTACACACACAGCACACACACAAACACATACACACACACACAAACTAAACTAAACTAAACTAAACTAAACTAAACTAAACTAAACTAAACTAAACTAAACATCATGTCAAGAGTCTGCCCTGGGGCTAGGCCAGCTCAAGCATTAGTTTAGTAGCTCCTCTCGAAGGAGGAAGGTCTTTACTTGTTTCTTGACGGCTGCAAGAGATGTGCTTAGTCTTGCTGCCTCTGTGAGACCGTTCCACCACTTGGGTACAACAACTGAAAACAGTCTTGACTGGGAGTACCTAGAGCGACTGGATGGCAGAGCCAGACGGCTTGTGCTGGATGAGCGCAGTTCTCTTCCAGTAACATAAGGCGTTAGTAGGTCCTTCAGATAAGATGGGGCCGTTCCTGCGATGGTTTTAGGCAAAGGTCAAAGCCTTGTGCTTGATCCGGGCGGCAATCGGTAGACAGTGCAACTCAATAAACAGAGGAGTAACATGGGTCCTTTTGGGTTGATTGAATATCAATGTTATACTCCTCTGTTTATTGATCCCAAATATTAATCCAAACCCTGGTTTAGGTGATGTGCCTGGCAGGCATGCTGCTTTAGAGGCATTGTTGAATGCCAGAAGAGACCACCAGGGACAGATTTCTGGGCCCAAGTCCAGGGGCCCAGGAGTCAAAGGGGCCCTGAGGCCTCTGTATTAGCATTCTCATATTGCATTAAAACCACACTTCTACAGTTTTTTTTTCAATTGCTAACAAGTACTTACACATACTTTGGATGCTTTTTCTAAACTCTTAACACAGACTACCACCTACCAAGCACAATTGGCCAAACAGTTCATTTTCTTCTCAAAAGCACACACTGTTAAATATACACAAAGAAATGCATTCATTGACTGCTAATTGTGTGAAAAGGGCATGTAATGTGTCAACTGTAGGGCAATGGAAAGCCCTTGGTGTGCTAACTGTATTAAGAGTTTTGCTAATGTCGCTGAGGTTTGGACAAAAGTTTGTTAGCAATTGGAAAAACCTGTAACAACTGTCAAATTTTCTCAGGGGACAACATAAACTCTCACACCTGCCCTAAAGTAGCAACACCCATTAAGGAGGGGCTTTCTTGTTGTCTGGCCCAGTGGCCCATGGAATCATAACCCATCAGATTCCTGAAAACCGCTTATAGCTTTCAAATGCTCTCCCATAACTTGCCGCCAGACAATGTCAACTTCCCAAGTATAACACTATTTAGGAGCAGGATTTGCACTATTTTAATTAGCTCTGTCAGGTTCCTTTCATACCCACTGAAACTCGACATGATTATTCAAAGTGACAATGGATTCCACAGTTCTATAGTTAGGCTACCTGTTTGAACTCTGTTTCAATGCATGCCTTATCTTTTGTTTTTCTTTCAGACCAGCCATTGGAGCATAGTAACAAAGAAACTGAAACACACTTCAACTAAAAGTAATACAACACTGATTCTTGAGAAAGCGGCTAAAACATGTCTCAGCAATAAACTGCCAATTCTGTTGAAAATAAACTACATTTTCATTTATTACATAAATGTACAGTCGTTTGAAATATTTAAGTGTAATTTTATTACTTTTCATGGCTATAAACCTGCCCACACCCTGTAAAAACAGCTGTCCCAAGGACAGACATCATCATTTCAATTGACTTAAAATGTAAAATTCACTGATATTTTTGAATAATATCACCATGATGTGAAAGTCCATATTGAAGTGGTTCTGCAGATATGCACATAGTGTGTGTAAAGCAATATTTACTACTATTTTCTGATTGCTCAAAGTGTGTCCAGCATATTAGTCACCACCGTCAGATTTTTTTAAAAAGACAATAAAATCAGGTATGCGCAAGGTCATTGTCATTACTTAGGACCCCTTTTCAAACCTTTAGATCTACTGAGTACTTCACCATCACTGAAGCTCCTGTAAGTTTACTAATTTCTCCTCAATTTGATAATTTGTTTGGACACTGGTACTGTCCCAACCATAAACTGTCAACACCGTCGGAGGTTTTAATAGTATTATTGTTACATTAATGTTAATTATATATACTTTTTCAGAAGCGTCATGAAGCCCCTAAGAAACAGAGCGAAAACGAAGTGGCTAATGTGAGCAAAAAATGCACAATATGTAAAAGAGTGTTTTTTTGTCTCACACCGTCAGATGTCACCACCGTCAGATTTTGTTCCGCTCATCATCTTGTTCCATATTTTACTAAATTGTGCTGGTTAATGAAACATTACCAGACATATTAGTAATAATTGTGACCCAAACTTATACTCCAGCCTCCAGAGGTGCATTTGGAGGGTTTTTTGTCACAAAACCTGACGGTGGTGACATCTGATGTAGTTCACAAAAAAGCATGTGTTTTACATGTTTTTGACAAGTTTTAAGAATATGCTTCCAATAAGTATCTACAATTATGTTGAATTGTAAAAGTAATTCACTTAAATACAGTAAACTTATTTTTTTACTTCTAATTCTGTCTGACGCTGGTGACAAAACCAAGAAAGAGCCCATTTTATGAAAATGTAAAACATGGGGAGCTTGGCCAATACATTCACTGCACAGCCAAGACGTTCATCTATGATAATACACCTCTATATTTTGGATTTGAACAACTTAAAACCTGTTTATGCCACATTTTCAATAATCTAGGCCTACATCCTAGAGTATCTAACAAATGAAGAAAAAACAAATGCACAAACATACTGTGCACACACAAAAATAAAGTGTTTATGCTAGATGTCATTGACTTGAGAGGGCTATTTATTTTGCTAAATGTAAGTAATAATTAGGTCACTTTCACCACCTTCAGATTACTGTCACCACCGTCAGTTCTTAAGTCACCACCGTAAGAAGGAGTCTTGGACATTTTAAATGAATGTGCTTACAAAATGTTCCTTTGGAGTTGTTGAATTATTAAAGTAATAGCAAATTTAAGCCTACACGAATATTTGTGAAATTACAAAAAATTGTTTGATCTATTTAGCCATTAAGTAAGCATTGTCTGACAGCACATATTTTTAAATTAGAACACATGAAGCAGTATTAAAATAGAATGAAAGTGAATTTTCAACATTTAAAGGCGTATGTGTGAACCAAAAAACACACACAATCACTTAAAAACTCCAGATACATATGCAACCAAATCAATACACTTTTTATTGCTTTTAATTGTGTCTGACGGTGTTGACAAAAAACAAGGTATGATCGGAGAAAAACCTGATATCTGAAAAAAATGGAAAATGGGGAGATTGGCCTTCTGCATTCCTGAAAAGCCAAGACCTTTGTCTACGAGGATATACCATATTATTTTGTAATTCACTTCGTTTTTTTCTTTTAACATTACAACCTGTTTTAGCCACTTTCTCAAGAATCAGTGACAAACTAAAGGTGCTTTCATGAGCAGTTTACTGTGGTCGGTTGAGGACTTGACTCATGCAGATACATATTCTGGGCAGAGGCTTTCTTTTTGCTAGAGACTAACACCAAGCCACAAGACATAACAAGCAAAAATAAAGAAAAAATGAATGACAATGAATTACATTTGTACCTTCAGTGCACTTTCTGTGTTCAATGCTCAATTTCTGGAACTGGACTTCTTCTTTCAGTCAAGTTGCCATTTAGCTAAGTGAAATGTAAGTGAAATGTAATATTTCTGAAAATAGTGGCCCATGAAGGTGCGGGGCCCACTGGGAATTGCCCGCTATGCCAGATGACCAGTCCAGCCCTGATTGCATGTATTGGCTTGGGGGGCCTTTTAGATGACTTTGTCCTGGGCCCTGACAAAGCTGCTCTAGCAGGGGGCACTCAAGAAAAACATTCAAGCCTCACATCATTGTAGCTATTGTGTGATGCTTGTAATGACACACAAAACACATGTGCATGCATGTACAGTATACCACAAGACCACTTTATTGCACATGCTGAGATGTTTTCAACAAGATTGTGGTCTAAGTATCTTTGTTTTTTTAACTGTTTTTACATTTGTAAACTGTTTTACAATCTCTGAAACCAAAAGAGAACGATTTAGAGTTGATGCTGTCAAAAGCACCTGACCACTGATAAACAGAACATAAACCGAGCAGATGATTGACACTGTGGTTTTGGTTTCAAAATGACTATAGGCCTCTGTAACAATTCATAGCAGCAGAGGAATAGGCACAACCCACATGTTTGTTTGTTTTACAGTAAACAGAATCATGGATAGTAATAACAAGGACAGGAAGGGTCATGAAAGTTCAGTAGACATTTTTATTGCAGGTATACTTGTATCTGACAGGGGTCAAATGGTTTTGGCCAAAGGCGATACATCAGAAACAGTAAAGAAATAAAGAGCAAACATTGTGGCCTAAAATAGCCTAGCTATTGACAGTCACAAATAATGTTATTAATTGTTGATTATTTTTCTTGTTTTCTTCACAGACACTTTTTAATATAATATAAGAAGTAAAACAATAACAAGCAAATAAAACATGAAGAAATATTTCACGGTAACACTGTATCCCCAAACTCTATTACTTGCAAAGCACAACGTAAAATATTTTACTGCACTGTGTTGCTGATACTGTAGTCAACAACAAAACTATCTCCAAAGTTTCAGAGGCCAATTACATATGTGTTAAGTCCATCAACACTGACCTGTCAGTTTCAGTTTGGCCTAAAATAGCCTAGCTATTGACAGTCACAAATAATGTTATTAATTGTTGATTATTTTTCTTGTTTTCTTCACAGACACTTTTTAATATAATATAAGAAGTAAAACAATAACAAGCAAATAAAACATGAAGAAATATTTCACGGTAACACTGTATCCCCAAACTCTATTACTTGCAAAGCACAACGTAAAATATTTTACTGCACTGTGTTGCTGATACTGTAGTCAACAACAAAACTATCTCCAAAGTTTCAGAGGCCAATTACATATGTGTTAAGTCCATCAACACTGACCTGTCAGTTTCAGTTTGGCCTAAAATAGCCTAGCTATTGACAGTCACAAATAATGTTATTAATTGTTGATTATTTTTCTTGTTTTCTTCACAGACACTTTTTAATATAATATAAGAAGTAAAACAATAACAAGCTAATAAAACATGAAGAAATATTTCACGGTAACACTGTATCCCCAAACTCTATTACTTGCAAAGCACAACGTAAAATATTTTACTGCACTGTGTTGCTGATACTGTAGTCAACAACAAAACTATCTCCAAAGTTTCAGAGGCCAATTACATATGTGTTAAGTCTATCAACACTGATCTGTCAGTTTCAGAATGAAACAAAACAGAAAGGACAAAGGCATAAACGTGGTATGGCCACCTCAAAATGAAAGTTATCTTCACTCCTTCCACCTCAGCACCCCGCCCATCTACCCCTTGAAAAGTATAAAATAGTCCCCTCATCTCCACTGCAGACATAAGGTTGCTTTGACCAACTCCTCAGACTGCACTATGAGAGCTCTTGTGTTTCTGCTGCTGGTGGCTGCAGCCACTGCATACACGATGGAGAAGTGTGACCTGGCAAGGAAGCTGAAACGAGCAGGAATGCACAACTACAACGGAGTACCCTTATCTGACTGTGAGTATATGGAGGAGGTTGGTAGAGAATGCACAACCAGGATGAATTTAACTTATTTTAGAGGTGCTCAAAAGATGCATTTTAGCCATCCATCGGCCCTCATAAAAGAGAGATTATGGCAAATGTCAAATACACTGCACACTATGTATGTAGTTTTGCTTTAATTAGCTTGAATTACTTAAGCATGCAACTATCAACTTTTAACTTTGTTATGCCTTGGTGAAACTATATTCCTAGCTTCAAAACATTGATGTGTGAAACTGTTTAAGTGGAATATAGTATGCTAATGGTGAGTAAAAAGTAACATTGTCAAATTTTGTATGTTCTTAGGGGTCTGTCTGGCAGAGCATGAGTCTAGCTATCGCACAGATGTTGTAGGCCCTCCGAACTCGGATGGTTCCAGGGACTACGGCATCTTCCAGATCAACAACAGATATTGGTGCAAAGATGGCCAGTTCTCTGGTACAGGCTGTGGTGTCAACTACAGGGGTGAGTTGGCCAAAACATGAAAAACATTAAGTGCATGTTAACCCTGGCACAATGCATAAAATGGAAAAATATACACATCATGATCCCAAATAGCCTAATTATAACCTGAAACTAATTTCATCTCATTACTACCAATGGAACAGCAGTTCTCTGTGAGATCTTATATCAACAATGGATGCTGAATTACCATATACACTCTCTGAGACCATTTTGTCCTTTAGAATGTATTGATTTATTTGTATTTCTGTGTATTTGTGTGTATAGTACAGTATAGCCTATTTTACATTTTTCTACTTAATGTGCATTTAAAACCCCTCAATGTCTTTTTGTCTTTTTACAGACCTCTTTGACCTCCAGAGATCCATCAGATGTGCTAAGATAATTGTCGATAATCAAGGAATTCGTGCCTGGTAGGCTACAACATTTGATTTCTTCTTATTATTATCAGCAGAACTTTGGCTTTGTCAAATAGGCCTATGCTTCTGTCTAACATGTTTCAGTTGACCATTGCATGCAGCGTGTAAAGGAACTAACATGAGAGAATGGCTTTAAATAATCCAAAATATTCAACTAAATGTGCTTTGGACACATTTCCATGAGATGTTACTCACCAGTTCCTGAGTAATGTGTATTTTCTATTTTTAGGGCTGGCTGGATAAAGGGCTGTCAAGGAGACACAAGACACTACATAGCAGATTGCAAGGAACTTTAAGGAGGTTTTATGATTAAGACCACTAACAGGCGTCGACGTGGCAATCAGACAATCAAAAGTACAAAAAGTACACAATTGTCTGCTTGTTTTAGGCATAACCGTGGGCTATACAGTGTAATTGTTTATTGTTGTGTCCACCTGCTTTACGATTTCTGGCTACAACCCTGTATGGGACATGCTTGAGCACTGTGTTTTTGTGTCATATATTGGGCCAAAAAAGTCAAATTTGTTGATTTGTCTGAATGCATTTTTGTCTCTTCTATAAGATCTCTGTTCTGATTGGTCAATATGTTTACATCTAACAGGATATTTAAGACGTATAACTCTGTCTTTCAAATAAAAATTACAAAAGATATTTGATGGATCACGATGTTGAATTTATCGCTTGACTTATTATACAACAAACTAAAATAATAAAACATGTGAAGTATTTTCACTGCATGCACAGTATAATCAGGTAACAGGTCACACACACACACACACACACAGGCACAGACACAGACACACACACACACACACACACACACACACACACACACACACACACACACACACACACACACACACACACACACACACACACACACACACACACACACGCTGGAGGCCCCCATGAGAGAAATTTCGCTGCAACATTACATATAGCGAACTTCATATTTCCGTGTTAGAAATTAAGAATAACATATTTGCAGACGGATTTTTCAGTACTGCATCTTATCACAATTCTAAAAAAAAGAGATGACAAAACTTTAAAAGGTTCAAAACATTTTAATTATTTTCAGTCATCAGAAACAACCTGAAATGTATTTGGTGAGGTTCTGACCCATGCAGTGATGTCGCCATTCTGCCCTAGAACGAGGACAGAAAAATGAGCTATGAACATGAATTGTGGTCATTCACATCTATATCCAAACATTACAGAAATAGAGAAATGGACATACTACACTGATATACTACACCGTGAGAGGCTCCATGGAAAAAGAAAGCGCAATGGGGCACCTAAGTCACGTCCTCTACTTTCTGGTTCATGGGGCAGAGGGAGTAAAAAAAATAATTACTGGGCTTGAAATGAGTGTTTTTTCAACAACAATCCAAACCTTGGACCTCCACTTAGGCACCACAAGTCCACCACGACTCGCCTCGTTCACTTCCATTCAATTTTTAGCAACTGTCTACCCCATGAACAAGGAAGTAGAGGGCATGACTTAGGTGCCCCATTTCTAGACACATTAGTGTTTTTCAATCCAATCATGCCGCCCCCTGCAGGAGATGTAGGGCGACTGCACAGTCAACGCAGGACTTGGGAGAGACCCCTGCAATTTCCATCAGCATAGCAGTCTCGCAACAGGTTTGGTGGTAGAGTGGGGGTTGGGGTTAATGTTGTCACTATTGGACTTATTTTCCAAAGGAGGTATCATGCCATATCGGGTCTTAGGATTTGCTAACTTGGTAAGGAACTGTCGGAGGGAACTCACACACTTCTTTTATTACTACACTTTTATTGCATGTAGAGAAACTAAAGTGCTACCCAAGAACTGAGGATGGTCTGACTGTGACTGAATCGTTTGCACATCTCACTTGGGTAGCATTTTCTTTCCTTTATATACAATAAAGGTATATTATTGTATCGGCATAAAGGTGCCCAATTACACATATTGCCATTCATTCTTACCATGCATGGAGACGGTTGTGGTCTAGCATCACATGCTTGGCACATGCAATGGATGCTTGGATGTTATCGGACATCAAGGCTGTGAGGGAATAGGAGGAATATAAGAGAAATACTACTATAGGATTAAGTTAAGTTAATGTTGCTGAGTGAAAGTAATTGGGTGGCTAAAATGCAGTTAAAAATAATGATAGAAAATTATTTCCAGTGCTCTGTAAAAGTTTTATTCATAGAAAATCAACACTTTGACTGGCCTCTTTAATTGGAGGTACACTTTTCAAACTGCTCATTGATGCAAACGTCTAATCAGTCAATTACATGGTGCTACTTCAATGCAGTTAGGCATGTAGACATGGCCAAGGCGATCTGATGCAGTTCAAACCAATCGAGAATGGGGAACAAAGGTGATTTAAGTGACTTTGAACATGGCATGGTTGTTGTTGCCAGATGAGCTTGGTTTGATATTGTTTCAGAAATGGCTGATCTACTAGGATATTCATGCACAACCATCTCTAAGGTTTACAGAGAATGGTCCAAAAAAGAGAAAACGTCCAGTAAGCAGCATTTCTGTGGGCAAAAATGCCTTGTTGGTGCCAGAGGTAAGAGGAGAATGTCCAGACTGGTTCGAGCTGAAACAAAAGCAACGGTTGCTGCTCATATAACCATTCATTTCCACCAAGGTATGCATAAGAGTATCTCTGAATGCGCTGCACCTCGAACCTTGAGTCAGATGGGCTACAGCAGCAGAAGACTCTGCTCCACGTGCCACTCCTGTCAGCTAAGAACAGGAAGATGAGGTTATAATTTGAACAGGCTCACCAGAATTAGACAATAGAAGATTTGGAAAATGTTGCCAGGTCTGATGAAAATATGGATCCACCCTGCTTAGTATCAACGGCCAGGCTGGTGGTGTAGTGGCGTAGGGCCCCATAGTATAAACTGAACCTTATTGGACTGCTTCAGCCTATCTGACTACTCTTGCAGGGAGATAAGGCATTTCTGAAGGCAAAAGGGGTACTAGGAGGGTGAACATAACAAAGTGGCCAGTGAGTGTATGTAGAACTTTGGCAACATTATGCAAAAAGCTTGAAATGAATGTTGATGAAATGTTCTGGAATGATTGGGAACACATCAAGGAAATATGGATTAAAATTTGGTCTTCGCTATGGATTACCATTGAGATCCTGGGATTCTGTATCGTTGCACTCTCTGACACTCTTACACTCTCTACTAGTCACTTAGCCAAGGTATTGCAATAACCCTGCCAGTTTGTTTGTCTGCCCGCAGTGTGTGTGTGTGTGTGTGTGTGTGTGTGTGTGTGTGTGTGTGTGTGTGTGTGTGTGTGTGTGTGTGTGTGTGTGTGTGTGTGTGTGTAGGGCAGGATGGGTAGGATGCCGTCTCTGAATTCAACTATTTTAAACTGAGATACACGTTTGTTGGTGCTATGATACACGAATGCTGGTGCCAGCATTACTGTTGAATTTAGAACTGCCCCAACAGTGCCATGTTTTTTTTTTTAAGAGATTGATGTTGCTATAGCTATTGTTATTGCTATGATGCTCAGCAGCAGACCTGAGCAGTTGATGTTGCAGGCATTTTTGGTCTTGGTTTTCCCATCGCTGCACCACCACTTGCTGTTCAGCTGGAAGATTCCATAGTCAGTGGAGCCGTCTTTGAGGCGATTCACCTTCTGAGTGTCGTAGTCTGCTTCCCACTTGGTCAGGCAGACCCCTGGAGGCACATGGAGGAAACATTACAGACTAGGAAAGCACCCAGAGAGCGCACCTCCGCCCTCTGGTGGGACGGAAACACACATACACACCACAAATGTGCAAACAAACTAATGAACGTAAACACATGATCACACAACCTCCTTGGCAGAGGTAAATATTCCAGAGGTGAGATCTCATAGCACAATACTATAGCTATAATGACACAAATGAAAACTACACGTCTTTTTCGATAAATGTCATAACTCAGATGGGCTGGTGATGCACCGCAAGTCTAGTTTCTTATAGGGCTACCTACTAAACTCTGTGACTTCAAAGTTATTGTCTAGGGTCAGTCCGGCAGAGCTGAAGCCTGTGGGTGGACCCAATGGTTTTCATTCAGACTACTTCAGCACGTTACTACTGTATATAGGCTTAGGTAAATTGTAATGACCGCTGTTCATTAAAAGTCTCTGTGCTAAGCCTGCCCCAACAACTTTCTACACAGATCAAGGCCAAGGGTTGTGATTGTTCCACCAGATCAATATGGCTGAGTAAGGATTATAATCCACAGTAGGCCTACAACTATAGCAAAATGCCCAAACTTAGTTGAACAGACAAAAAACTTCATTTCAAATCAAGGCACTCCAAAATAGCAACAATGTTTTTCGCCTTTAGGATGTCTGCATCTTACTGTAGTTGCTCAGGTTTTTTGTAAAATATGATGAACCTGGATGAAGTGGAATCTTTAGAGACAGATGAGGTTTAGCTGCTGAGACCCCTGCAATGTCATCATTCTGAATACTTTCTAATGTGGAATGATTCTAAATGTGTTGACCTATAACATGCAGTGAGAGCTACCTGTAGCTTTAAAAAAAAAAAAAAAAAAAAAACAGCTTTCCTCAACCCTATAGGCTAAGCTACTACTGTAGAAGCTTATGGGGCAGCACTATTTAGCCTAATTGTCCGTGAAGTTCATATCCTACCCTCTGAGACTGGACACACATTTGTACAAATGTGACATTACATTAGCGTAGTTCCATAGTGACATTTCATTGGCATAGTTCCATTGGCATAGTTCCATAGTGACATTGCATTGGCATAGTTCCATTGGCATAGTTCCTACCTGTTGCTGTCTTTCATCTGTTTCTGACGAATCCCCTCACACTCCTTCTTTCTTTTGTCTTCCTACCTAGCGCACCTTTTTTGTCTTCTTCATTGTGCCTGATGCACCTCCTCCAAATCTACTCACAGTCAGCTAATTTGGCTCCGTGGAAACCGTCCATCCCGGCAAACTTCAGTATCCGTGCCAGCTCACACCTGGTGAACACCTTTGCACTGGCTGCAGTCACCAGCACGAGAAACACAAGACCACGCATGGTGGTGCAAATCAGAGGAATTGGTCCAAGCAACCTTGTTACTGAGGTGAAGTTGAGGTGGCCATTTATACTGTTACATCAGAAAGGGGTGGGTGGGTCAAATCACTGGGTCTACCTTTGTCCTTTCTAGTATCGTATATTCTGGATCTGGAACAGAATTCTCAAACAGAGAGGTTAGTGTTTCATACTGTAGGCTTTAGATCTGTGGGTGAATAAATTAAGTCTTTGGTTGATCCTGGCGGAATTACAGATTATCCAAAGTAGCATTTCTTGCCAAACCTTCAAACATATTTTTACAGTAATCCTCAGTTGTTGACTGGAACTAGAGCAGAGTGAAATATGTATGCGTTGAGCATTGTAACATTATCAAAACATTAACAGAGAGTATTGGGATGAATAAGACTTTCATGCAATAATCATTGTGTTTTACCTTCTTTTTGCTTTATATAGGCCTTTATTTAAAACTATATATTCAGACAGTAAGCAAGTCAGAAGTCAGTAAGCTCAGGGAGCAGTGTTTATAAAGACTGTACCATTGCTCATGGTGTCTCATTCATAGTGGAATGGCAGAGTTGACCATGGGTTATTCACACCACCCACGTGTTGTTATTGTTGGAAATTGACCTTTCGACCTCTTGGCTGAAAGTTCAGGATTTATCACTCTTTAGCTAGGGTACCTATGCACTTTCTCATTGGAAAGGTGTTGTTTACGATTGCCCATGGCTGTTTATTGGGTATTATGAATGTATCATTTGGCATATAAGCAGCCCAAGCCAATTGCGTCAGTTGTTTCTATTCAAACAAACTGCAAGCTTCCATTTGTCATCACTGCGCGTCATCACCTTTCCACTCCTTCCTGCTCTCTGATTGACTCTCAGGCCCCCATTTTTTATGGAGAAGCCATGCTGCCCTTCAGATCAGAATGATTGTGCAAAGCATTATGGGATTTCCCAGGCTGCCTAATCACACTGTAATTGAACCACAAACCACTATAACTGAACCAGTTGAGTCGTCTGTCTTTACAGAACAACCCTGTCTCATGCCATTTCGTAGTACGGGGCTGTACAGAAGGGACAAGTTGAGGCCAGAGATGATTAATAAGTTTTAATAAGATTAATAAGTTACTTATGAACGGCTATCCGGGTACTTTGCTCATGAATGTGCGTTACGCCCCCCCCCCCCCCCCCCTTTTTTTTAAAGTATTTTTTTGGGGCTGTTCAGCCTTTATTGGTTTCTGTGAGACAGGATAGTGAAGGAGAGACAGGAAGTGAGCTGGGAGAGAGATGGGGAAGGACCGGCAAAGGACCCGGACCGGGAATCGAACCCGGGTCGGCCGAGTGGTAAACGTGTGCCCTACCATATCAGCCACGGTAGGGCCCGTTACGCCCCTTTTTTGGTGAAAAGAAACCGAATGTCTCATTAATTTACAAGCATCGGCTAGCCTAAATGAACACAGTCCATGCTTCAGCCACGGCTGTTTGGCTATATTATTTGAACAGCTGGCAACACAGCACGTTTTCGGCATGTTGAGCATAAACAATGTTAGTCTACAGGTCCTTGCCTTTTGTTTATTCTTTCCCAATACCATCAATTGACTTGCATTGGCTTTCCCTCAATGTTTTCCCCAAAAAAAAGGGTGTAACGCACATGGCACACGTCACGCTGTTCATGCGTATAAGGAGTCTCTTCCGTAGTCAATATGGCATAAGGTTCTAAGATGCCACACCCTTTAGGAGACTAGCAGGGTTTCAGAATGAATGGAGTTCAATGGAAGGTAAAAATCTGCCACTGATCCATGCTCATTTAGAAGACCCAAATTGATCCCGCTTTGTGGAATTGGCGAGACATAGCTAACATTTTAGCTTGGATTCAGAATACTTGTTGAGGACCGTATGTGCTTGTATTGTGTTTTGTTTTTGTTTTTGTTTTATTTTTGAACCCTGGTTTGAAAGTTGTAGGTTCACATTCATAGACCGTATAATAAAGGTTCACATTCCATACCAGGTACCCATAGCTTGTGACTGGTCCGCCAGATCCATGGCTGAGCCAGGATAATCCTGAAATGCTAAACTAGAGCAATCTAATTTTTCATTTTAAAAAACTTCTGTAATGCTTTATATCTAAGTCCTTAAAATATGTGTTAATAGTCAGGTTTTTTTTTTCAAACATGGCTTTTGGCAAACATGGCTGGAATGAATGAGAGTCTTCTCAGACAGATTTGTGCTGCAGTGTTCTCATCGATTAGCTGTTGCAGACATTTACAGGTAGGCCCATAGAACTATATGGAAATGCAACTGTGTCATGCTTGATACTTAGTACTAGTTCCCAAAACAATTAGAGCTTTCCTCGAACTGGGGGTCTCTCCATTATTCAACCCCCCGTCCGTCCTTGGTGCTTGTAGCCTCATGATGACGTCTCAAGATGTCATTGACGACAGAAGTTTAAGTAAATGTCTCAAAAAAGCACAATTCAAAGGCCATTTCCTCATTTTGAATGGGGAAGAGTCTCCCAAAAGTTGTGTGTGGCTCGCTTAGCTGACAGCAGGGTTTTTTTTTCCATGGAGGCAGGGCGTCAGCAAAGCGCAAGGCCACAAGTGCAGGTCAAAGTCGGGATTTAGGATAATGGAGAGAAGTGAGCTAACAGCATTTAGCCTTTTGTGAGGTGCATATCCTGCCCTCTGATTTTACATACATTTGTTCAGATGTGACCTACAGGTAGGTTTCAGTCCCATAGCTCATTTTGCTGTCTTTGATCTGTTTTTGGCACATCCCCTCACACTCATGTAGCCTCTTACTGCAGATGGGGTCGCAAAAATACTCAACTACGTCATAGCAACATTGCTATGACAGTATTGAGAGCCATAAGTAAGACATGAAGACATAGCCATTACAATTTTGGTGACAGTAAGGTTATAACATAGGGCAGGCTCTGTGCTAAGGGGTTAATGGAACTGTCCACAATTTCTGTAAATGTGCCCATTTCCCACCTCCACTCAAGTTAAATGATTGAGTGTCACCTTTCACTTGTTCTTCCAACCGCTCTCTGATTCTGATGAAGTAACTTGTACCTCAAAGCCAACATGTACCATTGAACTGAATGGTACCAGCTAACAGCTAACGATGCCATTGTTCAATGACACATGCTAACTTGGAACTAGGAGTAATATCACTATAATCCACAGGTACCCACATTTGCTTTATTTTTCACAGTAGCCCTCCATCCCAGCCCAGTGTCCTGACCAGCTCATGAACACTGGGAAAACACCTCAGCGCCTGCTTAGGCCACCAGCAACAGAAACACAAAAGCTCTCAAGATGCAGTCGGAGGGACTCAATGATTTTTGTGGTGAGTTGAGGTGTCTGTTTTTAGAATGACTGTACATATGAATGTAAATGATATTGTATGATTGCATAAGGATTTTGTACGTATTACAAAATCCTACGTACAAAAATCTCTTCTTATATTTGTGGTGCTCTGCAGTGTTGACATTTCATTTAAAGAAAATATTCTTATCATCGTGAAAACATCTCAACCTGTACATTTCTGCAATAATATCCTAAGTACAGCAACATGGTGTGTAAAATGGGACCGTGATCATACAAGAAAAATAGAAACATAAGGGTGAGGTATGACGCCAGTTTCTCTTTTGTTGCTCATTTTATTTCTCTTAAAAAAAGCCACACACAAAAAATCAACAAAGCGGTAGGAAAACAAGACAAAGGCTTATTTGTGGTTGCCACAATACACTGCCTGGGTAGAAGTGTGCATAGACAGACAGTACCATTGCTCGGGGTGTCTTATGTCCTCCTGCCATTGTTGGAACTTGAACAAGAACTAGTGACCCTTCTCTGTTGATATGTCATACTTTGTCGAGATGAGCGCTGTTGTCAGGTGCTCCAGTTACAACCTTGGGTTTACTTATTTTTCATGACAGACATTACATTACACATACACAGTTATTGAAGAGGGATTTGTAAACAAAATGTGAAGAGTCTCAAAGCTTTTTAATTATGTTCAAAAAATGTGTTTGTCAGAAATGTGTGTACATCATGCGCAGAAAATGTTTGATGTTTGAAAATGTTTGAAAATGTTTGTCGCTTGAGGTTTGTCAATGCAGCTCTTTGGCAGAGTTTACACTCCACAACCTGCAACGTATTTGCGGATGTCCCGTCCCTCGCAGTGGTGGCGCCAGTCCACCCTAGAATGAGCAAAGAAGTATACAGTAAATCCTGGACAGTATGTAATGTAGGCCTAAATACAAAAACAGTAATGTAAAACATGGACAGTCACACACTTCAATTGTAACAAGCCAAAAAACATGACAGTTTAGGTTAATGTTGCCACATTTACACAATGTCCCATTCATTCTTACCAATTACGGAGACCATTTTCGCCCTTGACCACTTTCTTGGCACATGCAATGGATGCTTGGATGTTATCGGACAGCAAGGCTGAAAAATGAGAGAACAATAAGAGGCATTGAGGTCATTGGGATTTGGGATTCTGCACCATTGCAAGATGGTGAGGTTGAGGAGGTGATGATTTGCAATTGAACCTTCTCAATTGAGGTCAGCACTCTCTGACTACTTGCTAGATTATTGTTTCTCAACGAGGGCTCTACAGCTTAGGGTTGCTCAGTTGAAATTGTGGACCGTCCGTTTTTTGTAACAATAAAGGGTAATTTCCATGCTTACGATGAGGCATTGGGGGGCTTATGATGAGGTCAAAGGGTTGTTTGTTCAAAACCAAACTAATTGAATTAAATTGAATGAATACTGGGAAACCATATAGCCTATGGTATAACATAGAGCTAAATTGAACTCTATGAGTGTTAATAATTCATTAATTCAACACTCAACGGGTTTTGAGAGGGATTTAACGCTAAAGTCAAATGGGATTATATAGCCTACACAGTATAGTATATGCTCAGACCAGTGTTGAATTAACACTACAAAATGCATTGTTTGTGCTGTGATGTTGAGCAGCTGACCTGAACACTTAACGCGGCAGGCATTCTTTGACTCGTGAGTTTGCCCGTCGTCGCACCAAAGCTTGCTGTTGAGTTGGAAGAGTCCGTAGAGTGAGGAGTTGTTTCGGTCTTTGAGGTTCTTGACCTTCTTAGTGTTGTAGTCCGATTCCCACTTGGCCAGACAGACCCCTGGTGGCACATAGTGCATTAGGAGTTTAGATATGATGCCGCATAACAAAACGAAATCTTTTTGATTAAGTGTATCAGGTGTCAGGTGAAAGCTGCATAGATCAGAATTGGAGCAACAATTGTGCACAAACATGTTGAGCACGAGCTATCATATGTAACCAGCCAGGTTGCACTTAAGGGAGACTCCAATCACATTTCAAGACCAGATGTTGGCATGCAAGTTAGACGTTTTATGAGCTATCTGGGTCAATTTCTCGAAACCATAGTTGCTAGCTGTATGTTAGCTACTTTGTTGTTTGCAAAGCAATTTCCCATTGACAACTTCCCATTAACAACCCAAGTTGCTAACTGCTAACAATTACGCTTTTGAGAAATGCACCCCCGGTTTGGAAGATTCAGTACCTCTCTTGGTTGTCATCGTACAAGGCCCACATCCAGGAGCACTGCTGGGGCAGGAGGATTCTAAGGGACTGGAACTGACTTAAGAGGTTCTTTCAAGGGTAGTAATATTTTAATTGTATAGTATTGCCTTGCATAATGCATAATTTTACATGGAGCCCTGACTGCTTCCCTGCCCACACCAATGACTCACTACACACATACGTAGAGCATTGACATTGGTCCGCCAGACCAAAGTTAAACCAGGATTATGGTCTTGATAGTGTTTTCTGCTATGGAGAGAATATAGCCTAGACGGCACCGACATTGAAAACATGAGTTTTTGAGAAACTGTTGGTTTTCTGCCAGTTCTGGTGTGCTGAATTAATCCCAGCAATATGCCAAGCTCTATCTGATGACAGGGGTCATTGAGTTTTTGGGATGTAAGCGTCCCTGATGAGAAATTGGCAACTTTGTCTCAAAGAGCTGTCCATGAACAGAGGTACATTCAGGAGTCATTCTGTCTGACGTTTATCATTATGTTTAATTCACAAGCAAGCACCAATGGCTAAATGCTTTCCCATAACGTGCCCCAGAAATGGCACACAATTTCAGCTTTCCTCAACTAAATAAGTTGGCAAAGGAGCGGATTAGGAAAGCACTACTTAGCCTAATTTTCTGTGAGCCTCATATCCTACTCTCTGGACACATGTTTTTAAAGAAGCAACTTTGGTTTCCACAGTCTAACAGAGACTTACGATTTCACGTTTTTTTTTTGTTCGTTACTTTTTGTTGGCCTTATCCTGCCTTATTAACTGCCTCATCAATAGGCAACTTGCTCAGCAGTGTGCACCACAGTACACAAGCCTGTTGCACTATACTGCCAGTGTTCACATTTGTCATGCATTAATAAACAGTAGGCTATATTTAGAGCACAGTCAGTTAAAATCACAAAAGTCATCAAGACATATATGCCAAGAAATTAATATTCTGATATTATAGTGAAATGTTTTTTATTATTATTATTATTAAGCTACAAAACATACTATATGTCCCCTATAATTGTGCACATCTCCTCCATCTACTCACAGTCAGCTAATTTGGTTCCATGGAAGCCGTCCATCCCAGCAGCCTTCAGCGTCCGGGCCAGTTCACATCTCTCAAACACCTTAGCACTGGCTACAGTCACCAGGCCGAGAAGCACAAGAGCTTTCATGGTCGCACAGTCAGCGGAGTTGGTCCAAGCAACCTTTATTACGGAAGTGAAGCTGAGGTGCCTATTTATATGGTGACTAGGTGGGGTGGGGGTTTATACCAAAGGTCTACCTTTGTCCTCTCTATCAAATTATCAAAGGTTCCTGTGTGATTCTGAAACAGAGAGGTCAGTGTTTTTAGGCTTTACGTGGCGGGTGTGTGTAAATTAAGTCCTTGGTAGATCCCGTGGGGAATTAAAGATTATAAGTAGCATTTCTTCCCCAACCTACAAACAGATCTTACAGCAGGCCTAATTAAGCCACACTTGCTATGCAAGGCACACTTATTGTTCTCCTACCGTTAATTATTTTGTGACACCATTTTTCTTCACCCAGACTTAACCTTCGCTACTAGTCCTTATGCTTCAAAAGTAGAGACAGCGTTCCAACTCTAAAACTTGTAGCTGGATTTGGCAACCGACCCTATCAATTTATGTGTAACTCAAATGTATTGAATTAGGAATTCAGCTAAAAGTTAATGGACTGTGTTGTCCTCAGAGCCATTTGTTTACTTGCCACTGTGAAAACACAACGCTGCAAAGAAAGTGTATGTTTTCAGTGTGAAAAGTAAATAATCAGAATACCCTGTTCACATTAGATTATTGTCTGGCTATGGCTGGAAGGCTTGGAAGGCTTAATAGCAAGTTGTCAGAGTTGGCTACACAGGTAACACAGAAAAATAGAGCATCACTGCTGTAAAGCAAAATAAAATAAATTTCATCTCCATTGTGGTTCCCAGAAAAAAACAAATCCTGTCTGACCCGTGATCGCAACTGAATGCCAATCGGAAACAAATCTTTTCTTTTTTTAAGGCCTTACCTTGTTTTTGTTTTTCATGTGGCTTGCGACTTGTATCTTCTGTGATACTTCGTCCATTTAAATGTATGGTGGAATGTTCAGGCTGATGATGTCACATCCCCTCTGCTCCCGATTACGTAGCAGAGTAATAGAGTACACACAGGTCGACATTAACCAATAGTGAAACCATAGTGTTTGTCTACTAACCATTCTACATTATATCAAATTGCACACATATAAATGCAGATGTTTATCAAAATCTTACATGCAGTTCGTTGAAGGCTGTGTCATAAACCATGCATTCAATCCTAAAAAAACTTGGCCTTGAAATGTTATGAATCCATAGAAATAGAATATCCACAGTGTTGTGTTGAAAATATGTTTATTAGATGCATAATCCATCTCAAACTAAAGACTGGAGATTCAATAAACATGCAAGCTCCCACTAATTACTGTCCGTAGACATCATTCAAAGCTACACCTAATCTGTAAAATTTGTGAAAAACCCAATGAAGTTTTAATTGACGGATTAAGAATGACAACATAGTCAGAATAGGATCCTGATCATATAAGAAGTATAGATACAGGGAGGGTGATGTAGGAAGCCTTCTTTGTTGCTTGTTTTATTTCTCTTTTTTACAAAAATCGCACAAAAACAGCAAACAATAGGAAAACAACACAAGGGGTTATTTGAGAGGAACAAGTTGTGGTTCCCACGATTCACAGCCTGGGGAGAAGTGTGCAAAGGAAGTTCTACAGGTATTCATACTGTAGATATCACATACTTAGATAGCACAAACTTTGATCACATCAACCTTTATCACATCAAACCTTGTGGCCCTATTGTAAGGTTATAAGGTTATTGTTGCCAGAATGGCCATGACCAAGTGGTAATGTATGACTTAATACTCAATGTCGTAGAAGTGTAGTACTATGGTAGTAAAGCTTTTTCCAGGAATAGTATGGTGAGCATAATGAGGCTACAGTGAGGCTTTGTTGATAAAAGTCGGCTAGGAAAGAGTAATGGCGGGGTGCATTATGTCACAGTTGCCCAGATTTCAGTCCTCAACCGACACACACAGCCGGCCTTTCACAGCCAGCCTGGCGGTGGCGTACTGACGCCACTACACATATAGACAAATAAGGCAAATAAGGATTAGTGCTATCTAAGAATATGATATCTAAGAATATGATATCTAATATGGTACCATTGCTCTGTGTGTGTAATTCCCAGTGGATGGATGGTGGAGTTATTCACTCTTTCCACCCACCTCATCTACTGTACATCCACACAACGCAGCGTACTGTGTAACATGACCAGATGCCACCGTCTTTTGTTGTAAATCATTTTGAGGCATGCTCACAAGAAACCTACAAGAAAACCACAAGAAAACTCACAACTTTATGTGGTAAACCGTTTCATTCTGCATATATGTGATTCAGATACACTGTCCCCCAAAAATTGAACTCTGGAATGACCCATGGAACAAGCATGGTAAATCCATTGTAACAGTAGGCTACTTCCCGACTTCATCTTTGCCAATATATTTTCCGGCGTAAAAACCTCCCTCCATTATGTTCTTTGACCATGGCTGCACACACTGTTGATGCCAGTTGATCCATTCAAATTCTGAACTTGGCTGTTCTTATATTAAATGACACAGTTTTTGGGATACATTGACAAAATATTCAAAATGCTTTATCATAATCATTTTCAGCTATGTATTGATTATCGTCAGAAATATTGTGTGTACATTATGCACAAAAAAGTTTTGATACTGCACTTTGGCGCCATTTAGACTCCACAACCTGCAACGTATTTGCGGATGTCCTTTCCCTCACAGTGGTGACGCCAGTCCACCCTACAGTGAGGAAAGAAAGATATAGTAACAGATATTTAAAACTGGGTATTCACGTTCACTGACGGTTATAAAAGAAGAATGCAAAATATAGTTTATTCATCAGGCCATAAACTGCCTGTTAGCAGAGATTCTGTCACGATCTGGACTTTGTGTTGTTGTTTTGTTGTCATGTTTCACTTTCTCTCCCCTTGTGATCTGATTCTTGCCCGTTTTGGTTTCCTTGTGTTTTGTTTACGTTTTAGTCCTGTCACCTCTGTCCATGTGCTTTTGTTTTCCTGTCATGTGTTCTGCCCCGCCCCTCGTTTGTGTCACCTGCTCCACTTGTCTTTGCCTTGTTTAGCTCTCATTATTGTTTTCATCTCGTACCTGGCCCTCTTCTGATTTCCTCGTTGTTTGCCCACCTGTGCCCTGTTAGGTTCTGCCCTATCATGTGTTTTCTTCTGATTTCTTTCTGTGTATTTAAGCCGTAGTGTTTCAGTTATTCCTTGTTGCGTCATTGTCAAACTTGTTCTATGTGAATCCCTGATCGTTGAGTTCCTGATCTCCTGTTTGTAAGTGTTAACCCCCGTGTTTGTTAGTTTAGCTTTTTTCCCCCTTGTGGGCTTTTTATTTGTTGAATCTATCATTTTACTTTTGGTAGTCTGTTTGGTTTCAATGTAAATAAAACCCCCTAACCTGGATCCTCTGTGTGCTGCAATTGGGTTCTACTCGGAAATCCTGACAGAATGACGCAACCAACTGAGAACCCAGCAGCACACTTAGCTAAGGCTTCACGCCAGAGGTTTCCTTCACTGCGTGTGGGCTACATGCACATTCGAAACTCAACGTGCACTCCCCCAAGAATCTCCTCTGACCCTTTCCTGGGGTCAAGGTTGGCCATTCGTGGCCGATCGAGGAGGAGTGTCTTCTCCAGCCGGGATCCCGAACCATTCCCCTACGAGGACTGGTATGTGTCGGGTTCGGACTCCGACGACGGGTATGAATGGATGGACGTCCGACCAAGCCCCAGGAGGAGGCGATGCAATCGGCGCCGGAAGGGCTGCCGACCTGTCCCCCTGGAGGAACCTGCAGATGTCACCCCCCCAGAGTGCGTGCTGTCAGCGAACACCCAGCTTCAAGCCCAGCCCCAACCAGCCTGCGCACCGCTTCAAGCCCAGCTTCAAGCCCAGCCCCAGCCCCAGCCCGAGCCTGCCAGCCCGCCGGCCCAACCCGAGACTGCCAGCCCGCCGGCCCAACCCGAGACTGCCAGCCCGCCGGCCCAACCCGAGACTGCCAGCTCTGTCTGCCCGTCCGACCAGCCCCAGCCAGAAATCTCTACTTGCTTCCAGCACTTAGAGGACTTTTACGACCTGCTGGAGAGGCTGTCCCCTGTTATCTACACCCTGGGGAACACAAGGAGGCAGCTAGTGGCAGTCAATGTCATCAAGGGTGTGCTGCAAAGAAGGCCATGGCTCCTTCAGTTCGGGCTGACCCCTACGCAACAGAGGATGGACCAGCTGGAGGAGTCCCTTCAAACCCTGCTGGCTGCGGAGGAGAGGTCAGCCATGACTATTGCTCTGCCTGATCCTGATCCGGACCTCGGCGCTGCAACACAAGCCCCTGAGCTGGACCTCGCCGCTGCGACACAAGACCCAGAGCCGCAGAGAGGTCCGCCCGATCCAGACCCGCCAAGAGGTCTGCCCGACACCGAGCCTCCCGAGACCCCCCACGACACCGCTCCTGCCGAGACCCCCGAGACCCCTGCTCCTGCCGAGACCCCCGAGACCCCCGCCGCAGCCGAGACCCCCAGCGCGGCCAAGCCAGTCGGCGCCTCTCCAGCTCCAGAGCCAGTCGGCGCCTCTCCAGCTCCAGAGCCAGTCGGCGCCTCTCCAGCTCCAGAGCCAGTCGGCGCCTCTCCAGCTCCAGAGCCAGTCGGCGCCTCTCCAGCTCCAGAGCCAGTCGGCGCCTCTCCAGCTCCAGAGCCAGGCGGCGCCTCTCCAGCTCCAGAGCCAGGCGGCGCCTCTCCAGCTCCAGTCGGCGCCTCCCCAGCTCCAGTCGGCGCCTCCCCAGCTCCAGTCGGCGCCTCCCCAGCTCCAGTCGGCGCCTCCCCAGTTCCAGTCAGTGCCGCCCCTGATCCTGCTCCCGCCTCCCAGCGTGTTTCTGCTCCCGCCTCCCAGTGTGCTCCAGCTCCGCCCCCTGTGTCCCAGTCTGCTCCCTCTACCCACCTTAACTCAGTGTCTCCCAAAACCATCCTTGTTCCCGTGCCAGTCACCATTCCGGTGACCATGCCTGTCACTGTCCTAGTATCTGTCCCGGTTTGTGTCCAAGTGCCCATTCCTGTGTCCGTTCCGACCCCCGTCCATCTACCTGTCTTTTTTTCTCGCTCCCCCATGCCTGTGCTCACCAATGTTACTGTGACTATGCCCTTCCCCATCTTCGTCTCTGTCCCAACTCCTGTCACTGTCCCAGTCACCGTGCCCGTCAAAGTCCATGTGTTTGTTCCTGTGACTGTCCCCCACACTGAAACGTCTACCCCTGAACCTTTGTCGGCCTCTGCCCGTCCCGTGTCTGTGTCGGCCTGCCCCTCTGAGTCCTCCTGCTCTCCTGTCTCTGCCCATTGCCGAGAAGCTGCCCATTGCCAAGACGCACCTGTGCCTACCCCTTGCCCTAGGCCTGTCCTATGCCCTCGTTTTCATGCCCCTGCTGCAAGCCGACGTGCCCCCCCTGACCTTTCTGGACTTTGTTTGGGCCGTCTGGGAGCCGTCCCTTAAGGGGGGGGTACTGTCACGATCTGGACTTTGTGTTGTTGTTTTGTTGTCATGTTTCACTGTCTCTCCCCTTGTGATCTGATTCTTGCCCGTTTTGGTTTCCTTGTGTTTTGTTTACGTTTTAGTCCTGTCACCTCTGTCCATGTGCTTTTGTTTTCCTGTCATGTGTTCTGCCCCGCCCCTCGTTTGTGTCACCTGCTCCACTTGTCTTTGCCTTGTTTAGCTCTCATTATTGTTTTCATCTCGTACCTGGCCCTCTTCTGATTTCCTCGTTGTTTGCCCACCTGTGCCCTGTTAGGTTCTGCCCTATCATGTGTTTTCTTCTGATTTCTTTCTGTGTATTTAAGCCGTAGTGTTTCAGTTATTCCTTGTTGCGTCATTGTCAAACTTTGTGAATCCCTGATCGTTGAGTTCCTGATCTCCTGTTTGTAAGTGTTAATCCCCGTGTTTGTTAGTTTAGCTTTTTCCCCCCTTGTGGGCTTTTTATTTGCTGAATCTATCATTTTACTTTTGGTATTTTGTTTTGTTTCAATGTAAATAAAAACCCCAAACCTGGATCCTCTGTGTGCTGCAATTGGGTTCTACTCGGAAATCCTGACAGATTCAGAATTAATGGGAAAGTCACACTCATTTAGAAGACCGAAATTGATCCCTCTTTGTTGCCTTGGTGACACACAGAATGCTCTGTCTGGTTAGGCTACCATATTGAATTAAATAAAGAGCAGGACAGCACTCCAAGTAATACGGGCAATAAACCACAAAACTTGGAGCGCTGTCCTGCTCTTTATTTAATTCATATATTCTCAAGGAATGAGCACATTTGTTCACTTTGTTTGAATAGAGCGCGTGACACCCCTTAGGCTACCATATTGAAAATCTTTGTTTTACACCAGTAAGTGGTTCAACTCACATCCCTGGGTGTGACTACTGTCAAGTTCCCTCGGATAGCCTTCAGGTGGGGGGTGGAGGATAATATTTGCCTTTCAGACCATTTGCATACGTTCTTACCAATTACGGAGGCCGTTTTCACCCGCGATCACAAACTTGGCACATTTAATGGATGCTTGGATGTTATCGGTCGTCAAGGCTGAGAAAGGAAAGAATATATGACAAATATGAATGCTTAATAATAATGTTCAATAATGATTCACTACTGTGCTCTCTGAAAAGTCTATCCACTGGTACATAGCACTTTGATCAATTGTTGCATATAGGCCTAAACTTAAACTTAAATACATTGACATTTAGTTAATGACATATTTTCAGAAATTATTGAGAAGATACTAAAGAAATACAGATTAAGTTTGTGGTCGAAATAAGAGCTTTGTGCTGTGGTATTCAGGGGCTGACCTGCACACTTGACGTTGCATTGGTTTTCTGACTCGTGAGTTTGCCCATCCTCACACCAAAGCCTGCTGTTGAGTTGGAAGAGTCCGTAGAGTGAGGCGCCATCTCTGTCTTTGAGGTGCTTGACCTTCTTGGTGTTAAAGTTTGATTCCCACTTGGCCAGACAGACCCCTGGAAATACATGGAACATTGCAGAAAATTCCGGAAAGATGTCACCAACAATTAAAAAAAACATTTTAAAACACCCAAAACATCTATTTAAGCACCTGGGAAACTCCAAGCTATTTGTCTAAATGTTACTCTATATCCATTATATACCGGTGAAAGGATTTAGTGCCTTCTTATCTCAACATTTCATTTACTATTGATTTTAAACTGCTTTCAGTAATTCGAATAACATATCCATTAAACATTGAAAATGATGAACTTCCATCTACAGCAAGCATCATTTCCCAAATTGACTTTATGGCGCATTCACATACACTAGCTAAAGTAGTGTTTCTCAATGGGGGTGCTACAGCCCCCCAGGGGGCGTTGGGGACCCCTAGGGGGTGTTGAGAAGGATACAACTGAGTGGAGGCGGAGCTTAGTTACCATTGGGGGGCATTAGTCTATTTATTTGTCAATACTAAGGGGGGCATTGGCAGACTTATGATGCGGTCAAGGGGGCTTTGGGAGGCTTATGAGGAGGTCAAGGGGCGTTTGTTCAAACAAGGTTGAGAACCACTGAGCTTAAGTGTGGAGATGGAAACAGACAGAAACAGGACTGATTTATGGTGGCATACATGCTTGGGGAGCTGAGTGGTGGGGTCTGCCTTTACGTAACTGGGGAAAGTCAGCGTGCACGTGTGTTAATGCCACCTATTTGAATGGAAAACTGCACAGACCACTGAAACACAGCAGAGAAAATCATTGATAGCACAGAGTGCCATTGTTTTCAATAGGACACACAATAACAGCCCTTCTCGAGAGAAGACATTGGAGCAGCACAGATGCGATTCTTTTCTTTTTGTAGTTTCTTACTGCAGATGGGGTCACCGGCGGGCATATTCACTATTTGCCGAAAATACGTTACTATATCATGACAGCATTGCTATTACATTACAGAGAGCCTTCAAACATAGCCATTACAAATTTGGTGACAGTTGGGTTATAACTGTGCTAAGGGGTTAATTAAGTGCACAACATAAGGCAAGGCAAGGCAAGTTTATTTATATAGCGCATTTCATACACAGGTGCAACTCAATGTGCTTCACAAAGTTAACAAATGTAAATGAAAGGAAACAGGGAAGAAAGAAGGAAATGAATTAGAGTCAAAAAGCATTTAAAAACATTATGATAAAACATAAGGTAAAAGTAATAATAAAATAAAATAAAATAAAACAAATTAAATAAAAAATAAAAATAATAAGAATAAGTAATTTAAGCTAGGAGAAAACATCTGAGAACAGCTTTGTCCCAAGTAAAGATTTAAAACTATCAACAGTGGGTGCATTTTTTTTTTTTACATCATCTGGAAGCTGGTTCCAAAGCTTTGAAGCATAGAAGCTAAAGGCTGCCTCTCCAGACTTTGTTTTGACTTTTGGAATCACCAGCAAATTCTTCTCCGTTGACCTTAGTGACCTAGTTGGTGCATACAGCTGAAACATATCCAGTAGATATGTGGGTCCCATTCCATTTAGTGATTTAAACACAAGTAGCATAGCCTTAAAATCAATTCTGTAGCTTACTGGGAGCCAATGCAGCGATCTTAAAATTGGAGTAATGTGGTCGAACGTCCTTGTCTTTGTAAGAACCCTTGCAGCTGCATTTTGTACCAGTTGAAGCTGTTTAATGGTCTTTAATGGGGAGGCCAGTAAAAAGACTGTTACAGTAATCAACTTTACTAGAAATGAAGGCATGTATTAGCTTCTCCAGATCATGTTTAGACATCAGGCCCCTAAATTTAGAGACGTTTTTTATGTGATAAAATGCAGACTTAGTAATAGCTTCATGTGATGTTGAAGTTTAGGTCACTGTCAATGAGGACCCCAAGATTTTTAACTGTTTCCCTTGCTTTCAGTCCCTTCGTTTCAAGGATAGTAGCAATCTTTTGTCTCTCCTCTCTTTTCCCAAATATAATTACTTCAGTTTTATCTGTGTTCAGCTGGAGGAAATTGTGAGACATCCATTTGTTAATTTGGTCCATGCAATGATAGAGTGATTCAAGGGGGGTATAGTCATTTGGGACATAGATAAGTAGAGCTGGGTATCATCCGCATAGCTATGGTAATTTATGGAGTTATTCTCGATAATGTGTCCCAGTGGCAACATATACAGATTGAAACAGTAGTGGTCCCGAATGGAGCCCTGGGGGACCCCACAATCCAGAGACATTGGCGATGAAGTATGTCTTCCAATGGCGACAAAAAAACTTCTTTGTTGTAAGTACGATTTTAACCAGTCGATCACTATGCCCGTAAAGCCAACCCAGTGTTCCAGTCTATGTAGTAGTATAGAATGATTAACTGTATCGAAAGCAGCACTCAAATCAAGAAGTTACCAAGACGATGATTTGCCAGCATCAGAATTCAATCTTATGTCATTCATAACTTTAATAAGAGCTGTTTCAGTGCTGTGGTAGGCACGGAAACCTGATTGAAACTTATCAAAATAGCTATTAGACATTAGAAAAGCAGTTAATTGGTTAAAAACCAATTTTCTCTATTATTTTACCCATGAATGGTAGATTGGATATGGGCCTATAGTTTGTTTAGTACCAGTGCATCCAGGTTGTTCTTTTTCAGTAAGGGTTCACAACTGCTTCTTTCAGACAGCCTGGAATATGCCTGTTTGTAGTGAGGTGTTGATGATCTGAAGTACATCTGATGATATTAGATTTAAGATGGATTTGAAGAAGGCTGTTGGTAAAATATCTAAGTCAGATGTAGAGGAGCTAAGACTTTGTACCGTTCTATTAAGAATGTCCACATCAACTAAATGAAAATTTTTCATGAGGTTAGGATTTAACTTCACCATAGCAAGTTGGTCTGAATCTTGGGTCGGTTGCACATGTGTGAGTATGTTTGCACGTATTTTTTCAATCTTTCCTTTGAAAAAGGGATGCGAACTCATTGCATTTGCTGACTGAGAGGAACTCAGAGGGCATTAGATTTGGGGCCTTGCTAGCTTTTCCACAGTGCCAAACAGGACACGTGCATTATTAATATTTCTGTTAATTATGTCAGAGAAAAAAGATTGTCTAGCTTTAGAAATTTCTTGGTTGTATTTCGAGAGTGTGTGTTTTATAGATTTGGTAGTGGACTTCAAGTTTGGATTTACGCCACTGTCTTTCAGCCCTCCTGCATTCTTGCTTTAGCAATATAACTGTGGGATTCTTTCTCCAAGGTGCTTTTTCACGTCCCACTGTTTTTGATTTTTTTCGGGCAATAACATCCATAAGACGGGTCATCCTTGAATTAAAATTAACCATGAGATCATCTGCACTCTCTGAGGTTTGACTTTGGATCTCTGAAAGTGCTTGCTGAAAGAGTGAGGCTGTCTCACAGTTGATTATACGTTTTTTGACTGTAACAGATTCCCTTTGAACATGAGGGTACATAGAAACATCAGAAAAAATGCAGTAATGGTCAGAAAAGCCATAGTCTTTGACACTAGCACAAGCATTAAGGCCTTTTGTTATTATTAGGTCTAAAGTGTGACCTTGGTTGTGTGTTGGTCCTGTTACATGCTGTGTGAGGCTAAAAATGTCAATAAGACTTAAAAATTCCTTAGCATAGACATTCTCTAAGTCGTCCACGTAAAAATTAAAATCGCCTGCTATAAACAGGCTATCATAGGGACTAACGTTTCGATGGATCTACCATCTTCATCAGAGTCCATGAACTTGGACACTGGCCCTTGGACTCTGATGAAGTTGGTGAATCCATCGAAACGTTAGTCCCTCTGTTGTGCACTTAATTAAAAGAAGAAAAGAATCACATCTGTGCTGTTCCGCTGTCTTCTCTCCAGTTAAAGGGGTATGCCACTATTTTGGGGCTTAATACAGTTAAACTCGTTGGCCAGGGTTTATAAAGGTGGTAAAGTGTCTTATTTTTTATGTAAGCTGTTGTCTTGCTTTTAAGTTAAAAGAGGGAGCATGTCGCTAAGCTAGTGAAAGTCAATGGATCCATGTAGCATGCTACAATGCTACACGGATCCATTGACTTTCACTAGCTTAGCGACATATTCCCTCTTTTAACTTGTCTCAAAGCAAGACAACGCTTAACATGAAAAATAAGACACTTTACCACCTTTATAAACCCCAGCCAACGATTTTAACTGTATTAAGCCCCAAAATAGTGGCATACCCCTTTAAGATTTCCTGTCTGTCTCCCGTTGATGCACCAGATGACAAAACAGAAGTGTGTGGAATTACCCCCTTTGATCCAGAAATTTCATTTACCTCAGTATACATGATTACGTCTGTATCTACTTATGGCACTGGGATGTGAAATGTTTGGTGAAAAAAGACAAACTAACATATGACAGATAGATTTGAATTGCCTTGTCGATTAGCTACTACTTGCTACTGCTGATATCTGAATTCAAATTTCAACTCATCCTAAAACTCTCAGTTAACTTTTTTAGCAAGGTGTCAGGCATCCATAAACAGAGGATCAATTATGATCAGGTGCTATCTTGACTAATTTACTGATTTAATTCATGTTTCACCTCCCCTAAAATAGATGGGTAACACTATTTGACACCCCCCTCCAGGGCTACTGACAGCTTTGGCAGGGTCCAGTACAAAGATGTCTTTGAGGGCCCCAAACTCAATACATAATGTAATGAGGATCCAATTATGCCCCCCCCCCCTCTCTCCCTGGGCCCTGGAAAAGATGACTGTTCATCTGACATTGTTTTGGATGCCATTACCCAAAACAAAAGACCTCATAGCTGGAGGACATGAAAACAAGAGCATAGGTGATGAAACAGCACAATGTACTCCAAGTCTTTGGTTGTTAATGTGTTGAAAACACATGAATTGCTCAAATAATACAAATTTTCAAGCCATAATTTTGGTAAAAGTTTCCATTTAATCTGTCAAAACATAATTTGGATGTCATTTTACTTAGCCTGCTATGGTCTCGGTTAATTTCAGGTTGTCATGACACAGGCATGACCTTTGCCATCTTCGTAAGTAAATGTCAGGTTTTCATAACAAAGACATCCCAAACAATGTCAGGTTGACAATAAAAAGTAACATAATTAGCTACATAATTAGTCGAGAAAATTAATGACAACACAGCAAGTGGTTTGTCAGAGTTGTGACATTGTCATTTCTGTCTTATGCAGGGGGATGTCAAATAAAGTGTTCCCAATAGATGAAACTCACCCCTGATGTCTATACTAGTCAAGTCAAGTCAAGTCTATTTTATTTATAAAGCACTTTGAAATACAGGAGAGCTGTCCAAAGTGCTGAACAGGTAAGAGGAGTTGAAGATCCCATAGAACAGTGGTTCCCAACCTTTTTCTTAAGGGACCCATGTTTTTACCATTGTAAGCTTTGGTGACCCAACCACGTTAGTGCCCGCACGAGACGAAGTCACAAGATGCCCTCTGTTTCCTAGGAAAACTAATTTTAGTTATTTTATTCCTCAATTCGTCTTTGGTCAAATATAGAATTAATGCTTAATGTAGCAATTACAATTTGCTGCTTCTATGCATTTATTAGTTAAATGCTTTGTCATTTATTCAACATGGGCTATATGGTATGAAAATGAAACCCCTTAAAATCAAGAGAGCTTCGCGACCCCCTGTGGTTGGGTCCCGACCCATAGGTTGGGAACCACTGCCATAGAACACCAGCCTCCTTCATATCTACTCACAGTCAGCCAAAGTTGCTCCGTAGAAGTTGTCCATCCCAGCAGCCTTCAGTGTCCTAGCCAGTTCACATCTCTCATACACCTTAGCACTGGCTACAGCCACCAGCAGCAAAAACACCAGCGCTCTCATGATGCAGTCAAAGAAGTCGTTCAAAGCAACCTGTGGTCAAGAAGTGAAGCTGCGGTGTGTATTTATAGGCTACTATACAGCACAGGTCGTGGGGTGGGGTGTCATACGCAGGTCTTTCTTTGTCCTT
This sequence comes from Engraulis encrasicolus, assembly GCF_034702125.1. Taxonomy (NCBI): domain Eukaryota; kingdom Metazoa; phylum Chordata; class Actinopteri; order Clupeiformes; family Engraulidae; genus Engraulis; species Engraulis encrasicolus. Next base: position 38,478,613 of record NC_085867.1, read on the forward strand.
TATTTAATGTTCCTGTGTGATTTGGAAACAGAAAGGTCAGTGTTTATCGGCTTTACATGGTGTGTAAATTAAAGTCTGTGTTTGATCCTGAGAGGAATTAAAGATTATCCATGTAGTATTTCTTCCTAAACATGCAAACAGACTTTACAGTATTTACGTGTGCTAGCCATGCAAGGCTTTCAAGGTAGCCTACACCGTTTCAACTCTAAAACCTACAGCTCGGGTTAGAGAACCAAAAAAATCCCTCAAAGATTATTCACTTGTTTCCGGTTGCCGACTGACCTTGTCAATTTGCTGTGTGACCCAAGTTGATTTTATGAGCTTGAAGCATCCTCATGAAAGTCTTTGCAATGCAGTGTGGTTGGTTGTTCACAATGACAATTGCTGTTGTCACACCTTTTTTCCACACTGTCTCTGTCCACTGATTGATGAAGGTATAGGCATGGGGGAGTTGGCTTTCCATGTTTTGTGACATAGGCAACATTACTTATACACACACGGCGGAGTCCAAGATGAATGTCCTTAGAAATTATAGCATCAAAACTGCAGGGTGTTGGGGAAATTAAGAATACGAAGATAATGCATGGTTCCTTACAGTGAAACATGGTTCGGGGTAGTTGCATAAATGCTAGTGTTTCAGAGCTGTTTTCATTCATGGGATCATGAACGATACATTGCTCTACGGCAGTGTTTCTCAAACTTTTTCAGACCGAGGACCACTTTGTCCCCCCAAAAATGTTCAGGGACCACCTGTCAACTGAATTGACGCTGCTAACATTGCAAGCCTGTCTTATTGTGGTGAAAAGATTACTTCTGCTATGTTTAGCTTTGTAATTATGTTACAAATATAGCCTACTGCTAGCTCGTCTTGGAAAAGTAGAAATCCCCTCTCCGACCACCTCAGCTCTGTCGCGGACCACAAGTGGTCCCCGGACCACACTTTGAGAATCACTGCTCTACGAATACCATCACTTCATGCCCTTGGTCATTGTGTTCTTTTCCAACATGACAAGGAGGAGGTAAGAGTGATTCAGCAATTAAGTATGACACCTTATCTGAAGTCATTTGAACATCATGGGGAGTTTTGAAGAGATAAATGGGGCATTGCTCGATAATAAATTCTACAATGGCAATTTAACAGTCCTAGATTATAGCTGACACTATTAGGATTTAAATGAACTCTTATGTGTTGAATTAACACTACTGGATTTACTGTGTAGGCCCTACTTAATTTTGTACCACTCTAATTTCACCAAAATGGAAAAAATATATATAATTTAAAGGTGCATAGTGTAAGATTGTGACCAAATAGGTAGGCCTATTGCAACTATGCTTCTCATTGAAATTGTGCTGACTGTTGCCAAATTTGATTTACATCGTAATAAAGTAGTATTTACTAGTATGACTAAAGTACTGTGATTTTTGCAGTTAAAAATGTCTATTTCTGGAAATTCAAAATGACGGACCATGGAGAAGATCCCACGTTTCATGTATGAAAAGAGCAATTTTGAATTTTGAATTTTGAATTCATATTGAATACTTAGAATTTGATGGTAATGGTAAGTATTTCTTAAAAAGGCAACATGTGAATGGGCAGCATGGATTCTGGAAATGAACTACTAAAAATATTACACGGTGCACCTTTAAGTTATAGGCCTACTATTTTTCTTACTCTTTTGTTTTGAGCTCAACAGATAGTCTATTCAATATATTTATGCACCAAAAACATATTGATTCTTATTCAAAATGTTATTTTTACATTAATGCAGGGCACTGTATCTAGTCAGGGGGCCCATTCAGGCCTATCCATTTGTCTACTTGGCCTCTCTGGTTGCAACTGGCTGCCTTACCCAGACCTCGATCCCTATATCTGTCTCCACAAATGTGGATTAACAGTTATTGAGGAGGGATGACTTCCAATAAAAGAGTTGACAAAATGCTTACAGCATTTCAGTTATTTTCAGTAATGCACTGATTATTGCCAGATTGATAATGTATGGATTAGGGCCATGAAATGGAGCTCCCACTGTGAAGTTGGAGGATGATGTGCAGATGTTATGCTAGAGGGGATGTGGTGCTCTTTGTGACAAGTTGATGTGGTCCTATTTAAATATTATATGTACGACATTGATGGTCAGTGGTGTAGTCTATGTAGAACGCAGGTATACGGAGTATACCCTCTTCTAAATTTCAGTGATTTCAGTATACCCACTTAAAATTGATTGATCCATTATTTTGAATGCCACAAATATATACAGTATACCCACTTCAAAAAATGCTCAAATATACAGTATACCCACCATAAAAAAGTAGACTACACCACTGTTGATGGTGATGGTGAATATACATAACTAATACCAGAAATGCACTCAGAGAGTGCAGACATCCGCCAAGGAAGCTGTTTGATAGAACATTCGACTATCTATCTTACACCCTATTTTTTCAAGTCTTTCTGCCGTCTGTTTGTGGAGTTAAAAACAGGAATGTCAAAATTCGCCCTATTCAGTTATTCTGCTGACGAACAGACAAACAAACAGACTGTATGAATTGGGGATAAACCCCTTAAAAAATGACATCCTCTCTTCACCAGTGTTCAGTCCATAACTGCACACAGTGCCCAAAGGGGGTTGCGCCAGCTTTTGCCAACTCCTGTCCTCAACTTGTGCCATGGCCTCATGCTTCGCTCGAGAAAAAACAATAAAGTTTCCCCACCGTTAGGCAAAACAACTTTTGGGGGATTTTCCCCATTCAACAAAGTATTGCAAATGAGAAAATGACCTTTGAGTTGTGCTTTTGCAAGATATTAAATCATCAATTTCATCACAAGGCCACGAGCAAAGGATGGATGGAAGAAATGCAATACTCGTCTGTGAGTTTGCTTGTTTGTCTGTCTGTCTGTCTGTCTGTCTGTTTATCTTCCTGCAATGTCTTATTCATCTTCAGGGAGCGCCAAACGCACAACATCACATATATATTACAAAGAATTATACTGTATCTCTGAAGCATTGCACGCATCTAGTGTTGGCTAGGTGGCAAGGTTGTCCTCCATGACTGCTCTTGTTTGTCACCATAGATGTTAAATGATAAATGACAGTGATTGAGGAGGAAATTGTTGTCAAAAGAGTTTCAAAAACATTTTATTTTCTTTTTTTTTCAATAATGTATTGATTAAAGAAATCACAAATATTTGCGTGTATACATCATGCACAGAAAAGGACAACCGTCGTTTGAGTTTTGTCACTGTAGCACCTTTGCACTGCTCACACTCGACATCCTTTTGTGTATTCGGTGAGGTCTTGGCCCATGCAGTGGCGAATCCAGGCCTTCCTGAAATGAGGAAGGAAAAATAAGTCCTGAGCAGAGATATACTGTAAATCATGATGATCCATAGGGACAACATACATGGCTATACAATTCTTATTTATAAAATCTTATATAAGAAATGACCCACTTTTATAGTATATGCTACAAGCCTAACTAAGCAAGTATAAACATTCCATGTATAATGTCTGTTGCAGGACATGGAATGTGTGTGTGTGCCTTTAATAATTTTCTAAGCTTTGTCTACATATTGGAAGTCATAATTCAACCCTAACATGACAGTGTTATGGAATACAGGTGCACACACAAGTGTACACACTGTCAAGGTGACAGGTTCGAGTATGTGGTGTGGTGTGGTGTTGATATTTGAACACGAGCCAGAGTGTGGGTGTGTTGTCGCTTACCAATTTCCAAGATGGTGTTCGTTCCTGACCACACGCTTGGCACATGTAATGGATGCTTGGATGTTATCGCTTAAGAAAGCTGAGAGATGAGAGGACAATAATAGAAATAGCATTAGAGATGTTTAAGACGATTTTGTTGAATGAAGATAAGCTGATGTTCAACGTGGTTCATTCTAAATGTTCACACAATCATTCTAAAAGAGATTATTCTCTAACTGCGCTCTGGGAAAAATTAATCCCCTGAAAGTGCTTTTGTCAACTGCTGCATGTAAATTGCTTTAAAATACATTCACATTTTGAAACGATTTCACAAGCAGACAGTTCATCATGTGGACTGCATTCAGTGCATCTGGATCTCCGGTGCTGTGGCTGACTGTCAGGGGTGTTAATGGTAAACTTTTGGTGAAAGGACAACATTTGTACATGCTATTACACAGTTGTTACACCACTTACTCCACCATACCTAATGAAGTAGGTAGACTGTGTTAAAAACCTGTCCCACGTTTGATGCAACTGCACAGTAAATTCCCTAGTGTTAATTCAGCACTTAGAGAGTTGGTTTTAACACCTATAATTAGTCCGGTTCTTTAAGTGTTGAATTAACGCTACAAAATGTAGTGTGCAGATCAGAATTCGCTGATCATATGACACTGACCAAATCATTTTCAGTTACTGACACATAAGATCAGATTACTTACGCTACTAGAAATAGTCATATTTAAACCAAATGAAAACAAAGATGAGAAAGAACAGATCAGTTTAATAAAAAATGAGTTGTTTTGTGCTGTGAGCAGCTGACCTGAGCACTTGGTTTTGCAGACGTTGTGTGTCTCATGGGTCTGGCCGTCGTCGCACCAATGCTCGCTGCTGAGCTGGAATAGGCCGTAGGTTGAGGCATGATGGAGGGGCTTGACCAGCTTAGTGTTGTAGTTCGATTCCCACTTGACCAGACAAACCCCTGGATGCATAGAGGTTAGAAGTGATGGCCAATTAATTTAACAAATAAACAAACAGGGAAAAAACATCTTTTTGATATATTACAGGAAAGGATTTAACAGCTTCTCATGTGACCTCAGCATAAATTCTGGAAAGAAAAAGTAGGGCCTATATACTTAAATTGAATTATCAAATAAAGGTTAGAAATGTTTTCAACTGTGTTATTCCAACTTACATAACAACTTAAAGAAACTCCCGCACACTGACCATTTCACTGTTCTTTCTTTAATAAAAGACGTTTCGGTACTAGACCTTCATCAGGCAATTGGTCAGTGTGCGGGGGTTTCTTTAAGTTGTTTGCTGAGTGACCCATGGGCCATCTCCAAGGCACCTGCCAGCTGAGGTGTGCGAAAAAAGTCGAAGTTTAATTCCAACTTACATAAAACTTTCAGGTATCTTTGTTAAGAGGATGTCAGCTATGCATAAACAGAGGTTCAATTATGAACAAGTGCTAGTCTGACTAGTATTAATGATAGGCTATTTTTCGTTCACAAGCAAGCACCAATGGCTAAATGCTTTCATATAACTTGCAGCCAGAGCTAACAGCTAAGTTAGGAGCCTAGCAGCTTAGTAGCAGCACTGTTTGGCCTAATGTTCTGTGAGGTTCATATTAAAATGGGCCTGTTAGCGTAGGTAAAAGCACCATGTGAACTTCAAAACAAATGTCGAACATTTTACTTTACGGCGTCTTTTTAGTGTACCTACATATATGAAGAGTTCAGATGCAAAACCCCCTAACTCCATTTCTGAAGACCTGCACTTCTGTGCTTTTAGAGAACCCCGTTGTTGGTTTGATTTTCATTCATGTACTTGATAATACATATAAATAGTTATATTACATAAATAAAATAAAAAATATGCAATTTTGATAGCTTTGTATTAAATAAAAATGAATTAAGATTATTTTCTGAAATGGCACTTAGGGGTTTTTGCATCTGAACTCTTCATATCAACATCAAATGCGATGTATTAACACTGTGCATAGCCATGACCGTAACCCTAATCCTAAGGTAGGGTGAATTGAGGTAAATTGGGCCACTTTGGGCCATTCGCTTATAGGCCTACAAAAAAAACTGACCCAATTTACCTGAGTTCACCATACAATGCATGCAAATGTAGTAGCCTAATTTGTGTTTTTACATAGTTTGTAACAATGTACCTAACTACATACAGTGTAACCAAAATGTAAAATACAGTGTAACCAAATGTTTTAAGAATGAGCAATATTTTGATATTTTATATTCGTATCATGTTTTAGCGAATGCTGAACTGAGCCACTGCTTTTTGCAGCAATTTCATTAAATTCATAAGATTTTGTTACTTGACATTAGTGCAATGTTTTTAGGGAGTACTGAGGTAAAATGCAGGGGTTCTTGACCACCCCTTTACCCCTTTGCACAGAGCCTGTTATAAGCTTACTGTCACCAAAATTGTAATGGCTATTTTTTAATCTGTTACTTAAGGCTCTTGGTAATGTCATAGCAATGTTGTTATAATATAGTTCAGTATTTTCAGCAAATAGTAAATAGGCCCGTCGGCGACCCCATCTGCACAAAGTGGCTACAGTAAATGAAACTCGCCTCTGCCTGTGCATGCCAACCTTCTCCACATCTATACTCACAGTCAGCTAAGGTTGCTCCAGCAAAGCCGTCCATCCCTGCAGCCTTCAGTGCCTTGGCCAGCTCACATCTCTTAAATATCTTAGCATTGGCCGCTGTAGCCACCAGCAGCAGAAGCACCACAGCAGCCCGCATGGTGCACGGTCGGAGGAGTTGGTCAGAACAACGACCAACTGAAGTGGGCATTTATACTATTACTCCAGGGGGTGGGGGCGGTCATACCACGGGTCTACCTTTGTCCTTTCTATCATATGTTCCATTCCTGAAACAGAAAGGTCTGTGTTTCTAGGCTTTAGTCGGTGGGTACGGATAAATGTCTTTAGATGATCCTGGTCGGAATTACAGATTATCCATGTAGCATTGGCATAAAGATTTTAGGAGAATTAAGAGTGCACGTTTCATATTTGTCAATGCCATTTTTGTTGTCCCAGATTTTACCTCTGCTACAACAGTACGCGGTCCTTTGGTGTGTTTGTGCTGTTCAGCACAGAATAGAGACACTTGTTACAACTCCCAGTTTGGACGTTGGTCCATACTAAACCGAAGCCTAAGCCTAACCCTAACCTTCCATAACGATTCACAATACACTGCAAATTTGATACAGACATTTTCTGTAATTGTTTTTTTTATTATTAGACCCTGTTTTTACAACATGTGAATATAAACTTCTTGTGTATGCCCACACTATGTCCACACAAATCGGCAAGGAATACCTTCCCATAACAATGGCTCTTAACCAGGAAACCACATCATTGTTTTTAAAATATATATTTCTTTCTTCTTTTCCCATATCCATTTCAAGCCCTTTTTAAATCTCCTTTTAAAACAAGAACTTTAAAACTCGCAACTCAAAGAAAATTATATGGATAAATATTATCTTTATATTTCGCTGTGTTCTGTATTGCTGTGTTTCTTATAACTACAAATACAGTTAGAAAGCTCAACAAGCAGGGAGCATTGTTTGTATCATTGCTAAGGGTGTCTTATCCCAGGTTGAAGGACAGAAGTGCGTCTTTCCAGGCTACGCAGGCAGAAACGTTCAGTCAGCCCCTTAATGCGCATCGTTCCACCAGTGGAAGGCTGTAATTGTGACTGAAAAACCTTTACTACTATAAGTACTACACCACTACGACCTTTGGTAATACATTATGACTTGGTCATTGCCACATCATAACACGGACCGTGTCCGACAAATGGCGATTTGTTTTTCAAAAAACATTCATTCCTTCGAATTTTCACACCCTAGAATCACCTCTCGAAGGATGGAGTTGGGTTATTCACAACCTCTTCCCCCTGCCATTGTTCGATATTGACCTTTTTTCACTTTGGCTGTAGGTTCGGCCTTAATCAGTCCTTAACTGCTAACCCGTTTGGCACCCAGTGCTGCAGTCAGGTGCTCCAGTTATAATCTGAATTTGGCTGCCCTTATGGTGCTGCAGACAGTGAATGACACCTTTATGAAGGATTGGTTACTTCCCAAAAGTTTTGTTTCAATTATTATTTTCAGTAATGTATTGATTATTGTGATTATTCTGTGTGTGTGGGGGGGTCTCTATTCGTACTATTACATGAATATAAAAGATCATGATATGGTAAATTTGTTGTAAGTGTTTCCTCTTATTTTGTACCGGTATGTGATGGCAAGCAATTTGGTAACCCATTTGGTTCTCCTAAAAAATATAACTTGTAAAAAGAATTGCCAGCTTCCCTCTTGTTGTTGCTCCTTTCATATATCTTTTTAAAAAGCCACACAACAAAAATGGGGAAAAAACAAGACAAGGTGTGAGATTGTTGGGGAAACAAATTGTGATCCCTATGATATGCAGTCTGGGGAGCAGCGTGCCAGACTATACACTAACCTTTCAACATTAGTTTGGCACTGCCCCAAATAAAAGCACAAAACAATCTTCCACAACTGAGATGCTCCAGTGACTCACCTTCTAGCATTGAACTAATCGAACGCACCGGATAGTGAGGGACAAGAGTACGAAGGATACCTTCCCTTTCTATGATAAATTACCATTGCTCGGGATATCTCAAGGTAATGGGATATTCACACCTTCCACATACTTGCCAATGCCATTGTCAGATACAGACTTTTGGACCCTGCAGGTTGGGCCTTCTGCTATACCATTGTAAACCCGTGCTGGTGTCAGATGCTAAGCTTGCAACCTGAACTTCTCTCCTCTTATTCATCACTGTAGATGTTGAATGAGAGTTATTTGCAGACAAAAAATACTTTCAAAAACGTTTTAATTTTTTCAGTAATGCATTGGTTATAGTCACAAATATTGTATGTACATCATGCACAGAAAATAACAACAGTCGTTCTTCAGTTTTGTCACTGCAGCACATTTGCACTGCTCACACGCCACAACCTGCTGTGTATTCGGTCAGGTCCTGCCCCTCGCAGTGGTCAAGCCAGCCCCTCCTAGAGTAAGGAAAGAAAAATCATTCCTGAACATACAGTACATGCCATGGTAAGTCATTTTATGATTAATTCCTAGCATGGCAGTTTTAAGGGGAGGGAGAGAGAGAGAGAGAGAGAGAGAGAGAGAGAGAGAGAGAGAGAGATGATAATGATAATAACCATGACTTAATCTGTTACTTAAGACTGTATGTAATGTCATAGCAATGCTGTCATGATAAGCTTTTTCCAGCAGTTTAGTGAATGGGATCATCAGCGATCCCATCTGCATGAAAGGGCTATAAAAAGAGGAGTAGATAGTGGTGGAAAAAGTGGTGAAGGGGCAGATTCAAGTGAGTAGGGTGGCATCAGAATGTATTTTAAGGTTGATATAGTACATGAGTTGTTCTACATGTCTTGTTTGCATTTTTGAACTATTTGCCTAATTTCTTACCAATTCCGGAGACCCTTGTCGCCCTTGACCATACGCTTGGCACATGTAATGGCTGCTTGAATGTTATCGGTCATCAAGGCTGAGAAATGAAGACAACAAGAGAAATACCATTAGATCATTTTTTTGCTGAACAAAGATGATTGGGTGTATCTGGATCATGTATTGAGATCACTGGGACACTAAAATGCAGCAGTAATTCATCATTTAGAGAGTACCAAATACAATTTGTTACAAATTGTTAATTTGACTCTTTTACCCCTTAGCGCAGCACTATGGCTCTCTGTAATGTCATAGCAATGTTGCTATGATGTAGTTAAGCATTTTCAGCAAGTGAATAGGGTCGCCGGCGACCCCTGCTGCAGTAAGAGGCTACGGGTTGAATTAACAGTGCAATATTTACTGTCTAGTCTACCGTTTTGAAATGATGAACTTGTGGAGGTGATGAAGGTGAAACTAAATCACCTTAACTGAAGTCTGCACTCTCTGAGTTCCTACTAGATGAAACTGAGATACAGGCTTGTGTGTGAGGTGAAAGCCCACCTGGGAAACTCCCGTTGTCATTGTGACACAGCACTCCACAGTACACAGTGCTCACGACACACAACAAAATTGCATTTATGCCTTACCCGTGCAAGGGGGCAGTCCTAAATGACAGCCTAAGGGAGCAATGCGGCGGGACGGTTCCATGCTCAGGGTACCTCAGTCATAGAGGTGGATGGGGGAGAGTACTGATGAATTACTCGCCCCAAACAAACTGACTGCCCTGGTGTGCTATGATTTTCAGCAGCTGACCCACCTGCACACCGGGTTTTACAGTGATTGTCCGACTGAGTTTTGCCATCCTTGCACCAGTGCTCGCTGCTGATCTGGAAGATTCCGTAGAGTAAGGAGTGACGAGTGTGGCTGACCTTCTTTGTGTCAAAGCCTGATTCCCACTTGGCCATGCAAACCCCTGGAGGCACATGGAGAGTATTGCAGAAGGTAAGCATGATGGCTCATCACAAAACACACATACAGGTACGTGCACACACACACACGCACACACACAACCAACCAAAAAAACCCACACGTTGTTCACTATTTTCATCTACTGTACTCTGCCCTACTAAACCAAAATGCCAGAAAACATAATTTCTTAACTTGAGTTGTCTTGTGACTAAGTCATTCAGAGGGGTATCACCTCAGACTTAACCAGAAGCTCTGCCAAGGTAGGACTATATCGAGTGATGCTCCTATAGAGCATCTGCGATGACGTAGCCGAGCTTTGCCATCCATAAAGTTCCAGTCCATCAGCCTTTTTCGTGTGACATCAGACACTTTAATCCAATGCACTTGAAGCAGGAAAAGTAGAATCTGATGGCATTGACCTAAACTTACAACCCACTGTTTTCCTTGGAAATCGGTAGTTGTTTTTCCTGCTTTGCTTTAAAATGGAATTTGTTTGACTTTATTGTGAAAAACGCTGATTCACATTTCCCTCCAAGGGGGTTGGCAAACTCCAACTCGTCAATTTCTGGCAAACTTAGACCAGACTGCAATTTTTGACGTCAAAGGTGTGCCCTTTGTGTCAGAAAGTGACGTCCGACTCAAAGCGCCCCCTAGTGGCAGCATAACTTCACTGATGGTTAGGGTAAGGTCTGGGCAGGTATGCCCTCAACAATCAAAAAATGGCCACCTAGTCAAATGCCTTCCAAAATTGACTCCATGGGTGTGAGCCTGGTAGTGATGATGCATTACATACGAGCAGATTACATGTCATGATCAAACATTTTCAATTTGGTAAAATCTAATTTTCAAACTTCAACAAGGTTCACCCCTCTCTCCAGCAATTGTTTCTCAGTTCATTCATTCTTGACCATCTGTATGAATAAAATTAGCATGAGGGCATGGCAAGGCCATGCAAGGTAGGATGTGCAGATAGGCTGATCTGAATGAATGAGAAACTTCACAAAGAGATTTGACTTGCCTCAGTGATTTCTGAATGCAATAGTGCAATTCTGACTCTGATGATAAAACTTTCAGCTATATTTGCGAGGAAGGTGTCAGCTATCCGTAAATTGAGGTTCTATTATGATTATGTGCGATTCTGATTGACATTAAGGACATTTTTGACATGTTCCAATTACAAGCAGTTTAATGTCGCCCTTGCTACCAACCATACCTCCATTGTCTACTCACAGTCTCCTAAGGTTGCTCCCATGTAACCGTCCATCCCAGCATTCTTCAGTGTCCTGGCCAGCTCACACCTCTTAAACACCTTAGCACTGGCCACTGCTACCAGCAGCAGGAACACAAGAACTCGCATGGTGCAGCCTGAGGAGTTGTTCAAAGCAACCTTTTGTCTGAATTGGTGCCCAGATGCTTATTTATACTGGTACTGCGAGGGGTGGAGGTCTTTTTGTCGTTTCTATCAAATGTTCCAGTGTGAGTCTGAAACAGGAAACTCAGTGTTTATAGGCTTTAGAAGGTGGGTGTGGATCATTTAAGTCTTTTGGTTGATCCTGGGGGAATTGCGGATTATCCATGCAGCATTTCTTCCCAAACCTACAAACAGATTTAAGCGCACACGTTTATTATTTGTCAGCACAATGTTTGTTTACCCAGATTTTGCCTCCGCTACCAGTCCTTATAGGACCTCATTAGGCTCGACGTGGACAAAAATCCCATAAAGATTTATGCCACCTTTTATCTTGTTTGTTGTTGTTGACATTTCTAGGACATGTTGTCCCATTTAATAATGGAATGTTGTGTACAGTGTGCACACTCCATGGATATGGACAATCAAAGGAGAGAGGTTATGTAGACCCCATTTGCACAATGAGCGTAATCAACATATGCCGTCCTTTTATACCCTCACCCGAGACCTTAAATCACCAATCTTTCAGAAATTCAATTTCCGACCTCCCACCAAGGATGATTGGTGAGTCAGCTTTTTAAAATGTTATGCCTCCAATGGAACACTTTCCAAATTACGTTAGAACTGGCCCCTCCATTGACATTTTTAAGTGGCAGCTAAAAACACATTTCTTTACCCTTGCCTATTTTTAGCCTTCGAGCCATTTTTATTTATTTGAACTTTTTGCTTTTAAATCCAGTTGCTTTAATTAATTCTGTTCCATGTTCTTTTGTCTCATTTTCATCTGCCCTTCTTTTGTTTGCTGTTTTTGTCTAGATTTTGCTGATTTCTGCTTCTTTTTCATTTGAGCCTGATTCTGTTAACCTTCTTGTCACCAAAATGGCAATGACCAAGTGTTAATCTGTTGCTTAAGACTCTCTGCATAGCCATAGCAATGTTGTTATAATGTAGTTGAGTGTTTTCAGCAAAGAGTGACTGAATAAATAGGCCTGCCCTGTCGACGACTCCATCTGCAGTGAGAGCCTACTTACTTTTTATTTCAACACTATGACGCCCTTAAGGGTTCACAGATGAGAAATAATTAGGGATATTAAAAAAATGAACTGAGTTTACAAAGTGTGTTCTCAATTTGTTAGAGCATGCACTCATGTGCACTTGCTGCGATTGTCACATTTGTTGAGACTTTTTTGTTGTTGCTGTTGTGGCTTTTTATTGTGGTATTTGAACCCTGTGTTGTGTTGCATTTGTTTTGCACTACCCGGCCACGGTACGAGCCCATGACTGCACAGGTGCTCCAGTTAATCGCCAAACGTGCCTCTCCTTTTCCCTAGATGTTGACTGACACAGCTGTTGAGGAGGTATTATTTCCAAAAAAGTGATGACACATCATCAAAGTTTCAAAACATTTTGTTTATTTTCCGATGCATCGATTATTGCCATAGATATGTGTACATCATCCATAGGAAATGAATGAATGAATGAATGAATGAATGAATGAATGAATGAATGAATGAATGAATGAATGAATGAATGAATGAATGACAGCCATTGTTTAAGTTTTGTCAGTGAAAGGTCCAGACTTTTTCACTGTTTACAGTCCACAACCTGCAATATATTGGGTGAGGTCTTGACCCTTGCAATGGTTACGCCAACCCACCCTGAAGGAAAGAAAAAGAAGTTAGGATTACAGAAATATAAATTATGGTATCTTAAATCTTATGTCAGATTTGTGTAGACCCCTTTAAGTAAACTAAATTCAGTCCTCTGTAAGGGAACGAAAAAAAGTGGACCAACTGTACTTCTGTTTTGATGTGGCCTCAGTACTTTCATATTCAATCATTCTGGTTAAGCCATTTAAGGTCATGGCCATTCGTTCTTACCATGCACTGAGGCGGTTGGGATCCCTGATCACACGCTTGGCACAGGTAATGGCTGACTGGATGTTATCGGACATCAAGGCTGAACCATGAGAGAACAACAAAAGAAATATTGTAAGAGTAGTTTCAGATTTTTATGCTCAAGTTAGTAATACTTCAAAATCATCCTAAATTATAAGTTCATCCATTTAAACGCAGCACTTTAATTTCTGCAAATTAAGTGCTCTCCACATAGCCTAATACAGTGCTTTATACAGTATATATATATACTATATGAGGATGAAGGTGATGAGGTGAAGTATAACTGTTTCAAGGAGTGTGCTCTTTGAGTGCAGAATAGATCAAACTGAGATACAGGTTGGACGGGATTGGGCCAGGTATAGCAATGACCCTGTCTGTCTGTCTGTCTGTCTGTCCACCTGCAATATTTTGTGACACCTCTAGGGGTGCCAATACCCACACACATGCATGCACGCACACATGCACGCAAACGCACATGCACGCACACACACACACACACGCACGCACGCACGCACACAGGCACACAAACACAGCCTCTAGCTTTTGCGCAGGGGGGGGGGCTATCTCTGATTGCTTTTGTTTGTGCCGTGATGTTGAATGTTAAGCCACTGACCTTCACAATTGATGTTGCAGGCATTCTTTGCCCTGGAGGTTTTCCCATCGTTGCACCACCACTTGCTGTTGATCTGGAAGATCCCGTAGTCTGTCGAGTGATCTTTGTCTGTGTTGTGGTTGACCGCCTGAGTGTTGTAGCTGGATTCCCACTTGGACAGACAGACCCCTGGATGGCGGATTATAGAATATTCCAGAAGTCAGATGCAATGTGATCAGTTAAAGTGAGTTTCTGTCTGCTCATGTCCTTTTTTGTCCTCAAGTATTTTTTGGGGCCTTCTGGCCTTTATTATTACAGGACATTGGAGAACAGACAGAAAATGATTGGGAGTGAGAGATGGAGGAGGGCCGGGAAATGACCCCGGTCGCACTCGAACCAGGGTCCCCGTGGGCATGCAAGCCCAAATGTGGGGGGCTTAGCGTGTTGTGCCACAGCGCCCCCCTGTCTGCTCATGTTCAATAGTACTCTGCTCTACTTGACAGAAACAAAAATTCCATAAAACGTCAGTTTGAGTGTAGACCAGACATTTGCTTTGTGCCTTTGTCTTGTGACCATTGTCTTTCACTTCTTCTTCTTGAGAATGTGAAAAACAATACCACTCATATACTTGTAACATTGACTGGGCATTGACTTTGGAGGCCTTTTCTCATTTTCTACGCATGTCCACATAGCTACTGACCTTTGTCTTTATAGGACAGAATTCCACAATATGCATCACAGTCTAGTTTAACTGCCTAATAGCCTAGGGTAAAGAAAGAAGTTGTAACTGGATTTTTCAAACTTCATAATAGATACCCAAGCAAACTGTTTTGACTAACATGACATGGATGAAAGAACCGTCAAAGACAGATGTGATTTGCATTCTGGATTAATAGCTACAGATTCAGCGCTGCGCACACCTCCATCCTCAGTGTCTACTCACAGTCTGCTACGGTTGCCCCGTAGTAGCCGTCCATCCCAGCAGCCTTCAGTGTCCTGGCCAGCTCACACCTGTCAAACACCTTGGCACTGGCCACAGCCACCACCAGCAAAAACACAAGAGCTCTCATGGTGCAGCAGTCAGAGGGAGTCGGGCACTCTGCTAAAAAGACGAGGTGAGGTCCCTATTTGTACTGTTGTGAATGCCAGCAAAAGAGGATGTTGGATGCATTGTTTTGAAAGTGTTTTTATTGTGTTTCCTCTTTTGTGTGTGCGTGTGTATGCGTGTGTGTGTGTGTGCGCGTGTGTGTGTGCATGTGTGTGTGTGTTTGGCTGTACTAGACTAACCTTATGATGGTTTTCAGTCACAGAAGAGATTCTGACCCTATTGCGCAAAATGTGGCAACATTAGGAAATTCAGGGAAAACCAAAACATCTTCATGTGTCTTGGGTATTTCATATGGTTAAAGAGTAATACGGTCATGTTCATAGGAGCAGGGGAGCCGACAAGGGGGGAGGCAAATGGGTCAGTTGGCCCGGGCCCAGGGAGATGAGGGACCCATAATTGGCTCCTCATTACATTGAATGTATTGGGTGGAGGCAACCTTTCAGATGACTTCGTCATGGGCCCAGCCAAAGCTGTCAGCGGTCCTGCATAGGAGGATCATGGAAGATGAACAGAAACCCACTTCACATTTTACTTTATTACTGTATTATTACTGTAGGCAAAAACAAGAAGAGAAGCAGATTAGACATCATGCTGTGTGTGTGTGTGTGTGTGTGTGTGTGTGTGTGTGTGTGTGTGTGTGTGTGTGTGTGTGTGTGTGTGTGTGTGTGTGTGTGTGTGTGTGTGTACGTGTACGTGTGGCAGTGCTTGCGTGTGCAATGTGTGTGTGTGTGCATGTGTGTGTGTGTGCATGTGTGTGTGTGTGCGCGCGCGCGCGCGTGTGCGTATGTGCATGTGCGTTTGTGTGCGTGCATGCGTGAATGTGTGCATACTTTATGTGCATGTGATGTGTGTGTGTGTGTGTGTGTGCGTGTTTGAGTGTGTGTGTGTGTGTATGTGTGTGTATGCACATATCTCTGGTCTGCAATCAGGGAAAAAAAGGGAAAGGCAAAGCAAAGGGAAGTAGGTTGCCGGGTAACACAAAGCAAATGAGTCTTGTGTTCTAGTGCTATTTGTAAACTGTTCTCTTGTTGGCACGATGCGTTTGAATTTATTTTGTTCAGTTTGTAGCGCAGATTTACTTCGTATGTAATGGAGCAGCCAGCACCTGGAGTGGAGCCATGTTGGATTTCTTGGAAACCCAGAAGTACAGTAGCTTGATTATTGCCAAAGACTTGGTTAAGCTGTACTTGTAAACAAACTTAGCGCAGCACTATGGCTCTCTGTAATGTCATGGCAATGTTGTTATGATGTAGTTAAGCATTTTCAGCAAGTGAATAGGGTCGCCGGCGACCCCTGCTGCAGTAAGAGGCTACGGTCATTTTGAGCAGCTGGCTGAAACATTTCATTTTACGGCACCCCTTTGCCTTGTGGGTTTCCCCATTGCTGCAGCACCACTTTCTGTTGGTCTGAAGATTCCATAGTCTGATGATAGAGGGGGAAAGGTGGCTCTCAGTCTGTGTTGTCTTAAATGTCTGATAACTTTATTGTCTAGTGCAGAGATTGGCAACTTTCATGAAAAAATGGGCCCCATCTTGTCATTGCCATCGGATTGACCACAGATTTGACTGCAATTCAGAGAGTTTGAGGGACAGTTGGTTGCTCACTCACTATCGAAATTGTTTGGACAGAGTTTTGCTTCAAGAAGGAGACCGCACCTTGCATAGCAGTGCTTTTTTATTGCACAATTGCAATTGCACACATAGCAGTGTTTTTTGGGCAATAAAAAAACACTGCTATGCAAGGTGCGACCTCCTTGAAACAAAACTATGTCCAAACAATATCGATAGTCAGTGAGCAACCAACTGTCCCTTTATATTAACATTTGGGCCAGCAGCGCCCTCAGAGGTTTAAATAATTAAGAGTGACGCCTGCTCCAAGAAGAAAATTGGACAGAGTTTTCTAATGGCCAACAGTATAATTACAACGGACTGGTGCAGTAGTGGTATAGCCCCTAAATGCACGCCGTACCTCCTGTGGCACACTGTAATAGACATTGAAAGTGAACTACTATAGTACTACACTACTGTGACAGTGCACGGGGCCTTTAGTAATACATTACGACTTGGTCATTGCCATTCTGGTAACAGCTAATTCATTATGCCGTGTCTTAAGGGCTTAAAAAACTTTTGAAAATGTTGTCTACAGGCCGTACTGAGTGAGGAAGTGGGCTGCACGAGGCCTCCAAGCCTCCTGTTTCCCAACCCTACTCTAATGGCTCGCAGTTATTTTGTCTGAACTCTGCTGGACTGATGGTTCTCTGCTATGGTTCTCTGCATGCTGCACTGCATTTACCTGTAGCACTCCACACCTGCACAACCGCACACATTACAGAAGAGTGCTGAAATCGACTTTCTCTTAGGGACTGTTCGTAATTTACCGGGGGGGAGGGCTGGCGCGTAGGGGGGGGAGGGCCATGATGAAAAAAATGAGGTGGAGGGGAGGGCCATGGCAAAAAAAAATCGGAATTAGGGGGAGGGCCATGGGGAAAAAAACCGAATTTATTCTATTTTATTTTCATTTATTTTTTTAAATAATAATAAAAAATGCTCTGAAAAACATCGCTTTGCTATGCAAGTTCCCGGGTGCATAGGCCTACTTCAGCACTGAAGCATGTATCTGTAGTCAAAAAACTATCAGGTGCAGCTACTGTAGATTGCCCGCGCTGACTCTCTTTCACTGTAGGATTGCTAGTGCTACGAAGGAACATTGAGCATCATAGAAAATGCCCGTGAGCAAATATCAAACTAGCTGAGGTGTAATAGGCCTATGGGCTAAACACTTTGGGAAGTTTTGACAATGAATTGGATGGGCATTTCCAGAGGAATTTTGGAGAGGTGTTGTAGTCAACTGGTGGTCACAGCTTCTGGTAAGTCATGATTTTATTTATTGGCACCGCCGTGTGCTTTACATCTGTATTCAATGGTCGCATAGCACCGCCGAGAGAGACGTTTGTTTTGTTCAGCTTGTGGTGTCAAGGTAGTAATAAAAGTGGTATTAACAGCGATATGTTGGCTTGGGCATGCATCAACATACACGGTCTTAAACCCATTGGAGGAGCTAACCTGTTGTGAGGAGAAGTCTCATCACTTTGGTGATCAAAAACGGACCAACTAAGCAAGGAATTAGGTGAATTTAAAGTGCGACGGAAGAAGGGAATGTCACCAAAATTGTGCATCGTGTCAGGTAAGAAGTGACTTGTGTTTCTTGCGGTGGAGATTGGATTCGTAGTAGCACATTGGTAGGCTAGGTCTTGCCTATTGCTGGTGAAGTCTTTCTTAGCCTCGGAGTTGGCTATGGGGTGAATCTATGGTGTGCGTGGCTTGTCTATCATAGGCCTATAACTGTTGCCAAAGTTGACCGCGGTGTGAAATGGCTGTGCTATTGTTAGATGTTTTGGACTTTTGTAGTGGTGGCGATTTGTTCCTTTTGCCTCTTGCTGCTGATTTGACCACCGTTTAGCGGCACCTTTTAGTGCGTCTTGAATATGGCCAACACCAAATGCAAACTAGGCTTTCACACTCTCCCTGTATCAATAGCCAGCAATGGCACCAGCTGCTTTGGCGCTTAACCTACTTCTCTCGCCGATCACAGCACAAACTCTTTGTCCGTCAGAGTGTAATCACATTCGGGAAGCAGTAGGCCTATCTATGCCTGTCTGTGTGTGCGTGCGTGCTTTTGTGCGCGGGCGGGGAGACAAGGCAGGGGTCCTGATCGTATGCATCTTGAGATACACAGTCGCAATTGCAAGAAAATCTAAATTGTTTGAAAGCCCGGTCACCTCTCACAAGTGCATCGCATAGCCTAGCCTAGTCATGCATTTCTACTAATTTCACACATTGTAGAGACTGCCCATGGAGAAGAGAGAAACTGTCACGGCAGCGCAATTTGCTCTTGAACACGCCGTCACCTCCACATTAGGTGCGCGTTTCCCTTCCACAAGAAGAACTTAATAATTTTGAAGTGAAATGTTAAACAAAAAAAGGTAAAATCTAGTCATCCTTGGTTAGGCTACATAAAACATGAAGAAGTTAGTCAGATGGGATTCGCCATTCTTCATCCTAAAATTGATTAGAATGCAGGAAATTGCATCTAAAAAAAAAACATTTTTTTGGGAGAGGACTCCCAGACCCTCCGCTGACCACAGCACCCCCTGGTCAAAATGAGTTCCCGCGTCCCTGCAATGTGTCTTGGTGACAGTGGAGTTAAAAGGCATCCCATGCAGCCGCAGTGGTAGATTCTAGCGGCTTCTCATAGGTATCCACTGATATCGATAGCACATAATAGTGCAGACAACCGCCCTTGATGTAGGCTACTCTGACTTTTGTCATGATGGTTGTTCATCTACCAATTTTACATATTACATTTTTGTACCTGTAGGGGGAGGGCCATGGGAAAACAAAATTGAAGTGGGGGGAGGGCCATGGGGAAAAAATTGAGGTGGAGGGGGGGGGGCATGATTTTTTTTTTTGACCGGACTTCCAGCGCACCAGCCCTCCCCCCCCCGGTAAATAACGTACAGTCCCTTAGTGTGGAATTAACCCCTTATTCAGGACTTAAAAAGACAAATTTAACACACTCTCTAGGCGTTGAAATAACACTGCAACATTGACTTGGGTTGAATTAATGAATTGAATGAACACCCTCCTTCACCCTCATAGACTACTGTTAACCTTTCCTGATGTTATCCTGACCGTAGTCAGAATGTCAGGGGAATTACTTTTATCTTGTGAAGAAACTCCAGGGCCGAAGAACCGTAGTGTTCTTCGGGGTTAACTCCCTACCGTTATTAGTATAAAAACACAGGGAGGGTAGCTTCATGGGGCTCCTTTTAACCGGTTTATTGCACCAACACAACGCAACACAACCGCTCCGATTGCCGCCCTGACTGCATACAAAAACTTCTCCCTCTCGCTTCGCCTTCCTATTCCTCAAGCCCCGCCCGCGCATGCGCATAATGCCTCCTAAGGCATATCTTACAACACTACCCCCACTCTGGATAGCAATTACTCATATTTCTAATCCAGTACAGTAGCATAACATTTCAGTTCTCATTACTTCATACAATTCAAAAGACATAGCACACATTTCTAGCAAAATGTCATGAGGCAAGGTCCCGGCAAGGCACATAATAAATGAGGGCATTACAGTTACCATTAAGTAATTATGCATGTACGTCGACCAATAGCAGTGATGCACAGTCCCCACACTACCTAGGCAACCGGAGCATTAACACATCAGTGAAAAGTGAACAATGAAAATTGTCAACAGCAACATTTTTTTTTTTTTTCTCTTAAAAGTCTCTGTCTCTTTTTCTTTTTATTCAGTCCTTCATGTACTCTTCTAATCTAGGGGTCGGGGTGGACTACCCGGGTCCCCAAACCGTGTAGGGTTTTATTCTGCCCTGGTTCACAACGGCTTTCTTTCTAGTCAACCCATTCTCCAAACCTGACTGGAGATCTTCGTCGGCGCCTCAGCCTTTGAGAGCGCTGTTCTGGCAGCTGCACCGTGGCCTCACCCCCACTATCTGCAGCGTCGTCCTCTGATGAGGCGGTAGGAGGAAGCAATCCGGCCTCACCCCCACTATCTGCAGCGTCGTCCTCTGGTGACCCAGTAGGAGGAAGCGAACCGGCCGCCGCAGAGTCGTCTCCCGCTGTACCCAGGACCGACTCCTGGTCCCCGCTGGAGAACAGGTCAGTGAGGTCCAGCGCCACAGAGTCTGTGGCCACAGGCGGAGGCGGAACCTCTACCGGCGTCCATGCCTGGGCCTGCTCCATGACCCAAGCGTTATCCAGTGGATCACGACTCCGGTAGGCCTTTAGCTGATCGTGGTGAACCACTTTCACTTTGGTCTTTGGACTTTTCTGGATGCGATACACTAGGTCGTCCAGCTGTCCCAGGACGAAGTAAGGTCCTTCATAGGACGGAAGGAACTTCCTGACCTTGTTCTTGACTCTCCGTGTGCCCTTTATGAGGTACCACACGGCGTCTCCAATGCAATATTGAGTGCGGCAGCAGTTTTTGTCATATTGTCTCTTTGCACGCTCTACTGACTCCCCAAGTGCATCCCTAGCTATCTGGTGTGCCAGCTCCAGTCGCTCACGGAGACGCTGGACATACTCAGGGGCAGTAGGAGCATCTTCTGGGTCAGGAGGGAGGCCGGTCACCAGGTCGGCCGGCTCACACACCTCCCGGCCAAACATCATGAAATTTGGGGTAAGTCCGGTTGCACTGTGCCTGGTGGCCCTGTAGGCCATGACTGCGTAAGGAATCATCAGATCCCAATCCCAGTGGCAACGCTCGGCAGTTGTGGCTAGGATCTTCTGTAGGGTGGAGTTGAAACGCTCCACTTGGCCATCCGACTGTGGTCGGAATGGGGTGGTTCGCGTCTTCTCAACCCCAAACAGAGCGCACATCTTCTGGAACACTTCAGATTCGAAATTTCTGCCTTGGTCGCTGTGGATAGTATGGGGGGCGCCAAAGCGGCACACCCACTGGGAGGCTAGTACTTCGGCAACAGTCTCTGCTTTTTCATTGGGCAGAGGGAAAGCCTCCACCCATTTCGTAAAATAATCCTGGACCACGAGCACATAGCTGTTTCTGCGTTCTGTTTCATTCAGCGGCCCCATGATGTCCAGAGCTACCCGCTCCATCGGGGCTCCGACTCTGACAGTTCCCATGGGAGCCTGGGGTGTTTTACGGGCCCTTGCTTTGGATCCACAGCTTTTGCAAGTCAGACACCAGAGGCTGACATCTGCCCGCATCTGGTACCAGTAGTATCGTGTCTGAAGTCGCGTCACCATGCGCTCTGTTCCAAAGTGTCCACCAACAGGCCCTTCATGCATCTGTCTCTTGACCTCCGACCAGAATACTCGTGGTAGTATCACTTGAGGATAGAACTGGGCACCATCCAAACAGTAAAAACGCCTAAACAGGATGCCACCTCGGACGAAAAGGCGCCTCCACTGACTCCAGTAGGCTTTAGCGGCTGGGCTATGTGCTGAGATGGTTGTCCATGGAGGCCGTTCTCCACCAGCCTCCAGCCATGCCTTGATAGGAGATATGTCTGGGTCAAACTCCTGCGCGGCTTGTAACTCTTGGGCGGACCAACCACCGAATTGGGGGGTGTCGGGAGATGTTGCGTCTACCCCCACTGCACTCGCCCTTACGGTTACATGCCTGCCCACCCCCACTGGCGTTTGCACTGTTTGAATTTGTGCGGAGTCCAGGTCGCACTGTACGGCCTGGTGGCAGACGTTTCTTGGATAGAGAGATGGGCCTGGCAGTTGACATGGGCATGACTGCCTACAGGGTGGACGGGAGAGACTGTCTGCATTAGAATGCAGCCGGCCCGGGCGATGGACGATGTTGAAGTCATATTCACCAAGTCTCTCGAGCCACCTAGCCAGCTGGCCCTCAGGCTCCCTCATCTTGGTCAGCCAGCGGAGACTGCTGTGGTCGGTACGGACAGTGAATGACCGCCCTAGGAGGTACTGGCGAAAATGTGACGTGAACTCTACAACGGCTAGCAACTCTCTGCGGGTGGTGCAATAGTTCTGCTCAGTTTTGGACAGACGGCGACTCCCGTAGGCCAGCACCCGCTCTCTGCCCAGCTGTACTTGAGAAAGAACAGCACCGATGCCAACATCACTCGCGTCCGTATCCAGGACCATGTTCCCTTGGTCCAACGGGTAGCCCAAGACCGGAGCGGTGGTCAGTAGGCGCTTGAGTTGGTCGAAGGCTTGTTGACATTCAGCAGTCCAATGGAATCGAGCATATTTCTTGGTCAATGCATGGAGGGGCCCAGCCACTGTTGCGAAATCCTGTACAAATCTTCGGTAGTACGATGATAACCCGACGAACTGGCGAACTTCCTGAACTGAAGTGGGCGTAGGCCATTCCTGTACCTTCTGTACCTTGGCGGGGTCTGAAGCCACCCCTTCTTCGGAGACTACATGCCCCAGGTAAGCTACCTGTCGTCGGAAGAGGCAACATTTCGCTGGCTTCAGTTTCAAGTTCGCCTGTAGCAGCCTATCGAAGACTTGACTGAGACGGTGCAACATCTCGGGCACGTCGCGGCCTAGCACTATTATGTCGTCCAAATAGACGAGACACGTCTCCCACTGCATGCCGGCTAACACCCGGTCCATTAAACGTTGAAATGTTGCCGGGGCGTTGCATAACCCGAATGGCATGACATTCCATTCAAACAGGCCATTTCTGGTGCAGAAAGCGGCAGCTCGACGGGCTCGTGGTGTCAGTTCGACCTGCCAGTATCCAGACGCGAGGTCCAGCGTGCTGAACCACTTGGCAGTGGAGAGGGTGTCAAGGGTGTCCTGGATCCGGGGCAGCGGGTAGGCGTCCTTAATAGTGCAGTCGTTCAGTGCCCGATAGTCGACGCAAAGGCGGTAAGTTCCATCCTTCTTACGTACCATCACGAGGGGTGAGGCCCAGCTGCTGTTGCTACGGCGTGCCACACCGGCCTCCAGGCCTTGTTCTATCTGCTGGTCAGCATCCCGCTGCTTCTCCCATGCCATGCGACGGGGCTGCTGCTTCACCGCGGCACCTGGCCGGACCATGATGTCATGTTGTACAAGGCTGGTACGGCCAAGGTCAGTAGGCCCTGTGGAGAACACTGGGCTGTACTTGCATAAAAGTTGGGCGAGCTGGGGTAGCTGTTCTTGGTGAAGCTCAGCTGCACTTTGGTTGTAAAGTTCTCTCAGGTGCAGGGGGATATCGCTGTGCTCTGGCAGTTCGGCCATGGCCGTGGTGGCGCTGGGTGGTAGAGCGTGCGCAGGCTGGAGGACGCCAGCAATAGCACCCTTCCTGATGGTGACAGGAGCATTGCCCGGGTTGAATACACGGAGAGGCACACCTTTAGCATGTTGGGCTTGGAGCAGCACACGAGCAACCAGCACTTTGTGTCTCCCTACGAATCCCCTGGTAGGGGTGAGCATCACCTCCCCTTCCACACGCCGTTTAACAGGGATTTTGCCTCTTATGACATACTCCACTCCGGCCTCCACCACCACCGTCCGAGAGACTCTTACAGCCTGGATCTTGGGCTGGCTCACGGTGTTGAAATATGGCACTTCCTCGCCAAACAGGATGATGCGGTTGGTGCCAAAGTCGAGGCGAGCCTGGGCTTGAGTGAGGAATGGATGGCCCAGGAGGGCCTCTTCGCCAGCGATGTCGGCCACCAGGAAGTTCACGCTCACCTGCCGGTTGTTGATCTGGACAAGGAGTTGAACCTCCCCGGTCACTGGAACATCGCCTGGCCCAACCCCCAACAGCGTCTTCACCGTGGATGGCTGAAGTGGAGGCCTAACTTCCGGGTGAATGACATTGTAGCAGCGCAAGGGAAGCACACTCCTCCGTGCCCCGCTGTCCAGGACAGCACAGACGTCCAACTCATACATCATCAAATGGATGCTCATTTCTTGACCGTGGGTTTTGAAATGGAGGACAGTAGGCTCGGAGCCCTCGCGGGAGGCATTTGTGTACTGGCGAGTCGCCCGGTTCGTTTTCCTGGGAGAGGGACAATGTCTCTGAATGTGCCCGATGCCTGAGCAGTTGTGGCAGCGAATCTCCTCCCATTTAGCATTTTTAAATGTTTTACGGGGGGCTGCTTGATGAAAGTCATGGCTAACAGGCCTACTGTTGACCCCTGGAATGGCTGTGAGGATATCAGTCTCCCCGCTTTCCACTCTTTCTCTGACCATAGCGGTGGTACGAGGTTTTCCTTCGGGAAGGACCCGGGCCCCCGAGTGCATAAGGGCGGTGACATGTGACGCTGCTCGTTTAGTGGTTTCATAGCGGTGGGCAATGTCATAGGCTTTAGCTATGGTCTGGGGTCGTTTTTCTAGCAGCTTTTGCACAATCTCTGCGTCCCCTATGGCATGGGTGAAAACTTCAACGCCTATTAGGTCTTGCTCTTCCTCAGTCCTATCACAATATGCCACTGACACTTTGCCATATATATCGTCCCTTAACGAATGGAGGGCTTCGCCAGGCTTGCGAATGCGTTGTCTTAATTCAATAGCTACAGCAGCCGCATGCTCTGATGAGGGGCCATACGCATTCTCAACTTCCTCCACTAGGCGGCGATAGTCCCACTGAGTGGACCGGGGGTTCTTATGCACAATTGCCCCTGCGGCGCCCACTAGACAGAACTTTAACTGGATGGCCTTAGTCTTTTCCGTCCAGTGATTTGCTTTGGCGCAGCTCTCAAAACGGTGTTTGAACTCTGTCCATGGCGTGGTGCCATCATACTGGCCAGGACGGAGGGTGGGGATTCTTTCCCTAGTATCATTGTCACCCTCACTCTCTGAGGAGGATTGGTAGTGCACAGAGCGGGGGCGACGGGCATGTCTACCAGTGTGGCGCTTTTCACATTTTGGGGAAGGTGACATTAATTGTACAGCTGGGCTGTCATCTTTTGCTGAATGTGCATGGTCAGTGTCTTTAGATGCTTTAACATGGGCAGAGTGGGCCAGTGGCTTTGACTGGGGGACATGACAGGAAATGGGAGTGCTATGGACAAAACTCCCTGAATGGGCAGTGGCAAAGGGGTTTGAACTGGGGTATGCAATAGTGGCTGTGAATGGTGTTTCCACCTGCCCATTGTCAGTATGATGCACGTGGGTGCAGGGTTGTTTGCACCGCACGTCAGCCTGAGCCTGCTGTCTCTCTACATCTGCCTTAAATGGATTAGTATCAGATAATTTCAGTGACTGAATTTGAATATAACTCGTTGCACTTGCATTTGGCATTTCTCCTTTGCATGAGAAAGGGTTACTCTGTGTCTTATGAACATTTTCGTTTACATCCATTTTTATTTCGTATTCATCCGCTGCAGTCATTGACATAGTTGAATTGGAGTGGCTAGTCACGTCGCTGCGTTTATGTTTACATTCATTCACGTGTACCTGAGCGGAGGCCGCCATGTTGTCTTCTTCGTGATTTATAAAGTACCGGGAAACGTTTATACAGTCTACAATGCCAACATCTCCGGTTTCCTGAGCTATTTTTCCAGTATGCTCACCAAAGTTGCAGTGTAATAACTGTCCCTTCGTGGTCGCCAGTGTTAACCTTTCCTGATGTTATCCTGACCGTAGTCAGAATGTCAGGGGAATTACTTTTATCTTGTGAAGAAACTCCAGGGCCGAAGAACCGTAGTGTTCTTCGGGGTTAACTCCCTACCGTTATTAGTATAAAAACACAGGGAGGGTAGCTTCATGGGGCTCCTTTTAACCGGTTTATTGCACCAACACAACGCAACACAACCGCTCCGATTGCCGCCCTGACTGCATACAAAAACTTCTCCCTCTCGCTTCGCCTTCCTATTCCTCAAGCCCCGCCCGCGCATGCGCATAATGCCTCCTAAGGCATATCTTACAACACTACAAGACTTTTGACAATCAGTTCATTTCAAAAGGACTTTATTAATTACAGAATCACATCATATGTGACCATTACAGTAGACAAGAGTAGACAAATCCGTAGGCCTATGTATACATACGAAGCTCCAAACATTTTCCCCGTGGTTTAATGAAGTTGCGTGTGTACTTTGCACCATTAGAGCTTGCAGCCGGCGATGTACGAGCTTAGATCCCTGCCCATGCAGTAATTACGCCAGCCGGACCTGAAGGTACGAGAACAGGAGAGAGGGGAGAAATAAGTGGAGTGGTGAGAGTCTGACCCAAATCTTTATTCCACCACACCAGACCTTTGGCCTAACACGGTAACTCACAGACTCTGTTTGGCCCACAGTACAGTCACATGCATCAGGTAAATCTGAACACATTACATAACACTGGTAACAAAAACAAAAACAACTTCGATCTGTGCCTTAGACCTTTGTAATAATAATAATAAATGCATGATCAATAATGAAATGTTTCGGGCCAATAATCAGGTTTTCAGGTCTAATCTGATTCGTTGTGATTCCTTGAGCTTGTAAGATTCTTATTTACGGTGGCAAGCATAGCCTGGTTCCCCAACAGCCTTGGCAAGACCTAATTAATTACAGTGCATTATGTTACACTTGGCTGACTCTTTCATCTAAAGTGACTTACAGTTGTTCAGCTACAGGGTATTGGTTTACAGTTCCCTGGATCAATATGGGTTTACTGTACTGTAGGTGCCTTGCTCAAGGGCACCTCAGCCCTGAATGAGATGTGGGTAGGGCTGGACTGGGACAAACATACAGCCATGGGCATTTTTTGTTTGTTTTAGTCTGGCCCTGCTCAAATGCCACTGTTGTACTATATCCTGATCGGCTCAGTCCACTTTCTTTATTGAAGATGCACAAGTGGGCCATCACCTCTAGATTGTGGGCCAGGCCCCTCACAAAAAAAGAACAGCATCGGCCCCTGAGAACTAGTGGCCCACTGGGAATATGTCCTATATACCAGATTACCAATCTAGCCCTTGGTGTCTGTGGGTACTGGAGAGCACCCACAAATCCTGCGCCTTGGATCAGGGCTGGCCTGAGCCCGAAAGAACAGCCCAGGCATTTTTTTTTACCATAGGCCAACCCATCACACAGACCCCTACTTTTCTATGGTTATGTTATATTATATTGTATTATATTATATTATATTATATTATATTATATTATATATATGATTATATACATGTATATATATTATATTAGCGCAGTCCACTGTCTACATGAGAGATGGACCAATGGGCCACCCCATTAAAATTGTGGGCCGGTCTCTAAGGACAAAACAATCTAAAAACAAACAAACAAACAAATAAACAAACAAGAAACACAAAAGCATTGGCCATTGAGGAATCTCAGCCCACCAGGAAAGCCAGATTACCAGTCCAGCCCTGCCTTCGATCACAAGACCAATCTTTAACTATGCCCCACATAAACATTCAAACATAAATTCAAACGTAACACTATAAGCCATTCATTCTCACCAGGAACGCAGCCAGGTGTAGTCTCTGACCACACGCTTGGCACATACGATGGCTGGCCTGATGTTGTCTGTTAGCAGGACTGGAAAAAAAAGAATAACAGGAAGAATATTATGGATGACACAGAATAAACTTTAAGAATGGAAATGTATCTGCAGGCTGCATAATACCTAGTAAGTGGTTAAAAGACATAGAAAGAAAGTAAGAAAAAATTAAAGAAAGAAAGATAAAAGGAAAGAAGAGAATAATCTAAGTCTGCAAAGACACCATGGCGATTGAAACAGCAATGGCCGGCGTTCTGCTCAAACATGAACCTGCAAGTTAAATCCTTCATGAACAACACGTTATGGAATGTCAATTCAACACTTAATGAGAATGAATTTCAACACTCTTCTCATTGGTCCCACACTCTATCTTCTTGGTCACACACATGCGTGTCTCAGCTGCATTAAATTCCCCCACCTCCACTCACTTTACATTGGGTGATGTCACTTGCGGTCGCCCTGCATTGCGTCTCCGTGGGGCTGCGTTGTGTTGAATGAATGCCATGCCTCCATCGAGGAGTTGAGAAATGTTCAACTTTTGACGGATCAACACAGTGCTCCCTATCGGGCCCTGTGGCATCCACTGTGACCCCACCTCCATCAGACACACCCACCGTCGTGCTGTGACGCACGCATGACGTATGTACGAACCCGCCGTGATGTGAGTGTTGATTTAACACTGCACTGTTTGGATTTTTGGATTACAGTATACTGTGTGGCTGGTGAGTGTTCATATTTACTGTCACTGATAGGTTAAAGATTTGCAGATTTGCAGATCGCAGATATTTTTTTTCCAAATATTTACACCCCAGCTGTGTCCATATGCTTTCACACAGGTGTAGTCATGGAGACAGCTGTGGCATGATGCCAAACTTGGGGTCAAAAGGTCACAAGATTGCCAACATAGTGACCAAGATAAATCATTCTATGTGTCATCAAAGTTGGATTAAGTCCCGTATATTCTAAATGCCTGTGACTTTCTATTTGAACTTTTATTCTGAATCCTCTTTAGTCTCCTAAAGGGGAAGTGTCTCATTCACTCTCCTGGCGGCTCCACCAGTGGAGCGCTTCATTATCGATTAAAAAGAAAACGTCCCTGCCATACTACTACACAAGAGTAGTCCTGGACAAGCTACGGAGTCCTGGACAAGATAGCCAACAAGCTCAGGAAATAGCACAGATGAACAGTGACCAAAAGCAAGAATACATCGATCATAGACATTGACAGCAATGCAAGCAAGCAAGAACACATAGACCACAGATAGACTGTCAATTAAAACAAAGCAGGCAGGCAACAAGCAATTAACAAGAACTCATCAACATATACTGACAGAGATGCAAGCAAGATTATGCAAACCAGAAAAAGACTTTTCTACATTTTCCTACAACATATAACCACCCCTTCCTCCCTCCCTCTCCATCCTTGGTTACTAATATTAATGTAATGTAATGTAGCAGCTGACCTGTGCAGTTGACATGGCAACCGTTCCTTGATAGGGGCGTTTTCCCGTCGTCACACCACCACCTGCTGTTGAGCTGGAAGAGGCCATAATCTGTAGAACCGTCAAAGTTGCCGCTGATGGCCGAAGAGTTATAGTTGGACTCCCACTTGATCAGGCAGATCCCTGGGAACACAGCACAAGGAGATTACTGTATGGCGGGTATGCTGGAATTCTCCACAAGTTGAAATAAAATTCTCTATGTGTTTGAATTCCCTACGAGTTGAAATGGGATATACTGTATGCATGCGGAATCTCTCGGAACAAAATTCCAACAGATGAGATGAGATGAGATGAGACAAATCAATGACTATGATGTGTTGGTCAAATGAGATCAACTGACAGCTAAGGCAAATTAAGATTGCCAGAAAAATGTGAAAAAAACTTCCTGGCCTATCAGAATAGAAAACATTCTGTAGGCTACTGTAAATGTAAATATTCCATGTCAAATTGCAATTGTATGTACAATCACATCTTCATTACCATGTCAATACTGATAATATTTATCATTAGGCCTGCATGATCAATTAGAAATGAGAAGGTAGTATTATTGCAGCCTCGCATTGAGAAAGATACTCTAAAGCAGGCCTCCAGCCTGGTGAATGAACAGGTAGCGGTAGGTAAGCCTACTTACAGTCGGCCAAGGTGGTCCCGCGATATCCGTCCATACCAGCGTCATTGAGAATGGTGGCGAGCTCACACCTCTGATATACCTTAGCACTGGCTGCTGCCACCAGCAGCAGAAACACTAGACCTCGCATGGCTGCTGTGTGTATGTGTGAGCGAGAGTGCTTGCACTGAGCCTGAGTGCCTTGTTAAATCTGCTATTAATACGTTTGGCAGCCTTCAGGAAAGAGAGGATATATGCGGCTTTATTATTATGCTTTCAACTAGGTCAGAACAACTGGCAAGACAACTGCGTTTTGGATGCTTTGTTTGTTATTGTGCATTGTTCTCATTGTTCTAGTTTCAGCGATATGATTTGCGTGCAAGAGAGGTACTGTACATTCCAGTGTGAAAATTAAAAAGCAGATAATTGACAGCTATTGATGTAGCATGCTGTACACATACAGGACAATACTGCATGGCATCCATCATATGGCATCTAGTGTGCAAATATCTGTTCATGGTCAAAGACACCAAACCATTCTGTCTCTTGTGCAAATTGTAAATTAGGGAAATTCTAGCTAAAACCACCAGGGATCATCATGTGGCCTATACTGGCAACCATATCAAATCAGGAAGTTGCGGAGTAATGTCTTCCTATCTGTTTCCGTTTAACTAAATGGGTAATGAAAGCCACTGAAAGAGTACAATAGCAAAAAGGATAAACATCTTTTATTGGAAACTATTGGAAACCCCCACCATCAACCCCCTCCCTGACATCTAATCCGGTTGACTTCAGCGGGACAGGACAGGACAGCACAGGGACATGTGTGGTTTAGCATACAGTACACTTTGCTACCTGGTAAACAAAAAGGCTCCTTTATAGGATAACAATATACATGCGCGCGCATGTGTGTGTGTGTGTGTGTGTGTGTGTGTGTGTGTGTGTGTGTGTGTGTGTGTGTGTGTGTGTGTGTGTGTGTGTGTGTGTTCGCGCTACGTGTGTAGGGGTTAGGACTAGGATTGTTAGACCTGTTCATGGGCCTTATTCATGTGACTTTGCATCCAGTGGCAGAGACAAACATAGTGTACCCGCAAGCCAAGCCGAGCTGACAACAAACATCTAGGCCTACCAGTGTATCAGTCCCATCGTGCCACAGTTAGGCCTAACCCTTTCATAGGGCCTGCAGAGTTTCCATTACGTATACCATTCTATTCTATAATGCCCATGTCTAACGAATTGTTGATACCAAAATGGTAACAACCATGTCTATTGAACTGTTGATAATCCATTGCTGGTATACAAATGGTAATGAACATGTCTATTAAGCTGTTATATGACAATTAAATGTCATAGCTATACCGTTACGATGTAGGCCTAGCATACGCTTTTAAAGAGAGTCGTATCGCTGGTGATCCCATTTGCTCCAAAGAGCTAAGTCAACACGATAATGTTTTAAAAATACGGAACACAGTTGAGATAAGAACAATTTCACTGACCGTCAGGGGTGCATTTCTCGAAACCATAGTTGCTAACTATGTTAGCAGCAGCACAGCGCTGAGGTTACTGTACTGCAGTGTTTCTCAAAGTGGGGCGGAAGCCCCCCTAGGGGGGCGCGGAGGTATTGGAGGGGGGGGGGCGTGAAGTCAGAAGGTTTTTCTTTTTTAATACTTTTCTGCTTTGCCATTAAGTCAACACATTCACTTTACAATCACAATATATGAATTAATTTATTCACTAATATGTACAGAACATCATAGGCCATATACGTGTATATAAGGCTCTAATAAACTTTACGAAGGCCTATTTATTTGTATTTTCGTAACCATTTTGATCGAGGGGGGCACAGACAGACATCCTTCCTCTGAAGGGGGGAATGGCAGGAAAAGTTTGAGAAACACTGCTCTACTGTATGAGAAATAAAGAGGTGGGAGATCTCCACAGTCATGAGATTTGATAATCTCTTGTAGCCAGACAAGGGGGAAAAATGATCCGTGGTGGGCAATGTTTTTCTAGGAAAAAAAAGCTTAAAAAGGGGTTTAGAATGAGGACTAGCTTGTCTGCCAAGTAATACCAAGTCCTTCAACAGACTTGTGTCCTGCCAAGGAAGGATTAAACAGGGATATCCAGTTTCCAAAGTAAAGGATTGCAGTAGCAGTCTCCTTAATCTCAATATACATATGTGACTTCTTAATGAGGTAGAGGTCCCATATGCATCACAGAACAACAATAGCAAAAGGCTCAAATCAAATGTGCAGTGAATTAAACACAGTGGCAATGACACAGGCTTTGGTCACGCTGAAACTGTCATACAGCTTTTTTATTAATAAGGTTGTGATTGTTTTTCCGCACACCTCAACTGGGTAGTGCATTGAAGATACTGATAAACTTTGAAGACACTGATAAATACTGAAATATTTGTTTTAACCATTAGTTGTCGGATGGAAGAGCGTGACACAGATTCACCTCTTTATTTTTGGTGTTTTCTTCATGAGATTTTTTAAAACCAGTCACCCAGAGTTAATGCTCGCACAGCTGACATCAGCATAGAGGTAGCCAACATGTGATAGACCTACCTAAATCGTTCAAATGACTAACAGCAATTTTTGGTGGCTCTTTTATTTTACAGGAGCATTGGCAACCCATGAAATGGCAAAAAAAAACACACGCACACTAAAAGTGTTTTTTTTTATGACACAGCGTAAATAACAGGAAGCATCTGGATCCTGTATCAACATTTTAATAAACTGAGAGTTGTTTTTGTTTTAATGTGGGGTTACGTATTCTTACCGTAATTCTCATTCCGGGTGTTCGGTGAAATTGGTAACACTGGTGAAATTGGGGAAAGTCTGACCAGGAACTTCAACTGGCAAAAGAGGTAGTTGGTTTGTTTGGACAGAACATGGTTTTGAAATCAGTCAGGACTTGACCTCATGAAGAGATCATATAAATCTTTACTAGTTTTCTGCACAGTTGCTGCACTGTGAATTGTGTTCATTAATTTCCATATAAAATAAGTGCAACAGTCAGATTTAACTATACTGTACAACCAGGCCTATGTTTCAAAAAATGATTAAATCCAAACCAAGGTTCCAAGTGACTGTCTGATCAGTGCTACAGACTTGCACAGGGGTATGCGATGAAACAGACTGAACTAGGTGATTGGCTCATTTTTTTGTCACAATGTAGGCTACTGTGGTGTGGTCCATGTTGACATTATCATCTAGAAATGTTGGGTGATTAAAAATGTGATAAAAACGTGATAATAATGTGTGATATCAATGCCCCGGTACAGCCTCAAGGGCAGTCAGGCAGCCGGAAGTTCCAAATTCCCCATCAACGCCCCCCCCAGCACCTGCCCTCCAAAATAAAATATAAAGAAGAAGAAAAGAAGAACCTGATCCACCTTTTCACTTTCAATTTTAATGGATGTTGAATGAATAGATAGAATGAATCTATCTGATCTACACACACACACACACACACACACACACACACACACACACACACACACACACACACACACACACACACACACACACACGTTGTATATGTATGCACCAACTACAGATGGACACGCATGAGCACTAGAGGCTTTAGGCTAAAAGAATAAAAAGGGGCCATCATAGACAGATCAGATTCTGATTCTTTTGATCTCAGAAGCATTCGGGACTAGCCTGGCTCTCATGCAGACCTTTCGTGCATCTTCATTAAACTTCGTGCACCAGGTCAATTCGGGACAGGATTTCTGCTGAAATACAGTACCTGAAGGAAATTCTCTCACTCACTGGTTCATCATCAGGACAGTCTCAGTAGCTGAAGTTAGACTGTTTGCTGCTTTGAATCTGACGACAATTCAGAACGATAAGTAAGTTTACTAGACCAAAAAAAAAGTCCATCTCTGAGCTAAACGTTTTTTTTTTCTTTTCTTTTCTTTTTTTTACCTTGCAAGTCACTCACCTGCTTTTACTGCTCTGAACGATGATTCTTTCATAGAATAAAATGTCTTTAAGTTTGCGAAAGGAGCCTTATATGATTTAAGTTCAATGTTTGGAAATTTCAACATTTCTTTGTCTTGGTATGCAGTCAAAGGACCACAAACAAAAAGAGCTGCCACACAGGATAAATTAAAACACTTCATATTTGCTCTCCTTTTTGTCTATTAATTCGTAAGGGTCAAACAGATATGAGGTGTGTTCTTTGTGTTTCTTATCTGTGGTGTCAGGTCA
This sequence comes from Engraulis encrasicolus, assembly GCF_034702125.1. NCBI lineage: Eukaryota > Metazoa > Chordata > Actinopteri > Clupeiformes > Engraulidae > Engraulis > Engraulis encrasicolus. The sequence continues at coordinate 38,513,074 of NC_085867.1, forward strand.
AGTCTTTGATTTATTTGGTTCCAGTTCAGATTATAGCGAATAACATAAATTATTCGTGTTAAAAAATAACAGGCATTGTCTTATTCAGGTCATGATGTCAGTAGTGGGCATAAATACGAGTTCAGGTCTGCTGTTGGCCAAGTGTCTTAGGAGATGGCAGTCATCGTTTGGTCCATGCTGTACCTCACTGTTCTTCTGTTCTCCCTGGGAAATGCGGCACTAACTGACTCCCCACCTGGCGACTCGTGCTCAGCTGGCGTAACTGGCAGCCCTGGGCACAACGGACAGCCTGGCAGAGATGGCAGAGACGGCAAAGATGGGCGAGACGGAGCCACAGGACCTAAAGGGGACAGAGGAGAACCAGGTAAGGCTTTGAGTGGAAGTGTGTGTGTGTGTGTGTGTGTGTGTGTGTGTGTGTGTGTGTGTGTGTGTGTGTGTGTGTGTGTGTGTGTGTGTGTGTGTGTGTTTGTGTGTGTGTGCAGCATTGCAAGAAAACATTGTTAAAAGTATTGTGTTGTAAATGGGGGAAAGAAGAGCCAAATAACCATGGAAATGGGGAAGACTGTGGCCTGATCTTTCAAAACTCAGGAGGGTGGAATGATCGTGGCTGTGGTGGTAGTTTTCACATAGTATGCGAGATAAGCAAATGAAGGACAAGAAGGCTCAGCTGATGAAACAGGCCTATGACATCAGCCAAAAAACCCTTCCTATCACAACTCTCGTTACGTTATGTGTGTGTGTGTTTGTGCGCGTGTGCATGTGCAGCATTGCAAGAAGACATTGTTAAAAGCATTGTGTTATCTATATGAAATCACATGTAGGCCTATAAATCACATGTTGGCCTATAAATCACTGATTTCCCATTCAGGTGTGTAATTGTCATGTGGTTCACTCACCTTCACCTGCAGGTGACCCAGTGCCTGGCCCACCAGGTAAAATGGGTCCCGCTGGCCCACCAGGTCCCAGAGGAGAAAGGGGGGACATGGGAGTACCAGGTAGCCTATTAGCTTACAACGGTATCCTACATGTATGTGTGAATCTGCTACTGATAAGAAATAGGCCCCTACATGGGTATCTAATCTTAATTCTGTAGGTCAATTTAAATGGTTACACGTCAAGTTTTTTTTCTTGCAGAGCATGATATGGACAACATGATGTTGAGGATTTCTCTTGTGGAAAAGGGTAAGACATAGGCTACATGAAATGCTGTTTACCTTTCCCTTCATTTAAAAATCGTATGCGAAACATTCTCCCCATCTTGACAGGGCGGAAATGTGGACAATATGATTCGCAAAGATGTTGTGAGTTTATCATGTCACCTGTGGAAAAACAAGAGATATGAGACCATGCATGCTTCTGTTTAGAAACCAATGATTGTGGAGTGACCAATGATTTGTGCTACAAGTAAGCTGAAATATTTAAAACCAAGATAGGAGCACTTGAAACTGACAGTGCTGGTAAATATTCATTATAAAAGGGAGGTTTATGAATGGGATATTACAAGTTTTCATAGCGACTGCCTAAAAATGTTTAATCCTATGAATGTTCTTCTTCCACAGCTGCAAGTTTCCGCATCTTCAGAAAGGTGGGAGGCAAGTATTACGCCACAGAGGGCCTGCAAAGCTCATTTGATACGGGTCTGAAATTCTGCAGAGATGCTGGAGGTGATCTTGTGTTGCCCCAAAATGAAAAGGAGAATGACGTTCTTGCGAGTATGTTGGCACAAGTAGGGGGAAGTCATGGATGGCTCGGGACAACGGACAGAAAGACTGAAGGGACTTTTCTGGACACGAAGGGGAATCCTCTGAACTTCACAAAATGGGGGGAAGGAGAGCCAAATAACCATGGAAATGGGGAAGACTGTGGCCTGATCTTTCAAAACTCAGGAGGGTGGAATGATGGTGGCTGTGATAGTAATTTTCACATAGTATGCGAGTTAAATAACTGAAGGACAAGAAGGCTCAGCTGATGAAACAGGCCTATAACACCAGCCAAAAAATCCTTCCTATCACGACTGTCTGAGAATTTGATTTAGCTTTGTAAATGTTTTTTTTGTTTTTAAAAAAATATATATTTCTGTGAAAAGTTTGGCGTGCAACAGCCTTCCTCATCATTAAAACCTTTGAATTTTTTTCACTGATTTGATCTTGCACTTTGGGTCACCAGGACCTTGTGTCCACAGGTGTACTGTGATATCCATCTTTGTTCATCGTTTTTACTACCAACACTGTGAAGAAATTCATGGGCTTGTCATCGGTTCTTTTGTACGTGATAATAAATTGTTACAAGTGAGTCATTTTTTCAGTCACACTTCATTATACTGAATAATAGCCATAATATACAAGAATAAGACACATGGTAACCATAGGCGTGCACACTGCACAGATAGGGACAAGGTGGTGCTAAAGCATCTGCCTCTTTGCCCTTCTGGACAAAAAAAGCCCTTTTCAAAAGTTGCTTGGAACTTTTTTGTCACAATGTTCTGTGGTCTATTTTGACATATTCATCTACAAATGCTTGTCTATGAAAAACACGTGATAATAATGCTCTGATATATTATATAGAGATTGCCAACATTACTTTTTTGCCCTCACCAAATTTACTGTAGTTTGTAGTTTCTTTGTTTACACAACTTGGAGTGGCGGACCCAGGCTACTATATGACAGATACTAGAATTTGATTTTCCATGGTCAGAGCGACAGGCGTTGCCGCCCCATTTGGTCATGTGTCTTGGCAACCTCTATGCTGGATCTAAAATGGTGCATGTGCACTTCAGTGTTCATGTTTTAGTGCGAATGGTGTATTAATTACGCACTAAAACATAATACCCAAATTGCACAAGTGCACCATCTGAGACACAGAACTAGGCTAGAAAGGCAGCCGGAAGTTCCTGCTCTCCAAAATATTTGTGCATGCCACTGATAGGCCCTACTTAACCTATGGCCCATAAGGCGTACAAGTGCAATATAAGCAAACCACAAGTGCACAGAGTCAGCTTAATTCTGCACAAAGGTGATGCACAAGAATTACACATCTTGTAGAACATTTATGAATGTAAATCCCCATCAACCATCACCAACTTCATCCCAAATTGACAGTATCTCATGCGTTCTACAGAAATTCCACAGGGTGGCAGCAGCAGCCTGGCTAAAATCATTGCTGACACGACACACACACTAGGTGCGATCGAGATGTGTTAACGCATGCATGCGCATTTAGACAGCAATGCACCCTGGATGGAAAATGCTGCATGACGGTTAGATTTCCTGTCAAACTTCGAAATTTCGTCGACGTTGCGTTGACGAGGTGACATGTCACATGGTGTAAAACTATCGCGGGATGAATGCGGCTGCAGTCAGATCTTGCAACCTCTGCAGTTGCTTATCCCCTTCAACGCTCGTCGGCGCTCGTCGGCGGACTGCCTCCGAGGTCACGCGCCCATGAACTGGTTGGTCAACAACTCACTCACGTGTGTATATGGGTCTTGTCTCACACCTCTACACAAGTTTGCGCAGGTCCCCACTTCAGCTCCTCCTCACTGCCTGTCCCCCCACTCCTCACACGTGGTGTGTTAGTAGAGCAAACCGGTGCGAGCTCATCGTCTCGTTCATATTTGTGGCCGACTTTAAATGCGCTGTATTTAATAACACCCACATCGTGACAACAAGTTCTCGCTGACGTCCGTTGCGCAACGTCGACGCTCGCAATGAAGTCGTATGGGCTTAGTAGGTGCGATCGAGATGTGTTAACGCATGCATGCGCATTTAGACAGCAATGCACCCTGGATGGAAAATGCTGCATGGCGGTTAGATTTCCTGTCAAACTTCGAAATTTCGTCGACGTTGCGTTGACGAGGTGACATGTCACATGGTGTAAAACTATCGCGGGATGAATGCGGCTGCAGTCAGATCTTGCAACCTCTGCAGTTGCTTATCCCCTTCAACGCTCGTCGGCGGACTGCCTCCGAGGTCACGCGCCCATGAACTGGTTGGTCAACAACTCACTCACGTGTGTATATGGGTCTTGTCTCACACCTCTACACAAGTTTGCGCAGGTCCCCACTTCAGCTCCTCCTCACTGCCTGTCCCCCCACTCCTCACACGTGGTGTGTTAGTAGAGCAAACCGGTGCGAGCTCATCGTCTCGTTCATATTTGTGGCCGACTGCAAATGCGCTGTATTTAATAACACCCACATCGTGACAACAAGTTCTCGCTGACGTGCCTTGCGCAACGTCGACGCTCGCAACAAAGTCGTATGCGCTTAGTGTCATTTGCCCAGAGGACTGATGCCTGAATTTCTGCACATTTAAAAAAAAATATTCAAAGGAGCCTTACAGACCTGTCATATTTTCATAATCTCTGTGTGCCACAAATCGCTAAGAATATGAACCAACTAGGCCTATGGACCTAGCCTGGCTCTCGCGCAGACCCTTAGTGCTTCGTGCATCTTCGTTACACTTCGTGAATATCCATCTGCATGAAAACGTATGGCCTGAGTATGGCAATATCTTACTGGGCCTTTTCGTTTCAACAGGCTAGGCTACTAACTGAGTTCTTGGATATTTTTTTGCCAAGGAGCGTAATGTATGTGTAGTTTTACATAATTTATCCTTACAGTGGCTTCAGGCTGAGTTCAGCCAAACTCGTCCACGGGAGTCCAGCTGTCACGCCCACGTAAGGGACACGTCGTTGGATCACTGCAGAGCCATCTAATAACAGAGTTGCGCAAACCGGGGACCAGGAAGTCGGTTGGTGATGTGATTTGCGTAGATTAAAATGTAAACTTCTGTTCTTTGGAAACTAACACAGAACCATCACATACCAAACAAATATTAAGTACAAACAAATTACATTACCTTTACCACATTTTCTGTGTTCTACGGCCACCTCCTGGAACTAAGTAACTTCTAATAGAACTAAAGTCAATGGGGATTTCCATGTTAAAGCTCCGTGAGGCTCCATAAGAGCCGCCATTGCTGTGGAAAGATTGGTCCATAGAGGTCTATGGGAGTGGCGTAACTCTGATAATAGATGGCTCTGGATCACTGCCTGCAACGTCACCACGTTCTGGCGTCCCATGATCAGCTGACCGTGGAAGCTGCAGAGGGCAATTAACATAAGAAAATACAGTTCTGACGGCTTTCTTGCTATCGGCATTTTCTTAAAACACTCTTTCGTCAAGGACATGTTCAATTAGAGGTAGTCGCTGGTGAGTAACACATATATTTGCATCGGCGTGAATGACTAAATGTGCAACCCGGAAGCTGCGACATTGCATTATTATAAGGTAGCCAAGGCAAGAGCAAACAGCTAGGTGCGCGCAGCTAACTGTACGGCTGTCAAAATGAAGCGTCCAGTCGTTATTTAGCTGGTGCGTTTGTGTCTCATGCATCTTATTTTTTCACCAGTTTAACCACGAAATCGCCCAGGCCTATACATGTCATATCCCAGACAATGATGAAAACAATACGACTGATGTGGAAGCTTTACAGCTGGTACTGTGTGGCTAGTAGTAGGCAGGTGCAAAGAGCCGCTTTCATGTTCCAGGGAGCATACAAACATCCTGCTTAGTGTAGATGCCCATTATCCGTTTAGAGAACGCAAACGAGTGAAAGGGGGTGACCATGAAAGACACACTGATAACATTTTGTGAATACGTGACAGTTCCATGACAGTGCTGCTGGTGGTAATCTTGTCAGTGTTTAGCTAACGCTAGCTCAATACACTGAGCATCTAACATTACCTCACTGTACGACTGACAGTCTTAGGTAGACACACATGATACCTTGCCAAGGAAACCGTGACAACGGGACGTTATGTATGAGCAAGTGTGTTTCTTGTAAATCTCGACTGACACATGGCGTGAGTACGTGGAGGGTTTGGTGTCAGCGTGCTGCGTGACTGACAGAAATCAACCTGTGCCTATGACTTCTGTTGTGTGTGTAAGTGCATCACTTTGCTGTGTAATGAACGTCAGGTCATTAGTCTGCCGTTTGGACAGAAAACAAACGGGAATTGCATTGCATTGTGTAATAGCAAGCAATGAATTATACGAATCGCCTGATAAGAATTTAGCAGACTATGCAGGCTTGCAGTGTTGTCATCCTCATTCATCAAGGTTTCATCCCTGGTCAGACCAATGACACCAGCAGCACGTCGGTGTGTGTTTGGATAATTTTGTCAAGTCATTGCCTATGGACGGTAGGCCTATTCCACATAGACCCCATATATGTCAAATCCAGCTAGTGACAAACCCTTAGATGATGGAGTGACCATCACTAGGGTTGTGGGTGTGCTCTGACTGTCAGCATGCCAAGCAGTCTGGCTCTTTGCCTAGCGGTCAGACCCTCAGTTTGGCACCCCAGAAGGTGTGGTTTCGAGTATCGATAGGGCAACAGCTCTCCTTTGCTACAGTGGGGTGGCTTGCCGTGAGGCTACTGGAGGTACTTACCTTGTTGGCTGTGGTAGCCACCAAGGACCCCATGGACAACCCTGGGGCGAGGGACTCATGGGTAGGGTGGCCAGACGTCCTCCTTTAGGGAGGACAGTCCTCCTTTTCAGTGCCATGTCCGGTGTAAGGCACAGCATTAAGCCAGACAAAAATGCATTAAAATGCATGAAATTGCATCTAAAAAACACGAATTTTCTTGGGGGAGGACCCCCAACCCCCCCGTCCTTATATATGTCCTCCTTCTTCCTGTCGAGGACATGGTCACCCTACTCATGGGACAGCATGGATTGTAGTGGGGCATCCTGTAATGCTAGCAGTAATGATAAGTGGTATGTGAGGGACGCACACCAAGCATCTTTTGAAGGGGAAGAATGGGTGATGGAATGACCATCATTATTCAGATTGTGGATGTGCTCTGACTGTCATGCCAACATGACTGTTTCTCTGTCGTGGTGGTGCTCAGAGCCCCAGTTTTGCACCCAAGAAGGTCTGGGTTTGTGAGCTGGCAGGGCCACACTACTCCACTTTGCTGAGCTACACCCTGTCATGTAGCCCACTCGTTTTGGCTGTGTACCTAGCACAATGACCAGTAGCCTAAGTCAAACAATTTGTTGCTTTGTGTGCCTGGTTCTCATTATTTAAAGATGTGGCAGTGTTTTATCTTATTAAGCTGCTGTTAACATCTGTTTAGGCTGTCAAGGCTCCCTTACCTTTTCAAGCAGTTATGTACGCACTGCAGTTATCTTAGGTCATAATTAAAAGGTAAAGTATGTAGGATTGTGGCCAGAGTAGGCATTGCAACTATGCAGCCTATTACAGCTATGTTGCCTATTCCTAAGTTGATCTTTTCATGAATAATTACTTAACAAACTAATATAATAGTAATTTTATAGCTAAAGAAGTCTACTCCTGGAAATTAAAAAGGGCAGCCCTTAAGAAGATCCACATTTTCTGTATGAAATGCGTAATTTTCCCAGTCCTACTGAATATTTTGAAATTGGTGGTGGTGGAGAATATCCATGAAAAATATTACATGAAGTATGTGTGAAGTCAATTCTGGATTACTACTGAAGAAGTTGCCCTAATATATTGTTTACCTTACCAAAGCACTCTGGCTATTTGAATATGCAATAGCTTGCTTTGCAAACAAGATACTGGCAGTGCTGCATAGGTGTTGAAGTAATGTGTTCCTCTTCAGTGTGGATATCACTAGGGCTGTCCCGACTATTCGACGTAATCGATTACGTCGAATAAGTCGGCGTGTTCAACATACCGTCGTTTACGTGATTTGCGCAAAAAAATAAAATAAATAAGTGACTTGCGCGAGCCGCGAGGTAGACGTGCTAAACAGAAGCGAAGAAAATGGCAGAGGCTGAAAGCTTGAGGGTTTCAGTATCAGACGAATATGAAGGTGCAGTGGCACCACTAATCAGCCCAATGAAAAAAAGTGATTTGTGCGAGCCGCGAGGTAGCCTACGTGCTGAAAACAGAAGTGGAGAAAATGACAGGGGCTGCACGTCCGAGAGTGTCAGTGTCAAACAAAGATGAAGGTTACAGTGGCACCACTTAAGTTATCAGCCCAATAAACGGACAAAGACATCTAAAGTGTGGCGATATTTTAAAGACAAGGCACAAGACCTGGTTGTGTTTCTGTAGGAGACTATATTTATTGAGGAAGTGAACGTTTTTCAGATCGAGACGCGCGGTATATTTCACACTGTTTTATACTGTCGCTATGCTGGCGGCGTGCATAGCAACGACAGGGAGATAAAGCAATGATTCGTAATGTGCCTGTTATAGACGCAATATTCAACACCTTTAGGGTGACAGTGGTCGGGGTGTTTGTAGAAGAGCTTGTATACAAAGTTAAAAAGTAAATGAAGACAACAGAAGTGTGCATATTCCGGCCAACAGCGTGAGATGTGGAGGAGTGAGAGGAATGCATGCCTGATTCAGAAAGGTCTCTTCCCTTCTCCACGGACGGTGCACGAAGTTCACCTCGCACTATTCAATATTGTTTGTGCCGACTGCAGGTCTAAATAAATAGTAATATTATTCTAATAATATAATAAGTCATAATTATGTCGTGCTGCAATTACTAACGGTGTCTATATTAGCGACAGAAAGGGGATAGGATAGCGCGTTATTAGGGACCAGCTGGGTTTTGGTGCGTCAACAGAATGACATGGACAGAGTAGCCTAGTTCTTTCCTCAAGGCTACTCATAAAATCTCTGGTAGCCTTTATAACCTATAGTGGCCCATATTTGTTTCCACTTTCCTAATACTGTATAACTTGGGCCTCTTTATACATCAGTAAATGTAGGCTAATAAGCTTACTTGATTTGAACTGAAACAAATAGATATTATATTAGGCCCGGTATGTATTATAGTCTATGACTAGGCCTAATTTATACAATGTCCCCTTTTTTTTTTCTTTTTAAAGAAATCATTGTCCTAATAGGCCCTAGGTGCACTCTGTTTTAAGGTCAAATTAAGTGGCATATCACAGTTTTTCCCTTCCAAAAAAAAAATAAAAAATAATCGCGACTATTCGAAAAAAATAGTTGATAGAATAATCGGGAGGAAAATAATCTTTAGGGACAGCCCTAGATATCACTAGTGGCATACTCTATGCATATTGCTTGGTCATTGAAAGGTTTTAGTCTTTTCAATTGTTCAATTGCTTCAATAGTTCTGTCATATGACATACCTGTGCAGGTCAGCGCCTGAGTGACTTGGTCATGTGACCACAACAAGCCATACTTGTGCAATTCAAAGATTGTCATTGTTTTTTTTTTCTAGTTTTTTTTTTTTAACTTACCCCGAAGAAGGCCATAACTTATTGGCCAAAGTAGACATGATTTTAAGTCTTAGCCCCAATGTAAGTTTAAATAAAGGCTTTTAGTAGTAACTATCCTCTTGAGTGCCTTCAAACTGTCTCTTCTTTGAAAATGCAATGAATTGCCTTTGAAAGTAGCACAGCCAGGCAATGGCAATAGTTGGCAATGCCCTGCCCTGCCCTGCCAAGGCACCATCTTTGGCCAGTGCTACACTGGGACCAAAAAAGGGTCGGGCATTTTTGTGCAATACCCCCTAAATTGTGGGTCAGTCTTTACGAAAATACAACAAGCGAAACTCTACAGTATCGGCCCCTGAGGACTGCCTACCCACAAGGAAATGCCCTGTAGCTTCATCCAAATTACCAGTCCAGCCTCATCTTTGGAAAAAGACACTTCAAAGTCCCCAGCACTCAAACTCTTCTGCCCCTGTCTGTAGGAGTGTTTGTGATTGAGTGTGCTGAAAATATGATCAATACTAGATGGGACTGCCTCTCTGCTTTTCGACACTGTGTTCACAGCCTCCATACAGATCGGACGTGTGGGAGTGTGAGCGTGCAGCTCTCTCTCTTTCTCTGTTATATTTTTATTATTATTTTGTCGGATTTTGGTCCAAACTCTTTTTGTCACCATGAAGATCACACAACTTGTGAAACTCAAGGTTATGTTCCGAAGGAAGTTCTATGGGAAAAGGCCCAAGGAGGAGGAAGAGGTGGTCAGGTAGGATGTATGGGAGTATTGTGGTCACAAGTAGAAACGCACAGCAGCAATGTGTTCTTCTGGTTACATTCTGGGACATTAGCTTAAAGCAATTATGGGAGCTGTCCTCCTGAGGTTATAGTGCTATTTTCTCAGTGTGTGTGTGTTTGCAGTCAAGATTGAAGAGTTTATTGTCATTGTCAAAAAGGCAACGAAATTACCGTCAGGTTGGGCATGACTCGTGATTAAGTCCACCGGTGTGGCCTGATGTGTGAGCAATGGCCAGTAGACAAGTTTTTTGTTATCAATGATGACCTTTTTGTACTGTTTCTTATCTGTGGATCCATGTCAAAACCTGTATACTGTATGTCAAGTCATTTCCTCCTTCTCATGCTTTAAAGTTAAACATTTTTAAATTACAAATATGTAAATCCTGTTGTTGTGATGTCAGTTATGAAATATTTAATTGAAAAAAAAAAACAAGGCAGAGTCCGAGCCTTCTCTGAGAAAAGTGTTTTGCTTGATGTGCCAACTAACAACAAAGGCTCCTAAGAAGTAAAAAAAAACGGGGAGCACACAAGGCTGATGCAGAACAATGTATTAATATGCAATTGTGTAATCTTGCTGAAAATATGCTCAATAGATGGGTCTGCCTCTCTGCTTGTGGGCACGATGTTCCCAGCTTCCATACAGGTCAGACGTGTGGGTGTGGGAGTGTGGGTGTGGAGCTCTCTTTTTCTCTGTTATTATTTATTATTATTTTGCTGGATTTTGGTCCGTACGCTTGTTGTTGCCATGAAGCTAATACAACTTGTGAAACTCAAGGTCATGTTTCGAAGGAAGTTCTCTGGTCGGAGGCCCAAGGAAGTGGCCAGGTAGGATGTATCTTACACAGTACGGCAACTTGTTGGTCAAAAGAGGAAACGCATCACGATATGTTACCGGAATATTGCTTCTTTTGGTTACATCCTGAGATATCAAAGAAATGATGACAACTGTCCTGAGGTTATGGTGCATACTTTTCTCAGTGTATGTTTGGAGTCATTGCTGTCATGCTGGACATGACTCATGATCATGTGACATGTCCACTGTTGTTGACAAATGCCTGTTGTGAGCAATAGCCAGTAGACAAGTTTTTGTTATCTTTGGTGACCTTCTGATCCTGTTATTGGTCATCTGTCAGGTGGATCAACATCCAATTCAGTATATGCCTAGTCAAAACCTAATAATGTCTTCCTTCTCAAGCTTTTTGTTATTTTTAAAAGCCTGTTTAACAGGGATAGAATTGGCAATATAAAGTAAAAGTAATTATTGTTGGGCTGCTGTAAATTATTATTTTGTTGTTTCCCCTGGAAATATCTCAACACGACTAATGTACCACTTTTCCACTTTGCTCTGATCAATTGGCTCTTGTGCAGTTCACCTGTGTGTTGTTCAGTTATTGTTCTTTTGAATCCATCAAGTGGTGGGTTGAGAGTTTACTGTGGTAGCCTTGAATCTGTGTGTGGGCTTCAAGTTTTTGACTCTTGGCAAAATGCATTTGTGGCTCAGCGTAGTCAAGGACCCGCGTTTCATAGTATTTTCTGTGCGTGTGCGCGTGTGCGTGCGTGTGCGCGCCTGAATTGTTGGTAACTTATAGCTCCTTGACAATGAAGAGAATTGTGAAATGAGGTCGACTATTGATACACGTTTCTATGGTCTTGTGACATCTTCCATTGTTCAATTCTTGTAGATAAAAATCACTGTATTCAGTTGTTTTCCTTTCACAAATGTCCCTAGACTGACTTGTAAAGGATGCTGCTGCTATTATTATACACTTCAGGCAGCAAGGATGAGCCATGCGTTCGAGCACGGGCTAGGCCTATGTCTGAATTGTTCACTCTCAGACTCTCGATACAGCACAAGGGTGTGTCTGTGAAGATTCTCATTAATTCAGGACATATCACTCAAAATACTTGCGTTGTAAGCAGCTGGACTTCTTTATCTCAAAGCCATATAAGCTATAAAAAGAAGTTAAGTAGTCCTCAACTAAACTGTTTTGAGTACATGTGTATAGGGTGTGAGTTCAACTACTATGCTCCATGCATCGTACCCTGTGAAGTGAGCACATTGTATTTGGTCAATAACTCTCGATTTTGGAGTGCATTAAAAGAGGCTTGTTCTGACTGGCAGCCATGTGTAGTGATTGATTGAGCATTAGTTGTGCCGTAAGTCAGCAGCTGTTCCTCTTTTGTCCTAAATGCCAAGTCCATTTTCCAATACGGGTGGAATAACCAAGGTCAATGCGTGTCACTGGCCAGTAAAGGCACACGAACGGAAGGCAATCACTAAATAAAAAAGGTGGACCAACCCTTAACCTGGGACTCAAGAGATCTAAACACTGGAAGATTAGTGTGGTTCTCTTAGATTTAATTAGAATCACTTTTCTTAAAGGTACAGTATGTAATTTCTGCCATAGTTTATTTCCTGAATGCAAAATTATATCTTTTTCATGTATATTCGTTACCACCATCAATTTCTAACTATTAACTATGACGGGCAAATGTAAGCTTACACTTTTAATGCATAAAAATGTGGATCTCCTTCATGTCCACCGGTTTGAAGGAATTACGCATGGCAACGCATTCAAGTAGGTGCACATTCAAGTAGGTAGCAGGCTTCACTCAGGTTTCTTGATAACTTTTAAGGGTGCTGTCCCAAATAAATACTTAGAATCAAAAAAGAAAAGGGGGGCGCACCTTGCATAATTTTTTTTCTTCTTTATTTTTGTGCGTTTCGGCGTGTGCCTTCCTCAGTGTGCAACAGTGAAACAATGTGTAACCACACTTAAAATACCCATTACCACACCCCATTATCTACAGCCAATGACATGGAACATCAAATTATTCCATTAGTCCATGCATCACAAACAATTCATTGGAAAAAAACATTTCATACACAATTCAGAAAATATACATATATACAATAATCCAAATTGGTCCAAATTTACAGAAAACAGGTAAGAGACAATTCCTCATTCATCCCATTTGGTATGCAGGTGTTCAAGTAAAAAATATACCAGGCACCAGGCATACCAGGCAACGCATTCGTGCACAAAATGTGCCCATGCACACGTATCCTGCAGTAAGTACTGTATGCCCGGGGCTGAAGATCTTACAGATGGATCGAAACGTTGCCGTTTGTTGAATGTAAAAAAGTATATAAGACTTACTGTATTTTGTGGAGCTCTCATACCCAGTGTGCAGACCACTCTGTCACACTAGAAGTTTTTCAATCAAATTATTGGGATGCCTTGAGTTGACACAACAGTTAGTGAGATTAGTTTTTTAAGTAGGGCTCTAAATAAACACCAGCCAACTAGACAAATGCCGGTGGAAGTTCAGTTTGGCTGGTAGAAAAGAAAGCTTACTAGCCACTTTTACTGATAGCAAGTGTATGTTTGGCTAATGCAATTAACATCCACTTGCTAAATTTAGCTAGTGATGAAAAAGTTAATTTATAGCCCTGGACATTCCATGTATTTAAAGTAGGAAGAGTATCATCTGGTGGCATAGGCATAAACACACACAGCAAGTTTCTATAGAAACCAGTAGTCGTTTGTCCTGCTTAGCTTCAAACAAATCAACTTGTTTGACTAACTTGTCTCACGATGAAGAAGGCTAATTTTGTGCTGTTGTGTCCCTGCTCTTCTCTCTCTCTCCAGTCTCAGTCCACAAGAGAAGATGTCAGGAAACAGCCTGGTGCTACCCATAGTGCTGTGGGGCAGGCGGGCCCCCACGCACTGCATCTCCAGCCTGCTGGTCATGGACGACTTCGGCACCATCATCACCGGCTGCCACGACGGGCAGATCTGCATCTGGGACATGACCCCCGAGCTGGAGGTGCGTGTACAGTAGTAGGGCCTTGGGTGAAAGTCAAATGAACTACTTTCTCCCATTTCATGGACTCTGATGATGAAGATGGGTTGACCATCAGAACGTTAGTTCTTTTGTTGTGCAGAGTTGCATAAAGTAGATATAGAAGTACTGTTTCAGATGTAATTACAACACTTGTAGCATTATATCACAAAGTTGAAACCATGTAATATCATACCGGTCATGTTGTGATTACATCTGTAAGAGTACTGCCACTTCTACTTTAATCAACTCTGATGTTGTGCTCCCAATAAAAAAAAAAATGCTCCGACCTTTTTCTCTTCCGTTTAAGAACTTTTGTCTGTCTCCGTTGATGCACTTTCAAAGACTACTTTCTCCCATCCTTTCCTGTTCCTCCCATCCTTGCAAAGCGAGGCTTGACGTCATTGATGACCAAACTTTTTATTCAGCATCTTGCAAAAACACATTTCAAAGGTCATTTTCTCATTTGCAGATGTTGAATCTAGGTCTCTAAGGGCACTTTGTCCAGGCAATGATGCTTTAAACAACTGTGGTCACCCTCCCTCTCTCCCTCCCTTCTATTCCTCCTCCAATATTTGTGTGCACAGTTTTAAAGCAACACTCACTAAGTCCCTTGCTCTTTCTTCTCCACTCTTTCTCACCACTCTTCCTGCTTCTCCCCTACCCCTGTTTTTCAGATAAGTCCACGCGCTCTGTTGTTTGGACACACAGCGTCCATCACCTGTTTATCCAAAGCCAGCGCGGCAAGCGACAAGCAGTACCTGGTCAGCGCGTCAGAGAGCGGGTGAGTTAGTGATCCATTTCTGCTCCAGAGATACTAACAACTGGCCTCAGCCGGACTGTTACGTCAGGGACCCGGGTTCGATTCTGACCCAAGGTTGTTTCCCGATCCTCCCCCATCTTATTCCCAGGCCATTATTTTATAATCTTTTCACTGTGACTGACAAATAAAGGCAGGAAATGCCCCCAAAACTACTTCAAAATGAATGAAATATGAACAACAACATGTCTGTGGCCCCACAGCAGAGGGGACTGTAACATACGTAGGTGTTTAAGATGAGATTGAAGGCCAGGCAGATTTATTTGTTTATCACGTTTCATTCACCAAGGCAGTTCAAATGTGCTTCACAAAAATAAAATCATGAAAGCATAGCAGGGGTGAGTTTCTCAAAACCAAAGTTGCTTACTACATTAGCTACTTTGTTGTTTTCAATGCATTTTCCCATTGGCAACTACCGAAGTTGCTAACAGGCTAACAACTTCTCTTTTGAGAAACTCACCAAAGATTAGATACTTCACTGGGATCAGTTAAATGTCATTGGATGTAACACTAGCTTAGAACACGCTAAGAACAACCCTTGCTTTTTTTCTTAATTTGTGAATGACAATATACTGTCCTTATTCCTCTCTGTTGTGCAGTGAGATGTGCTTGTGGGATATCACCGATGGCCGCTGCATTGAGTTCACCAAACTGGCCTGCGCTCACACTGGAATCCAGGTAGATGTCAGGAGATGAATATCAGAAAATCTGAATTCATGCATTGCTTGTGACATATTGAAGCACATGGAAACAAATGGTAAAATGGTGTAATCAGTACATGCAGTATTTATGCATTCATAATTCATGTATTACAGTATTCTTGTTTTAAGTAATTGTGTATCTGTGAATTATGCATGTATGGGGTCTGTGTGTATGTGTGAATAATACATGCATGTATGGGAAGTCATTGCGCTAAAGGTGTCAACTAAATGTAGATACTGTAGGCTGAATTATTTCTCATTGACTAGATGCAAGAATGACTGGAGCACTCTACCAAAAATAAAATAATAATAAAAAATGTTAAAGAATATACTGCATGCTCCGGTCATTTCTGGATCTAGTCAGAGTAGCCCAGTCTGTCTTGACTCTGCAGTCCCTGACCGTGAGCACAGCAGAGTTGCTTGAAAACAGACGTCCTTCCTCTAATGTCAACCAAATGTAATGTAATGTTTGCAGTTCTACCAGTTCACCATTGGCACTGAGCGTGAGGGTCGTCTCCTGTGCCATGGCCACTACCCAGAGATCTTGGTGATGGACGCCACCAGCCTGGAGGTGCTCTACTCCCTCGTCTCTAAGATCTCCCCCGACTGGATCAGCTCCATGAGCATCATCCGCTCCCACCGCACACAAGGTCAGTCCCATGATTCCGCAGTCCCATGATTCCGCAGTCCCATGATTCCGCAGTCCCATGATTCCGCAGTCCCATGATTCCGCAGTCCCATAATTCCACAGTTCCATGATTCTGCAGTCCCATGAGTCCACAGTTCCATGATTCCACAATTCTCATTTGGCTAAGGCCCGCCCTAAAGTTATTTTTGACCAATCACAGCGCAGCAAAAGGATGACCGGACAAACCTCGGACAGTTTTGACAGCGCTCCATTGAACTCAATGCTAAAATCGCATGTTTTCAAGTAGCCTAGGGTTTAGCAAGATATTACGGTCGTATTATTATAAAAATATGATTGGAAATTGTGGCTGCGGTATTTGTGACAAAGGTGCAAGTTTCCCCGTGATGTAACAGGAGGTAATCGCTTTCCTCTTTACCTAAAACCGGACGAATATTACTAGCAGTTGAATAGTCTGGCTTGAAGGGTCTCGGCATCCTCACTCGACTAGAAAGCGCACGGATCAACAAAATTGTTTGTGTGCTCCAATCATGCCACCATCTCACTCGTGTAACTTTTCAATAAGGTTGTAAGCAAAACACAAACCTATTTCAGGGTAGGATTTGTAGCTTTGAAGATGACAACATCATCACGTTGGGTGATTTCGTCCAATAACTACAGTTTGAGCCAGGGACATAGGCTATGCGAGTTAGCACCATGGTGCCACTGGTTACAATATGCCTATCGATACCAGGGTGAGAATTTGAGATCCCACAACAGCTAAACAATTGTGATGCATGACAGTTCAGGAAATAAAAATTATGACTGAATCTTATTTCTTAGGAGTGAACAACTGCTGCGATAGGCAGTCACTGCATTAATCACGTTGATATCACAGCATAGAAAGTTTATCTGTCCGACCTAGCAACTGTAACTCAAGAGGGCGGGGCTTAGCCAAAGGCGAATTCCATAGTTTCACAGTTCCATAATTCCACAGTTCTGATTCGAATTGTTGTTCCTAGTTCCCAGTCCCCATTTCTTTTTTCTTTTTCTTTTTCTTTTTGTCTTTTTCACCTTTATCAATCAGACTGAACAGTTGAGAGGGACAGGGAATGAGTGGTGAGAGAGAGCGGGGGGGAGGGTCAGCAAAGGACCTTGGGTCGGAATCGAAACCGGGTTGCTGGCATAATGGTATCGCTTCTTCCCCAATTTTATGTACTGTGCCAGTTCCCAGGCGTCAGTACCAATGCTAGCTCCACGAGCTTTGACCATAATCCACTTGTACCGCGCACAAGGTCCGTTTCCCCATTTTCACAGTTCCCCTAGACTGGTCATACCCTACCCACGTAGTAATTTAATTCGTTCAGAGTCTGGAATGACTGAATTGAGAATGTTAAGGCATGGAAGGGGTGAATTCTGTTGAAATTTGAAAGATGTGACTTATTTTACCCTATCGCTAACATTTGGTTATGACCTTGAGAAAGGATTACTAGTGGGAAGGATGAAACAGAGAATACATTTGAAATGCACCCCTGCCTCCCTAGCCCTCCCTCTTTCACTGATTAGTGTGTTGTCTGGTCACAAGACCAAACCCCTCCTAGAATACCAGGCCCAGATGTGGATGGAAAAAAGTTTGGATTGGAGTGCAACGTTTGACAAGGCCGCTGTAAAGTTCCCCTTTTCCGCTGCAGTTCCTACTTCCCAGTTCTCAATTTTATGTACAGTGCTAGTTCCCAGGCCTCAGGACAAGTACTAGTCAGATCAGCTAATTAGGAGAAAAGCATTTCCTTTTTTTTGTCTCTTCCACTCTTCATCCATGTTAGCAATGGGGAGTAGAGTTGTCCTGCCGGGACTCATACCCAGACCATCTGGGATGCCAAACTGGGTCAGGCTTGTTGGCGTGGCAGCTAGAGAGCACTCATAACCCTAGTGATGACTACTCCATCACACATTACAGCTCTGGGGTGCGGTTCTTGAAGTAGTTGCTAACTGTCTTTGCTGATTGCAATGCAATTCCCAATTGACAACAACACTTTTGAGAAACACACCCCTGTTTAGGTAGAACCCAAGTATGACCTTTCAATTATCTGTATGGGCACAGTGGTGCCTTCAAGAATCCCAGTTGTTATAAAGTTCTCAAAGTATGCACCCATTAGGAAGTAAACCCAATCGCTTTGCGAGTATGCAAGCAAATTCTGGTACCTAGGCTAGGCTTTTATTCACTAATATGTGCTCGTCCTCCTAATTCTTATCTCTGACTAGCCTCCTCAGTAGCCTCAGTGACCACTGAGCCAGACATAATGAGGCCCATATGGTTGGAGGCTGCATGTCTGGGGCCGCACAGCTGCAGTACGGCAGCTCCCGTGTTTATACTCTCCATCCACATGTGCAATCTAATGTGTACTTAGCTCCATTCAGTGTTATCTGCAGATACATAGCACCACAGAAAAAAAGAAGAAAAGAATGGCATCTGTGCTGTTCCAGTGTCTTCTCTCCCGTCTAACTCCCATAGATGCAGCAGATGACAACAGAAGGGTGTGGAATTACCCCGTTGCCATAGCTCCACAGATGTTAGCTTAGTTATTTAACATGTTTTACGCTACCAATCTGTAAATCAGAAAGATTTTTTATTAACAAATTCCAAGGGCCAACCTCAAAATACCGTTTTTCTTTTACAATATGATACCACTATGATTTTACTATATGGCACATTTCTTGCAGTTTTCCGCCTCAAAATTTTGGTTCATTCATAAAGATAGCAATGATTGAATGTTTCCAGCACACCCATCTAATCAATCGAGCTGCGCTCTGTCATATGAAATGCCACATGCTGCCCACAATCATCTCACCATGAACTTAAAAGCTGGCAGAACCACATGATGAAGATTCAGAGTTTTACAAAATTGAAAGACTGGAAAACATGTTGTAGAGTAGGATACATCAAAAACACACTCCTGTAGCTTGCACTCGTATAGTAACCAATGACTAGAAATAAAGTCAGGCCTGAACAGACACAGAATAGGCTCCTTACTGTTTTAAATGCGCAGAAGAAGGCACATTTGCGACCGCAACCACCAGAAAGCAAGACCATGTCCGGGTTTGCCATGTTGATCCCGAACCTGTATAGGTAGAGGGATGGCTCAAGCTGTTGTGTTTGTCCTCAAAGTCAAAGCCAGCTTTATTAATATGTCAATTTTCTCTCATTCTACAACCTAGTCAAATGTTTGTGAAGTCTCTGAGAAGGCCATCTCTTTAGCAAGTGATTAAGAGTATGACAGCATCTGTGCAATGCAAAGATACATAGCCTGTTTTTTGCTCTTCCTATGCTTCTTTTCTCTCTTCTTCCAGAGGACACAGTAGTAGCCGTGTCTGTCACTGGCATCCTGAAGGTGTGGATCATATCAGCTGAGGTCAGCAGGATGCAGGTAAGATGTGCCATTGTATGATCTGTCCTTATTTGCATTGCATTGTTTTGTATATTCTGTCTGTATGTGTATTATCACTACTGTAAGACTATTGTAAATGAGATGGGGGATCTCAAGCGTCCATTCTCGGAATAAATTGAAATTGAAATTGACTCTACCATTAAGTGTCATCCTGCTTATTTCTTACATGTGATTTATAATTTATTGCCCTCTGTTAGATTAATTAGGTACAGTGTACCAAGCTATGTAATAACATGCCATGTTATGTGCTGTAGATACATTGTATCTTAGGGTTAGGATTAGAGTTAGGCATGTACAGTGTAAGTACACAATATTAGATGTTGATACATGTAGAGCCCATCTCCTTTACACTATATTATGGCAGCCCCATATAATAATACAAATTAAGAAACGAAAATTAAATGTTTCTGTCATCGTTGATGTTTATCCCCCGTTTACTTGCTTGTTTTCAGGACCTGGACCCGGTGTTTGAGGAGGAGTCCAAGCCCATCTACTGCCAGAGCTGCCAGAGCATCTCCTTCTGCACCTTCACACAGCTCTCCCTGCTCGTCGTCTGCTCCAAATACTGGAGGGTGAGCTCTGGTTGACATACTAGTATTCCAAATTAGAATTAGAATTATTTGGAAAATGTAATTACTGTAGAAGTGGAACTGGAATTAGAATTGGAATTAGAATCGGGAGTATATAGGCTTTTGTTGCAGCTGTGTTGTATGAGGGTGGAAGTGGCTATGTTTCTGAGTGTGGCACAAAAATAAGTATTTGCCATTATGTACAGCATACAACTTTGCCTCACTAGTGCCATAAGCACATCATTGAAACACTCACTGTTTATCAATGACGAATGATGGTGTTGTTTTTGATTGATGACTAAGTATGATAATGTGACGGTGTGATAATTGTTGTGTAAATACTTCTGATCGATTGATTGATCGGAATGATGATTACCTCCCCTCTTAATCGCCCTCAAAAACCTCACTTGTGGTTATGTGTTGTATTGTGGTACAACAGTATACAGTATTTTCAAGCTGTTGCTATTTTCAAGCTATTTCCCCTCAATGTTGACATGTTTGTCCTCAGGGGCATAATCCACAAAGGTGGTTTAGTTGCTAACCCAGCTAAGTTACGTTTACTTAAGGCTTAAGCCATCTGGCTGCATTTAGGCAAACTATGCACAGGGGTGTTCTGGTTTCCTCACACAACCAACTGAGGCTTGTGAAAGTCAGATAGTAGGTGGGCTGAATAATAAAAAGCTATGACTGAAAATACCCCGGTAGGTGACTAAAGTTGATTTCTGGAATACTCCAGGTGTTTGATGCGATGGACTACTCGCTGCTGTGCTCCGTGCCCAGTGAGAATGACCAGGCCTGGACTGGAGGGGACTTCATCGCGGCCGACAAAGTCATCATCTGGACCGAGGACGGCTGCAGCCACATCTACAAACTGCCTGCCAGGTGAGTGTGTGAGTGTGTGAGTGTGTGAGTGTGTGAGTGTGTGAGTGTGTGAGTGTGTGAGTGTGTGAGTGTGTGAGTGTGTGAGTGTGTGAGTGTGTGTGTCTGTGTGTCTGTGTGTCTGTGTGTCTGTGTGTCTGTGTGTCTGTGTGCGTATGCTGCTTTGTGCAAGACAGAACTGTTCTGGAGGACACCATTTTAACATTTCAAGTAGAAAGTAATGTTTGAATGCTAAAATGAGAAGTGCATAAAAGAGAAATAAATAATAATTATTTTAATGATCTTTTTTTCCTGTTTGTGTGCGTGTGTGTCCTTGTGCCGTCTTTGTCATAACTGCTCCTGTGTGTGTGTGTGCATGAGTGAGTGCGTGCGTGCGTGCCTGTGTGCCTGTATGTTTTCTTCGCTGTTATTTTTCTGTCTGTGTTGTCTTCTCCTTTCCCCTCCTCTCATGCTTGTGTGCGTGTGTGGATGCCGGTCTGCTCCACCCACACCTGTATGATTGGACGGTGGGTTATGTTCCTGTCTCAATGTTCACTTGTCTGCCTGTGCGCTTTTCCCCCCTCCTCTTTCTGTATTTCTATTTCTCCTTCCCTGCATGGGCGTTGTCTTTGTCTTGTCGGTTCTGCGTGCGTGCGTGCGTGCGTGCGCTGGTATTCTTGGCTCTTTTTTCCACAGCTGCCTGCCGGCCAGTGAGCATTTCCGTAGTGACGTGGGGAAGACCAAGGAGGGCGCCATCCCTCCACTCATCTACAGCATCGCAGACTGCGCTGACAAACAGGTTCACTCCTCATCACCCTCTCCTCTCCTCTCCTGTCCTGTCCTGTCCTCTCCTCTCCTGTCCTGTCCTCTCCTCTCCTGTCCTGTCCTCTCCCCTCCACTCCCCTCCACTCCTCTCCTCTCCTCTCCTCTCCTCTCCTCACCTGTCCTGTCCTCTCCTCTCCTGTCCTGTCCTCTCCCCTCCACTCCTCATCACCCTCTCCTCTCCTCACCTGTCCTGTCCTCTCCTCTCCTGTCCTCTCCTCTCCTGTCCTCTCCTGTCCTCTCATCTCCTCTCCTCTCCTCTCCTAAACACTCTCCTCCTCTTCTTTTCTAGCCCCTCCTCAGTGCTCTCCTCCTCTGTTAGCTTCTTCTTTCTCCTCCCCTATCTTCAACTTTGTATTCTCCTCTCGCTCTCCTCTCGCTCTCCTCTCCTCTCCTCTCCTCTCCTCTCCTCTCCTCTCCTCTCCTCTCCTCTCCTCTCCTCCTCCTCTCCCCTCCCCTCCCCTCCTCTCCTCTCCTCTCCTCTCCTCCCGTAGCACCTACTTTCTTCTCTTTTAGCCTCTACTCTGCCCTCTCCTCTCCTCTACGTATTCTCTTCTCCTCTTCTATTCCCTCCAATTCTGTCCTCTGCTCTTCTGTCTTCCCTTATCCTCTCCCCTCCATGCAGTTCTCTTATTCTTCGTTGTGTCTTCCTCCTCATGGCTAAACAGTTGTTCCTCCTCAGCTCACCCCTCATAGTGTTCTGAACACTGATTCACAGCTGAATCTGTCTTTAAAACATTAGTGTGAACTTGATTTAATTACAACAGGCTGGCCGTTAAAGGGCCCTCACCATATTTCCTTAATCTTGGCTACATTCATTTTATATGTAGTAATAAATTCATTAACTTCAATACTGCGAAACCATCATACTTATTAGCAGCTGTTTCTGCTCAGACCTGTGAGTGTGTCAGTTCAGTAGCTCCCTCTTGTGGCCAATATTGTTTGTGCACTTTTTCAGTGTTTTTCAGTCTGCGTTCCTTTTTGCTACTGTCATGTTTTTCCGTATCTTATGTTTACCAACTGTAGTGCGCTAGTACCTGTCTACATGTATGTTTAGTTTTTTACTGTCTATGTATGTCTGTACCCTTTTATGTGGTGTTACTCTTTCTTTCTTTCTTTCTTTATTTCTGCATTTTTGTTCTGTTTACCTCGTCTATGGCCTCCTCGCGCCCCACCCCCACCCAACCCCCATCTCCTCCTCCTTGACACCCCCCCTCGCGTGCTGGGCCCTCAGCGTCCTCCGCTAGAGGAAGGGGGTGAGGGGGAGCTGATGGTGTGTCTCCCCGACGTCTCGGTCGACCCGACGCTGTACACCCCTCAGCTGCTGTTCCTCCAGCGGCCTCTAGAGGCACCAGTAAGCCCAGCTTGGCTCAGCCCCCCCCCGTAAAATAGCAGGACAGAGGCACGACACTCAACTCAGCCTGCAGAGAGAGCTCTTTCCCCTCTCCTTCACCTGCCGCTCCAGAGCCTGTGGCTTGCAGCATCCACTTGCGCATTCACCTGCTTTATATGATATTTCTTAAAATAATAGAAACCCACTGAGATTCTGGCGAATAATTGAAGTGGTGACATGATAGTCCACAGGTCATCTAGGGAATTAGTCATCGATTCTGCTACTAGTATATTGCAAATGAGGCAGACTTTTCATGGAGACACCAAGTCAATGATTTGGTATTAATTTGTAAATATAAAAAGTGGTCCAGCAAAAATAAGACCAACACTAGAATGCAGCTGTTGGGGCCCATATGCAAGGCGGTGAATATGACTGGGTACCACAGGGAGTGGGGAAAGGGCTCTGCTGCTGTGTGTGTGAGTGTGTGTGTGTGCCTCTGGGTTGCTGTCTGAAGGCCAGTTCCCTCTTCCACTCACGCTGGCCCCCCTCCACCCCCTCCGGACTCATGCTCTCTCCCCACTAAAAAAAAAAGTCAAAGCCATCCAATCCAATTTCTCTCTCTCTCTTTGCCCTCATAAAATGTCTTCACCTGGTGAAGATGCATGCAAAGTCCCCTGGCTGCTTCTCCATAGACGGTAACAGCAACAAAATCAATCAATGTCCGACCGTTACAGACCGTTACAGAAACTGTTAGTCGTTTAGAGGGAAAAAGTTCAGATATGTCAGGACATGCTCACAATGGAAAGTTTCCTTTTTGAGGAAGACTTTTTTCCCGGAATATTCATGTTTTGTCAGGAACAATATTAAGCTAAAATTGGTTACTTGGTAGTTGGTGAACAACATTGTGGCCTTCACCTCACTGTATATCATTAGAAGCATGACCTCCTTGAAAGGCACATTTGCTCTTGGGTTCATGTATTTGGTTGTTGTGTAATACAGTAGCTTGTAAAAGTTAAATAAAAATAAATAATTATGAGATGTTAATCTGTACTGAAAGGCATCAAGTGAGTGACTTAGTGACTGAATAACACAGATTATGCTGATAACTTGTACATAGTAGGTAATGCGGTACTGGCAAATGCCGTGTAAGTTCCACCCTTGTAAACACAGTCTTGGGTCTTCAGTAATTGAAGATGACTGGACTGATTTTTAGAGATGCACCGGATCCTGATTTAGGATCCTGCCGGATACCGGATCCACTGCTTAAGATCCTGCCGGATCCGGAACCGGATACCGGATCCTACAAAAGGGTTGAAACATATAGTCTACGCACACACGTGGGCCCTCTTTATTACGTTGGCTCAAACTATTTTTTAGACTCATTGGCTTATTGCCACACTCCCTGCAGCGGCCACTTCCAAAGGGCTTTCACTCCATGCAGTGATTGGGGTTGTGAAAGACTGACTGAAAAGCCTAGGCTAGAGATGCACCAGACCCTGATTTTTAGGTAACATGCCGGATACCGGATCCACTGCTTAAGATCCTGTTGGACCCGGATCCTGGGAAAAACCCTATTATCCTGCCGGATCCGGAACCGGAACCGGATCCGGTGCATCTGGACTGATTTTTAAAGAAATGTTGTCCTGGTTGGGTGATACTGTTTATGAGAGGGGGTATGCTTGCTATTGAATAGCTGTATGGGTAGTTCTCTTCTTAGCTCAGTGGGGGTACTTTGCAGCAACTCCAGACCCATCAGGAATGCCTTTAGGGTCTTGCCTTGTAGTGTGCGCATGTGAGTGTGTGACTGTGTGTGTGTGTGTGTGTGTGTGTGTGTGTATACTTCACATCATCCCAGCAAGCACACACAGCATTGAACTTGAGAGCAACATCACCAAGAAATGTTAAATGCCAAACTCCACCATTTTCATGAATCCATCACTGATTCTTGAAAGTTTGGCAAAAACATGTCCCTGCAGTAAAATATTAATTCTGTTGAAAATAAACTAAATTTTCACAAACAAAATGAACCCAGGTAATGGCCAAGGGGTCTGTCACACGAATACACAGTTGTTTGAAATATTTAAGTGTAATTTTATTACTTTTCATGGCTATAAACCTGTCCACACCCTGTAAAAACGCCTGTCACAAGGACTGGCATCATCATTTCAATTGACTTAAAATACAAAAATCACTAACAGAATTGAACAATATCACCATGATGTGGAAGACCATATTAAAGTGGTTCTACAGATGTGCACATAGTGGATGTAAAACAATATTTACTATTATTTACTGATTGCTCAAAATGTGTCCAGCATATTGGTCACCACCGTCAGATATTTTCAAAAAGGCAATACATTCAGGAATGCAAAAGGTCATTGTCACTACTGAGGACCCCTTTTCAAACCTTCAGCTCTACTGCATACTTCACCATCACTGAAGCTCCTGTAAGTTTATTATTTTGTCCTCAATTTGTTAATTTGTTTGGACACTGGTACTGTCCCAACCATAAACTGTCAACACCGTCGGGGGTTTTTTAATAGTATTGTATTACATTAATGTTAATAAATATAATTTTTTTCAGAAAAGGTATGAAGCACCCAAGAAACAGAGCGAAAATGAAATGGCTAATGTGAACAAACAATGCATAATATTTTAAAAGAGTGTTTTTTTGTCTCACACCGTCAGATGTCACCACCGTCAGATTTTGTTCTGCTCATCATGTTGTTCCATATTTTACTAAATTGTGCTGTTAATGAAACATTACTAGGCATGTTAGTAATAATTGTGATCCAAAATGATACTCTAGCCACCACTGAGGTGCATTTGGAGGTTTTTTTTGTCAGAAAACCTGACGGTGGTGACATCTGATGGAGTTCACCAAAAAACACATGTTTTACGTGTTTTTGACATGTTTTAAGAATATGCATACAGTAAGTATCTACAGTTATGTTGAATTGTTAAAGTAATTCACTTTAATACAGTAAACATGTGTTTTTACTTCTAATTCTGTCTGCCGCTGTTGACAAAACAAGAAAGAGCCCGTTTTATGAAAAATGTTAAACATGGGGAGCTTGGCCAATGCATTCACTGCACAGCCAAGACCTACATCTATGATAATACACCTCTATATTTTGGATTTGAACAACTTAAAAGCTGTTTTTACCACATTTTCAACAACCAGTGGCTTACATCCTAGATAATCTAACTAATGAAGTAAAAACACATGCTCATACTGTGCACACACAAAAATAAAGTTTTTATGCAAGATGCCATTGACTTGAGAGGGCTATTTATTTTGCTAAATGCAGGTACTAATTAGGCCACTTTCACCACTCTCAGATTACTGTCACCACCGTCAGTTCTTAAGTCACCACCGTAAGAAGGAGTTTTGGACATTTTAAAGGAATGTGCTTACAACATTTTCCTTAGGAGTTGTTGAAATATCAAAGTAATAGCCAATTTAAGCCTACACGAATATTTGTGAAATTACAAAAAAATGTTTGTTGTATTTAGGCGTTAAGTAAGCATCGTAAGACGGTACATATTTTAAAATTAGAACACATGGAACAGTATTAAAATAGAACAAAAGTGAATTTTCAACATTTAAAGGCATATGTGTGAACCAAAAATACACATAATCACTTAAAAACTCTAGATACATATGCAACCAAATCAGTACAATTTTAATAACTTTTAATTGTGTCTGACGGTGTTGACAAAAAACAAGGTATGATCGGAGAAAAGCCTGATTTCTGAAAAAAATACATAATCGGGAGATTGGCCTTGTGCATTTCTGAAAAGCCAAGACCTTAGTCTACGAGGATATACCATATAATTTTGTAATTCACTTTGTTTTTTTCTGTCAACATTACAACCTGTTTTACCCACTTTCTCAAGAATCAGTGCCATACATGGACATGTGTAACGTATGCAAGTTTCTAAGGTTCCTGTGAAGTTTTTGCATGAAAGTTCAATTGTATAGATACTGTTTTGTGCCATTCACTGAGGTAAGATTTTATCCCATGGAAATGTAGTTCCCACAGTTAGCCTGAATGATACACTGACGATCATGGAGTAAAACACGATAGAACATTTTGAGTAAGGTAAGACTAGAACTATCGACTAGCTTGCAGTGACATTGTAAAAGTATGTTCCTAACTAAGGCAGTATGGAGTACTGTACCCCCCGAAAAGAATGTTTTATGTGCCACCTACCTTGTGTGAGTGTGTGTGTGCGTGCGTGCGTGCATGCGTGTGCTTGCGTGTCCGCGTGTCTGTTTGGGTGCGAGCGTGCGTGTTGCAGAGGTGGGGAGATATCTAGTTGCCTCTGGCAACTTTTGGTGTCTTATCTAACTGAATCAAAAGGCCGTGCATGCATATTGCATGAGTTGGAGTCCTTGCCAAGCAGACACCCCGAGCCACCCCCTACCACCACCATGTCTCTCTCTCTCTCTCTCTCTCTCTCTCTCTCTCTCTCTCTCTCTCTCTCTCTCTCTCTCTCTCTCTCTCTCTCTCTCTCTCTCTCTCTCTCTCTCTCTCTCTGGCCCCCGTTCTCTTTCTCTCTCTTTGCCTCCCTTCTCTCTCTCTCTCTCTCTCTCTCTCTCTCTCCTCCCCAATGCCTCTCTCTCTCTCTCTCTCTCCTCCCCAATGCCTCTCTCTCTCTCTCTCTCTCTCTCTCTTCTCCTCCTCCCTCTCCCTCCTCCTCCTCTCTTCTTCTCCTCTGAATCTCCCCTAACTGCAGTCACGTACTAAGCAGCATGTCCTCATGCAACCCCGTCGCCACCCCTTCAGCCCAATTCAAACATGCTGTAGGTTAGCTATAATGTAGTCCATATGGTTGTGCTAAGGTAAGAGTGAAGTACGCTAATGCCTCTTTTCCCCTGCCGGTTTTCTGGTAGGCCTACAGCTCGACACAGCGTGATTCGGCCGCCAGTTTTTGGTTTTCTTTTGGGCAGGACACAGCTCAATCGAAGAGCAAAAAGTGGCAGCCGAGTCACGCTGTGTCGAGCTGTAGGCCTACCAGAAAACCGGCAGTGGAAAAGAGGCATATATTACTAAAAGTATGTGTTAACCTGTCTTGGCTCGCATATGAACGTAACTACCATTCCCAGATGAGTTGAAACTTTAATAGATGCAAAAGGTGGACCTATGGGTTAGGAATGGGTTGGCAGTTAAGTTCATATGTGAGTCAAGGCAGGTTAGCGAATACTTTTGGTAATATAGTGTATGTTAATATTACGTAGCAGAAAGATTTTTTTTGATAGCAGCAACCTCCGCTGCTTTGGTTTCTTCATCCCCACCATCCTCTTCCTCCTCCTCCCTGTCTCCCTGTTTCTCTACTGACTCCCATACCTGCTGTACAACTCTCTACCCTGTCACTCTCTCAGCAACCTGACATTTTTAGAGGTCTGCATCTCCGTTGTGTGATTCCTTTGTGTAAATGTGTTTCTTTTGTGTAAATGTGTATGCTGCACAGCAAATGTATTGTGGACTGGATGCATGGGTTGGGGTCTACCATAACTGAAAACAGGGGCGTAGACGTGTTTCTTAAGTCTCACTGGACTGGCGGTCCAAGGCATGTCTGATCTTATGAATTCCTGTTACATGTTACATTACACTGGACTGACTGCACCGACTGAGGACCATACACATCTTTTGAGCCCCTCCCAGTATTCATCCATAAATTCTGATAGTACTCAATGGCCACTCAATTTAAAAATCATTTTTTTGGATTTAGCTGTAGGGCTGTTGTGGTAAGAATAAAACAAAGCAAACAACAACAGAAACAGAGCTGATAAAACTTTCGCCAGTAGAAAGGCTGAATGGCTAGTGACTTGCAAAAAAAAAAAAAAACCCAACTAGCCACAGTGACCAGCGAGCAAAAATAGTTACTGTCAATCACAGTTCCCCAGTATGACCCCAGCCCTTGTGCGTTGTTGACCACACACCCTCCCCATGTTCCAGTCCTCCCTATGAGTGTGTGTTCTTCCGCATATGTGTGAGAGTGTAACGTTATGTTTACTCCCCCCTGCTCTTCCTTCCTTTCCTCCCTGTGACACTCCGCTCCACAGCTCCTCATCTGCCCCCCGGTGACGCGCTTCTTCTACGGCCGCCGGGAGCCCTTCCACAAGCTGCTGGTTCAGGGGGACTCGGCCGGACGCCTCTCCCTCTGGAGCGTCCCCGACGCCTCCCCCCCTCCACAGCCACCCTCCGCACCCACAGGTATGCTGTCCTCCTCAGGGTTACTTGCAACCTGAACTGGGAGCCCTTTTTTAGGGGCTTCTTGTGCTTTTTTAATATGTATATTTTTTGGGAGGTTTTGACCTTTATTTGGACAGGAAGCTAGCGGGAGAGAGACTGGGGAGGACCAGGAAATGAGCCCGGGTCGGGAATTGAACCCGGGTCACCAGCGTAACAGTGCATTACATTACATTACATTACATTGCATTGCATTTAGCAGACGCTTTATAACCAAAGCGACTTTCAAAAGAGGACATAATCAAGCCAACATCACAAGCAGTACGCTGCCGTTTGAGCCGTGGCAGGACTTTTTTGTGCTTTTTTGAGGATATTTTCACGGGGAACTGGGAAAGAGATAATGGGCCAGACTTAAACACAGGTAACCATGGGCATGCAAACCTATTAGTGGCTAGGTGCCACAACAGGACCCGCAGAATGTTTTGCTCAATTTAAGCGGCCCAAATTGTTTTTCCTGTATGTTACTGTGACTGTCTAAGTTTAAAGAGCCTCATTATGTACAGTATGTATACAGACAACACACACAGACACACACGCCCAAATGGCAGACGGTTTCTTTTTTATGCAAATGCCGCCCTCTTCTGGTGATAAAGTATACTGCAAAAGTAACCATATTTTCATAGGGTTCATATAATAAAACATCACCTCTCCTCCTTCCCTCCCTTCCTTCTCTTACTGTGAAACTGTGCCACCTGCTGGTGTGTAGTTGTACATAATAAACTTCCTCTCTCTTCCTCATCTCTGAGCTGCGTGTCCTCCTCTGCCCCTTTCTAGTAGTGTGTAGTTGAACGGTTTATAATTAACTCCACCTCTCTCCCTTATTTCATAGGTGCAGGTGTTCTCCATTACGTCACCTGCTCAGAACTGCAGGTGCCCTACTGTGCCCCCTGCTGGTGTGTTTGTGTAGTTGCATATAATAAACTTTTATCTCTCCTCCTCATCTCAGAGCTGTAGGTGTCCTCTTGTGCCCCCTGCTGGTGTGTTTGTGTAGTTGCATATAATAAACTCTCATCTTTCCTCCTCTGTATCCCAGAGCTGCAGGTGTCCTCCACCATCAGCCTGCAGGAGGCCTTCGACAAGCTGGCGCCGCGGCCGGCGGGCATCATCGACCAGCTGAGCGTGATCACGCCCGGCTCCGAGGAGCCCATCAAGGTTACGGCCAGCGTCTACATCCCGGCCCAGGGACGGCTGGTGTGCGGCAGAGAGGACGGCAGCATCATCCTGGTGCCCGCCACCCAGACCGCCATCGTCCAGCTGCTGCAGGGCGAACACATGCTGCGCAGAGGTGACTATTAGGATATTCACTATCCAAGTTACTATGTTGGTGACTACTGAGATACACAGTGTTTCAGTATTTAGGGCAGCCTTGACCTAGTGGGCTTTGAGGTGCTGTTTCCATGTAGCAGGATATTTGCATTGGTTTTGGCCTTCCATCCAGAATGCATTGGTTTTGGCCTTCCATCTCTACAGTTTTAAAATCCACATATCAAAAATCCGTTTTTTAAAAATATTCCATTTAGGGGGCTAAAATGCACCTGTGACAATAGAGTTTTTGTTTTTATCCACATGTTGCGTTTCCCCTAAATAGGGAGAACAAATATCCAGATATAAAGATATCCAGCTACGTGGAAACAGCACCTAATAAGAGGGTTGCTGGTTCGAATCTCACCCATTCACTCCCCATTTCACTCCGGTCACTCTGGTCTATGCAGAACCAGAACAGGTGTGGCCAATTAAGGGAGGCATGGAACACTGAAGAGTAACTGTCAGTTTTTTTAAATTTTAGAACACTGCTGTAGAATACTCCATTGCAACTGCTGCTTGCTGTGAGGACTAATTAGTTGCTGGTCCTAGTGGGTCAACCAGAACAGGTGTTGCCAATTAAGGGTTTCATTCTCAACTGCCAAATTTGAATAGGATTGTAGGACACTTTTAGGCAATTACTGTACATATTGTCTTGCTGGGGAACTCATTACAGTCAGTTGCTTGGCCTAGTGGCTATGCTTTTGTTTTGAAGATCAGATGATTACAAGTTTGAATCCCACTTTGAACCAGACTGCTTTTCAGTTTTTATCATATACAGTGTTCATTAGCTGAGTTAGAATAGCATATGTTAAAACTGCTAAGCTCAGGCCCAAAAGGCAAGCCTACTTTCAGCATTTTCTGTGAGAATGAATCTAATAAATCCACCCAACTGTACTACTATGATTACTACTTCTTCTAATAACACTGATTGCCGTTCTCTTGCATCACATTAAACCGTTTGTTTGTTCTTCATACGCCTGCCTCACTCATGCTGTGAAAAAAAAAAAATCTAATTCCGGTAAGACTGAAAGTTGTGATCATCTGTTTCACTGACCTGATCACGAAATGTTGTGCACACGGAGCATGGGTGTGGGCCCAGGCAAAATGACTCTTTAGGAATGAGATATGAGTTGGACAGATAGATTGTTTTAACGCACAGTGAATTAATTCATGTAAATGGGCATAATTTCATTTGTGTGTGTGTGTGTGTGTGTGTGTGTGTGTGTGTGTGTGTGTGTGTGTTTTTTCTTTTCCAGGCTGGCCGCCGCACCGCACGCTAAGGGGCCACCGTAACAAGGTGACGTGCCTGCTGTACCCCCACCAGGTGTCGGCGCGCTACGACCAGCGCTCGCTGGTGTCGGGCGGCGTGGACTTCTCCGTCATCGTGTGGGACATCTTCACGGGCGAGATGAAGCACATCTTCTGCGTCCACGGCGGCGAGATCACCCAGCTCATCGTGCCGCCCGAGAACTGCAGCGTGAGTAGCCAAGTCACGTCTTGTTTTTTTTTCTTTTGGCTTGTAGTACCTTTATTATTCATTACATTATTATTATTATTCATTACATTACTCTTAGCTGACACTTTTTATCCAAAGAGACTTACAAATATTACAGGCTATTGGTTACAGTCCCTGGTGCAGTGTGGGGTTAGGTGTCTTGCTCAAGGGCACTTCAGCCATGGAAGGAGGTGTAGGAGTGGTAAGGGCAGGATTTTTTACTATTTTTAAGGGCAGGACCTTTATTTGCAAGGACAGTGGAGAGAGAGAGAGAGAGAGAGAGAGAGAGAGAGAGAGAGAGAGAGAGAGGAGAGAGAGAGAGAGAGAGAGAGAGAGAGAGAGAGAGAGGAGAGAGAGAGAGAGAGAGAGAGAGAGAGAGAGAGAGAGAGAGAGAGAGGAGAGAGAGAGAGGAGAGAGAGAGAGAGAGGAGAGAGAGAGAGAGAGAAGAGAGAGAGAGAGAGAGAGAGAGAGAGAGAGAGACAGACAGACAGACAGACAGACAGACAGACAGACAGACAGACAGACAGACAGACAGACAGACAGACAGACAGACAGACAGACAGACAGACAGACAGACAGACAGACAGACAGACAGACAGACAGACAGACAGACAGACAGACAGACAGACAGACAGACAGACAGACAGACAGGCAGGCAGGCAGGCAGGCAGGCAGGCAGGCAGGCAGGCAGGCAGGCAGGCAGGCAGGCAGGCAGGCAGGCAGGCAGGCAGGCAGGCAGGCAGGCAGGCAGGCAGGCAGGCAGGCAGACAGACAGACAGAGTCCCCATAGGCTTGCGACATGCAAGCCCATTCATGGTATGGTGCATCAGCCTAATGTGCCACAGTAGTGCACCCCATATCATGTCATCCCTTTCCTTTCTCCTTCTCTCCCCCCTGAGTTTCTGCCTTGCGTCTCTCTCTCCCTGTCCTCCGTCCCTCCCCCATCCTCCAGCTCTCTCTCCATCCTTCCTCTTGGGGTCCTGACCCCCCCCTTCTCTCCCTCTGTTGGCCGTTGCTTGATTGACAGGGTTGATCCGTGTGGTTGTGTGTGTGTGTGTGTGAGGGGTGAGAGCTAGCTGTAAATGCTGCGGCACCCCTGAGGGTCTAATGGAGCGGCTCCCGTTATGCTAGCTAGCTCTTTATGGCCTAGTCGATAAGCATGCTTAAGGAGCACAGGCTTTTAATTGATACATGAGGAGATGAGGAGGAGGAGGAGGAGGGCGGAGAGGAAAGGTGATTGTGTGCATGTGTGTGTGTGTGAGTGTTTATGTGTGATAGTGTGAGAGACTATGTTTGTGTGTGTCTCTGCGTGTATGTGTGGGAGACTGTGTTTGTGTGTGTGTGCGTGTGTGTGTGTCTGTGTGTGTGTGTGTGTGTGTGTGTGTGTGTGTGTGTGTGTGTGTGTATACATGTGTGTGGTGGAGACGCATGGATCTATTGCATCCATCTGTGAGCCACTGGTACCTGTGTTGGCTTGTCAGACCGCTGTGTTTCTTCATTCTTGGCTGACCACATCTTGACCTGACGCTGCTCAGGCAGAAATGGGAGCCATTTTACACCCTCACACGTCATGCGGTCGAAAAGAGTGATGTGACTTGGGAAATTCAGCTTTACAGAGTTTTTTACATTTTTACCTCCGCCAAGGAGGTTATGTTTTCGGTCGCGTTGGTTTGTTTGCCTGTCTGTTTGCCTGTCTGTTTGTCTGTCTGTTTGTTTGTCAGCAGGATAACTCAAAAAGTTATAAACAGGTTTTGATGAAATATGGTTGAGGTGTTGGAAATGTGATTACATGTTGGTGGTGATCTGGATAATTTTTTTGAAAAGATTCTTCACCATTGCGGGATAGGGTGAATTTTGACATTCCAGTTCCTACCTACTCAAAAACAAGGCAGAAAGACTTGGAAAAAATTAGGGTGTCAAAATGTCTCTAACAAACAACCTCCTTGGCAGAGGTTTGCACTCTCTGAGTGCATTTCTAGTTTTAAAGTATTTTTTAGGGCTTTTTGCCAGGACAGTGGAGGAGAGACAGGAAATGAGTGGGAAGAGAAAGACGGGGAAATATCGGCAAATGAACGAACGAACCCCGGTCGCCGGCGCAGTAACCCAGTGCCCTACCATTAGACCTTGGCATTGCCGTGCATTTCTAGTTTTATTTTAAATAGGCTTTCCTATTATGTCCAATGAGCAACCTCATGTCATTGCCAACAATTATTGTAGTTCATGGCAAGCTTTTCTCTGTCACTCTCACCATAATATGCGTCTTAAAACATATTTCCCACATTGACAGCAGCAATTTTAACAGGAACAATACATCATGACTGTCAAAGCTTCAAACTCTTATCCTTTTATCCTTTTGTCACCTTGCCAAGCCACAGTCATGGATGTGTGAGTTGCACGCTTGAGACTTGTCACCCTAACCCCAGCCTACCGTCTCCTTCATCTCCACCCCAAACCGTCGCCCCCATCCCAGCCCCTCCTCACCACCTAAACTTCTCTTCAATTCCACCCCACCCCACCTCACCTCAACCTCCTTACAACTCCCTATATCCTAACCAACAGCTTGCCCTTACCCCCACCCCAGTCTCTCTCTCCTCACTCCCTCCCTCCCTCACTTCACCCCCATCCCAGCATCTTAACAACCCCCATCCCATCCCATCCCAGCCTCTCCTCACCCCCACCCCACCCTCTCCCTCCCCTCATCCTCCCCAACCTCCATCCAACCCCAGTCTCCTTCCCTTCACCCCATCCTCTCGTCACTCCCACCCCACCCTCTCCTCACACCCACCCCCCACCCTCTCGTCACCATGGCTGGCTGGCTGGCGTCTTGACAGTGGGGCTTGCAGTGGAGACTGTGGAACAGAGTCATTACTTAGGTTCTGCCGAGCGGCCATCGGTTCGAGCTCGCTGGCTCGTGCTTAGACACTTTATTTTATTCTATTGATCAGTTCATTTGTTTGACTTGATGTAGCGTGTGT
The DNA here is from genome assembly GCF_034702125.1 of Engraulis encrasicolus. Taxonomy (NCBI): domain Eukaryota; kingdom Metazoa; phylum Chordata; class Actinopteri; order Clupeiformes; family Engraulidae; genus Engraulis; species Engraulis encrasicolus. Next base: position 38,548,167 of record NC_085867.1, read on the forward strand.
GTAGTGCTTGCGTTGGTGTGTGTGTGCGTGTGCGTGTGCGTGTGCGTGTGCGTGTGCGTGTGCGTGTGTGCGTGTGCGTGTGTGTGTAAGCATGTGTGTGTGTCTGCGTGAGAGAGAGAGACATACAGACAGACAGAAAGTGTGTGTGTGCATGTCTTATGTATGTGTATATATCTGCAACAGAGTGTTACGTGATGAGTGGCTGCCACACCTGAGTGTGTGTGTGTGTGTGTGTGTGTGTGTGTGTGTGTGTGTGTGTGTGTGTGTGTGTGTGTGTGTGTGCGTGTGTGCGTGTGCGTGTGCGTGTGCGTGTGTGCGTGTGTGCGTGCGTGCGTGCGTGCGTGCGTGCGTGCGTGCGTGCGTGCGTGCGTGCGTGCGTGCGTGCGTGCGTGCGTGCGTGCGTGCGTGCGTGCGTGTGTGCGTGCGTGCGTGTGCACGTGCGCGTCTGTGTAGTGACAGTGATGAAGTAAGGATGCATGGCAATGGCCAATGCCCTTCAACACTCTTCACCCCCCCCCACCCTATCTCTCTCTCTCTCTCTCTCTCTCTCTCTCTCTCTCTCTCTCTCTCTCTCTCTCTCTCTCTCTCTCTCTCTCTCTCTCTCTCTCTCTCTCTCTCTCTCTCTCTCTCTCTCTCCACTGATGGCTGTTCTCATTTCCAAGGCCTCCTGCTTGCCTATGTCTACCACACCCACAGCTCTAACGTGTGTGTGTGTATTTGCACATGGCCCACGTGTGACTGGGGTGTGTATGAACTGGATGATCTCCTCTCCGCAGCCTCCTCATCATCAGTCTCCCATTATTGCCCTCTCCATAGACGGATAAACAGACAGATGGACAAAAAGAGAGGGGAAAAGACTAGAATGGACAGAAAGCATCATTAAAACCCACCATATCACATCACCATAGCTCCACAGCAGCTGGGTAGGAGGTATTCGTGCACAGGCATGGTACTTGTTAATAACCACCAAATGAGGTGCACAATTAAATAAAGTAAACTTTTACTCTACATTGAAAATTGACCAATGAATCTCCAGGCTGGTAAACATTGTGTTATGAGCTTGTATGAAACTGATATGGCATTCAAATGTATCTCACCACCTGTAGTGTTGTTTCCAAGTACCATTAGCTTGTCAGCAAAGTTTGTTGGTAATTGGTTGCATTGTGACCAGCAAAGTAGCTTACAGACAGCATATGAAAGCAGCCATGGTTTTGGGAAAAGTCACTCATTAATAAAGTCCATTGTGCAGGAAGCTGAAGAGGGGAAGTGATGCCAAAATTGTCTGGTGACGTATACTGAGGAATCTATGGCGACAGCGGAATATGGCAATGACTAGAAAAGATTGTTATTCAAGTATAGAATGTTATTGTTGCAGTCGCCTTGGCAATGGGTTGAGTGTCTGGCCGGTTTGCTTATTAATTCCCAGACAGACAGACCAAATGCAAGGCCAGTGACCTTCACTGGCTAACGATGCCAGGGCATCTGACCTGATCTGAAGTTAAAAGCCCAAATGCACATTGTCACAAGCGCTCTTTCTCTTTCTCTTTCTCTTTCTCTTTCTCTCTCTCTCTCTCTCTCTCTCTCTCTCTCTCTCTCTCTCTCTCTCTCTCTCTCTCTCTCTCTCTCTCTCTCTCTCTCTCTGCATGTGTTTGTGTTGAAATGAATAAGGAGAGTCTCTACATCATTGTTAGATACTGATTTCTTTGGTATTCATGTCCTCATGTCCCGTGCTTTTGTGATGTCTGAATAGGAAAAGAAGGTGCTTCTATGCATAGTCTTCTCATTAAAATCCACAGCATCTTTTTTAAGGTCATACTAAGCACTGGGATACACAAGAGGGTCTAGGCTGATGTTATAGTATTTACTTTTTCTTGCTGGTGGGAAGCTGAGAAAGTTTGGGTGAGACATTGTTGGGGTTTATGCTTCACATGGGGTGAAAACGTGACATGAAATGACTACAGGTGCAATACATTACATTACATTACACTTAGCTGATGCTTTTATCCAAAGCGACTTACAGTTATTTAGGTGCAGGGTATTGGTGATAGGCCCTAGAGTACAGCCGTCTCCAAAAGAGCTGTCGACTATCCATCTGTTTGGAATAACGGCTAATAACCTGACTTTCAATTAATCACTTGGCTTCAGAAGTCAATCATATGAAAGCTACAACCCTCCCGAAAGAAAATGTATGTACAAAAATAAATGTTATGCACCAAAGAAAGATTGACCCTTTATTGAACACAGACAGGGCAGATTTTCACAAGACAAAAGTTTTGTCGCCTATCGAACATAATGTGAAAATGAGCAGATAAGCCACTTCAAAACACTTCAAATACGCAGATCGGGTGTCATACTTAATCACTGAATCCCTCTCACCTCTCCAGAAAATCAAGTTTGGCCTTAGGTGTATGTTTAGGGTCATTGTAATCATGGAAAGCAACACAATGAAAATCAATGGAGATTTTGTCCACCGATGTCGGATAGCAATTAAAGACAAGTTCTATTTTGTCGGCGCCGCCCATTGGCTATCAATGCAATGTTCGTGTGAAATTGGGTTTGGGGGTCCGAATTCTGTCGGAAGCAAAAGTGCGCCGCAGTGCTGTCGGAGGCAGTGTGCCAGCGGTCTTACAGTCATGTCCATTCTGTAATTTTTACTCCTTTTGTGTTAACTGACCGATGTCTCTCTCTCTCTCTCTCTCTCTCTCTCTCTCTCTCTCTCTCTCTCTCTCTCTCTCTCTTTCGCTCGCTCTCTCTCTACACCTCTCTCCACTTCTCCAGACGCGTGTGTCGCACTGCGTGTGCTCGGTGGCGAGCGACCACTCGGTGGGGCTGCTGAGCCTGCGTGAGAGGAAGTGCATCATGCTGGCGTCGCGCCACCTCTTCCCCATCCAGGTCATCAAGTGGCGGCCCTGCGACGACTACCTGGTGGTGGGCTGCTCCGACGGCTCCGTCTACGTCTGGCAGATGGACACAGGTGAGACTGAGAGGGGGCAGCTGTGAGGTGTATTGGGGGATGGTGAGACGGCCCAGGTGTTCATTTTTAGGAGCGGGAAAGGATCTGCACACTGCTTGCAAAAGACTTAATTTATTAGGAGCAACGTTTCGATCATCAAGATGCCTGAAGAAGATCTATGATCGAAACGTTGCTCCTAATAAATGAAGTCTTTTGCAAGCAGTGTGCAGATCCTTTCCCGCTCCTACATGTGACAATTTTTTGATTTGGCACCTGCTGATGCTCTTTGGCTGGATGTGCGTACTTTCCACTACACCCCAGGTGTTCATATTCTCATGTCCTGTGCGTTTCTCTTGTCTGAATAGGCAAAGAAGGTGCTTCTGTGCATAGTGAGACATTGTTGGGGTTTATGCTTCACGTGGGGTGAAAATGTGACCTGAAACCACAGCACTACAGCTAGACAGTTCTTTTTGGGGGGGAGGGGGGTGGTATTAGGGAGAAGTGGCAGGACATTGGTTAGCCCTTCTATGACTACCTGGTGGTGGGCTGCTCCGACGACTTCAGCAGAGATTCTTTAAGTATATAGAGATATGCCAATGTAATAGGTTGCTATGGGCACCTAACACGACCAGGTTCCGGTCTGCCTAAAGGGGCGTGTCATAATACTCCTAGCATTGAATAGAACAGTCCTTAGGTCTGCCTAGGTCTGCCTAAAGGGGGATTTCCACCCCCACCTCCTCCTTGCAATAATAGAACCCGGAAACAATGGGTCAATGGAACCTCTCTCTCTCTACTCTCTTTGCCTTTAGTCTGGCCAATGAACACAGGTCAGACTGAGGGAGAATGTGGGTGAGGGGGGAGATGAGTGGTTCGAGCCAGGTAGACTACCTGGAAAGACTGAGGGGGCCGAGAGAGGTGGACACGGGTGAGGCTGAGGGAGAACATGGGTGGGGGGGGGATCGGTGGGTAAAGTTGGGCAGTGAGTGGTGTGGTTGGGTGAGGGTGTGGAAGTGGTGGTGGTGGTGTGTGTGTATGTGTGTGTGGGGGGGGTAGGTTAGGGTATACTACCTGGTGGTATACTACAACTTTGTTTACATCTGGCAGATGAGACAGAGGTGAGGCTGAGGGGGCTGAGAGATGGGCACAGGTGAGGAGGAGAGGTAGGGGCGGGAGAACATGGGTGGGGGGGGTTGTTGGGTACAGTAGTTGAGTGGTGAGTGGTGTGGTTGGGTGAGGGTGTGGAAGTGGTGTGCATATGTGGGTGAGGGGGGGGGGGGGGTGTAGTCTACGTAGAACACGGGTATACGGAGGGTCAGCAGCTCTGTCTACGTCTGGCAGAATGAAAACACAGCTGAGGCTGAGGGGTAGTTCTGAGTTGTTGAGAATATATGAAAATACGGTAGTGTAAACTGAGGCATTACAGATGCCTACCCTTATTCAACTTAATAGCTCCCTCCAAGGACCTGTGTGCTCCAGGGCTTGAAAACGAAATTATTTTTCAAACGTTCCGTTCCGAACGGTTCAGGCAAGTTTCAGTTTAACGTTTTCGTTCCTGCAATCGTTCCCCCACAAAAATATCGTTCCTGAACCGGTTCGGAACAAAAAATAACGTTCGTTCTTAACGTTCCTGCAGTGTTTAACGGCCATATTAAGTCTATTTTCGTGGACTTTATCTTAGAATAGACATACTCATTATTTCCCCTTGATTTACACAGCTATTCTCAAAAATAATAACACACCCAAAAACACTCAGATGGGCTATCCATCCTGGCAGATTTAACAGGATAATTCTTATCAAAAGTAGCCTATGCCAGCCCAGTAGCGGTGGGTGGATGTTGATTAGGGAGGCACAATACAGAATAGCCAGAGAGAGTTTTAAAAAAAATAGCCAGAGAGAGTTCCTAAAAAAATCTCTGGAATAGCGCAGGTAAACGTCAACATAAGAGGTGTCGATAGGCATGGATTTCAGTTCTTGT
>NC_085867.1:38560595-38585595 GCF_034702125.1 Engraulis encrasicolus
GGGCGCACACACACACGCACACACACACGTGCACACGCACACACACACACGCACACACACACACACACACACCACGCACACAGTGACATTTGCTGCATGACGTAGAAGAGGCACTGCTCGCCTTTAATCAAACCCTCAACGTTTTATGATAAAACTAAAATTGAATGTGTGGGGAGGTGGAACGGGGCTCAGCGGCAATTGGAGTGTTCAAATTTCAGGGTTGAAAATTTGGGAGCTGATTTTTTTTTTAAATCTCTGATGATTGTGTTTTCTATTATTTAAAGACTCATTACACACATCACACGGTTTTATTCCCCGGGGAGACCTGACTTGACATAAGCCTCATGTGTATGAGTGTGCGTGTGAAGGTCTTTTTGTCCTTGTCTACCTTTGTGTGTGTGTGTATGGGTCAATGACGTTTTTATTTTTTTAATTTTTTATTTTTTTAGCTCAGACGTCAGGTGTTACAACAATAGCTAAAGCCCATAAATGAATTAGAATTTGGTAATACTGCAATGTGTCGTAATACTATGTGTCTTAGGTAATCCACTTAAAACAACAAAACATCCGTACAAAAGTTTCATTAGCTATAGTTGCACCACCCTGACGTGTGCTCCTACTGAACCATCATTGACCTGTATACGTGTATGTATACGTGTGTGTTAGAGTGTGGCTCGGGCCGTTTTTTTCTGTCCGAGCCCGGCCCTCAGCCGACAGAAAAGTGATCGACACCGAGATCGACACCGAGACTAATTCAAATGTTTGTGTCCGAACCCGTCCGAAGCCCGAGACCACTGTAATAACAACAGAACCTGTGCGCAAGCAAGATTTTCTATGTGGGCTCCTCCATACTCAAAATAGCACATGATAAATAGCCAGGATAGGCAAAGACGTTAGGATGAGGCAATTTGCAGTAGCCTAATTTAGTTACACACGCATAGTAAGTATAAACACACACACACACACACACACACACACACACACACACACACACACACACACACACACACACACACACACACACACACACACACACACACACACACACACACGTGACAGCGCAGCTTATGTTTCTTTCGGTTAGACTAACCAGAGATGTTGGGTGCGGTGATCGAATGCATGGGAGGGGTGTGAGAGGATAAGAAAGGCGAAAACTAACGAATACGTGTTGGATGCAATCAGCGCGGCTACTGTAGCATTTGTTACGTTACTGTTAGTGCAAATAAATGCCCGCGAGCCCCGTGAAGCTGCCGCGCCTTGTCGTTAAGAAGGATAGGCTATAAGTTAACCCCGAAGAACAGTAGCCTGTTTGGCCCTCCAAGAGAATGCCATTTCCCCTGATGTCCATGCGGTCAATATAAAATCAGGAAAGGTTGCACGCGCATAGTTACAACTGTACAGTAAAAGTGACACCAATTAAGAACCTACGTGAAGGACATGACATGTCACAGCGGACAAAATAGTAACAGGAAACCTCTCCGCCCTACCTTACTCCACGTAGCGTGTGCGTCTTCTTAGTTATCCATATTATGCTCCTTGCTAGCCCATGCTGGAAATGTAATCCTTGGCGAACAATGCAGTGACAAACTTCGTCATTTTATGTTCAACATTCAAGACAGCCTCGAAGGCATGGCCTACACTAGGCCTACAACAAAAGACCATGCGTTCACTGACAACTGTTGATTTGGCGCTTATTAAGACAGCAAGTTGACTCGGCATTCCTGCTCGGATGACTCAGAGTGGGCGTCCAAATGTTGCCACTGGTAACTGGCGCGTGCATACAGCCAATAATAATCACTCGCACGAGTAGCCTACCAACATTTTCATTTATGCATATTCAATTACTTATTTTTAATCACAAAACTGCCGTTTGCATGAACTGAAACGTTTCCTCTGGTTGCTTACAATTTTCACAATGTCTGTTTGCTTCAAGCCCGAGTCCGACTGAGTGCGACAGACATTCTATTTTTTTCGTCCGAGTCCGGCCCAGCCCGTCGGGTTCCGACCAGGACAGTTGGGCTTCAGTCGGCTTGCCATACTCTAGTGTGTGTGTGTTCGCCATGATATTGTTAAGAAATTCTCTGCATCTATGTATTATTGAAAATATAAAATGAGATAAAAGTATAACTTGTAGTTAGGATTTTTGCTTTCTGTGTTTCTGGTTAAACTTTGGTTAAAACTCTGTTCTGTGAGCTGTTGCTGTGAATTATGTGACATCTGTACTAGGAGGAGACTGCAGTTTTTAAATGCTTAAAAAAAAAAAAAAGTCTCCTCCTAGTACAGATGTCACATAATTCACAGCAACAGCTCACAGAACAGAGTTTTAACCACAGTTTAACCAGAAACACAGAAAGCCTAACTACAAGTTATACTTTTATCACATTTTATATTTTCAATAATACGTAGATGCAGAGAATTTCTTAACAGATATGATTTCTGATTTTAATTGACGTTGATTGATTGGCAGGTGCGCTGGACCGCTGCGTGATGGGCATCACGGCGGTGGAGATCCTGAACGCGTGCGACGAGCTGGCGCCCGCGACCGTGGACGCGCTGAACCACCCGGCCGTCAACCTGAAGCAGGCCATGACCCGACGCAGCCTGGCCGCGCTCAAGAACATGGCCCAGCACAAGCTCCAGACCCTGGCCACCAACCTGCTCGCAGCCGACAACGCAGACAAGGTGAGAGGAACAGAAGTTTTAATATTACATTACATTACATTGCACTTAGCTGACGCTTTCATTTATTCAAAGCGACTTAGTTATTATTTTTCAGGGTATTGGTTACAGTCCCTGGAGCAATGTGGGGTTAGGTGCCTTGCTCAAGGACACTTCAGCCATGGATGGAGATGTAGGGAGAGGTCAGGGGGGATTCGAACCTGCAACCCCTAGATTGAAAGACCAACTCTCTAACCACTAGGCCACGGCTGCCCAATACTCTGTAAAGGATTTATTATGATTGAAAACACAGTATGCCCAACTAATTCATTCAAAATTTGACAATTTTTGAATGACCCAGAATGACCATATGAAGATGGTCCTGTCGCAAATCCTTACATATCATCAGTGGGCCCAGTTTGTTGTAGTGGGCCGAGTAGGGTCTGTGTGAATCACCTAGACAGTACATCATTTGACTCAGCTATGAAGCGTTAACTTGGAAAGGGCTTTTTTTGTGCTTTGGGAGTGAGAGGTGGTGGTGATGGATCCTTGGTTGTGGGGGGGGTGGCCTCTTAAAGGATCAGTGATCAACAGTGGTCACATCTGCTCCGCTGTGTGGGAGCAGAGCATCCCACAGCCCCAGTGTACTTACTGGGGAGGAGATGGAGATCGGGGTGGGCAGAGGAGGAGAGGATGTTGGAGGAGCGGCTGGAGGTGGAGAGTGGGATAGGCAGAAGAGGAGAGGGTGGAGGAGGTGGAGGTTGGGATGGACAGAGGAGGAGAGGGTGATGGAGGAGCTGCTGGAGGTGGAGAGTGTGGTGCTGAGCAAATAGCAGGCCCTAATCGGCAGATGAAAAATGCATGGAGCCATCCTCACCAGGGGATACCGGCAGCAGCCCAGGCCAGCGTCTGCCAGCACTGTCATCTAAACCATCTCCAGAGAGAGAGAGAGAGAGAGAGAGAGAGAGAGAGAGAGAGAGAGAGAGAGAGAGAGAGAGAGAGAGAGAGAGAGAGAGAGAGAGAGAGAGAGAATGAAGAATATTTTCTGATGGCATGAGAGAGAGAGAGAGGAATGATGCTGTGAGATGAAGAATATTTTCTGATGGCATGAGAGAGAGAGAGAGGAATGATGCTGTGAGATGAAGAATATTTTCTGATGGCATGAGAGAGAGAGGAATGATGCTGTGAGACAGAGAGAGTTGGAAGGAAGAAGTGTGACGGTGACAGAGAGAGTAGGAAACCAAGTGAGAGAGGGGAAAGGGAAAAGGATGGGGGCAGAGTGAGAGAGAGCAAGCGATGGAGTGAGGTGTGTTTGAGAGTAGAGTAGAGTATCATTGAATGAGAGACAGAGAGAACAAGAGAGAGGTGGGATGAGTTGAGGTGAGACGAGATGGATGAAGCAACAGAAGTGATGAGTTGAGAGAGAAAGACAGAAAGACAGAGGGAGTTTGAGAGATGGAGAAAAACAGAGAGGTCAAATGATTTGTGCATGATAGAGAGAGGGGGTGAGATGAGTTACAACAGTAGACAGATGGAAAGAGAACGCCTCACTTGGTGAGGAGAGAGAGAGAGAGAGAGAGAGAGAGAGAGAGAGAGAGAGAGAGAGAGAGAGAGAGAGAGATGCTTCAGAGGTTCAGTAAAGACAAAGCATGCCATAGCCATAGTTTCCTTCTAATGCAAGTAACTTCACTGAGTAACTGGTCTACAGTTACTACAGAGCGATGTGTTGGTTGGATCAAATCCTCCTTATTAGGGACAATGCACTACTGCTGTAACCGCTGTGTAATATCTTGTGCTGGTGTTGTACTTGCACCATAAATATTCGTCTACTTTTACTTTGATCACCTCTGAGAGAGAGAGAAAGAGACAGAGAGCTAATGCCAGAGAGAAAAACAGAGAGAAGGAGAGACAGTGTGAGAGATGTCGGTGTGGACTGGGCTGGATAATCTGCCGTGGGACTGATGATATCAGACTGCACTATCTCCTGAAGAGTCCCAGTCAACGCTTATCCACCTCAGCCCTCAGTCGCAGACCCAGCTGGTGCAGACAGAGACGGATTAAGATGGCCCAGGGCCACTAGGCTACAGGTTGTTGTAGCCACCACCCCCCCCCCCCCCCCCCCCCCCCCCCCCCCCCCACCCCCCCCCACCCCCCCCCCCCCCCCCCCCCCCCCCCCCCCCCCCCCCGTGGAAGGCAAATTTCACGACAAAATTACATAAAGTGTCATATTACAATCTTTGAATTAAGGGTATCGTGTCAGCCAGCTGTGGAAAGGAGTACCAGATTAAAGCTGTGTTTGGAATTACAGACTAGTTTTTCAATATTTATTGCATCTTGCAATTTTTTTAACAACTTTTTGGCCAAACAGGCCCCCCCCCCCTGACATGTGGGGGCCCCAAGGCTGCAGCCTTGTCTAGCCTGTGCGTTAATCCGACCCAAGATGCAGACACTCTGAGAAGGCAAGTAGACACTCTGGGCACTGGAGCAGAGAAATGGCTGCAGACTCACAGATCACCTTACCTCACACAACCAAGACTGGTAAAAAGTCCTTCATCGGTGCTACTTGCTCTGTGGCAGAAAATGTTTTTTTTAAATCTGTGAGTTGGTCTAGAACAAGCAATGAAAGCAATGTTGCACTGTGATGATGGAATGACCATCGCAAGGGTTGTGGGTGTGCTCTGACTGGCTTGTTGGTGTAGTGGTGAGCGACTACGGCATTTCCTTTCACTCCAGTTATGGTTTCAGTTCACTACGAGTGCTGTTACTATTGGTGCCTTTACTGCTAATACTCCCTCTTGGTAGACAGGTACTGGTCAGTAGGTAAAGCTGAAGGACATTTCACAAAATTGTGTGTGTGTGTGTGTGTGTGTGTGTGTGTGTGTGTGTGTGTACGCACACAGTTTGTTTCTGCAGTCTAGGATTGTTACTCATCTCTCCTGTCTACAATCTCTCTCTCTCTCTCTCTCTCTCTCTCTCTCTCTCTCTCTCTCTCTCTCTCTCTCTCTCTCTCTCTCTCTCTCTCTCTCTCTCTCTCTCTCTCTCTCTCTCTCTCTCACCCTCTGCTTGCTCTCCCCTCCCCCATCTCTGACTCCTTTACTGGACTGTTGACCTTTCCTTCTGGCCAGCTTCGCTCTGCCTGTAATTGGTTTGATCCGACTGCTTGTGCTGACACGCACGCATGCGCACGCGCGCGCACACGCACACACACACGCACACACACACACACACACACACACACACACACACACACACACACACACACACACACACACGCACACACACACACGCACACACTCACAAAAGACTGACCAGCAATAATAAAGACATTGGGGAGACTGGCGTTGGTGTTTGGTCCAGAGACTGGGAAAGCCATGTTCTGACCTCGCCGTCGTCTAGGTTACAGGAGCGCAATGGCACCTCCTACACATCATGTGGACATGCACGCACGCACACACACACACACACACACACACACACACACACACACACACACACACACACACACACACACACACACACACACACACACACACACACACACACACACACACACACACACACACACACACACACAAGGTTGTCAAAGTGTTGAGGGATGTTACCTGGTCCCAATGGCATTTCTTGAAAACAACACAGACGCCCATCCTCCTCTTTTTTTTCCTCTCTTCCTCCTGTGTGTTTCTCCCTTTTCACCTCCATTTCTCTTGTTTCACTCCCCCTTGCGTCCATGATGGGCATGTGCCGCAGTCATAAAGAGAAAAGATAGATACCCATCATTGCATTATACTTAGCCGACGCTTTTATCCAAAGCGACTTACAGTTTCTACAGGGTATTGGCTACAGTCCCTGTAGCAGTATGGGGTCAGGTGCCTTGCTCAAGGGCACTTCAGTCATGGATGGAGGTGATGGGAGGGGTAAGGGTGGGGATTTGAACCTACAACCCTCTGATATGAAGTCCCTAACCATTTAATTAGGCCATGGCTGCTCTACATGCACGCACTACTCAAGGTTGTATTTTGAGTTGCAAATATTAAACATGTTTGATATCTACCTCCAAGAGGCACTCTGAACCAGAACGTTTGTATCACAACAAAGCAAAAAACCTGGGGTGCTTTTCTCGACAACATTGTTGCTAACTGGTTAGCAACTTACTTGGTCACAATGCAATATCCCATTGGAAACCTAGTAAGCTGCTAACTGGTTAGCAACAACGCTTTCGAGAAACGGGGCCCAGGCTGACAGTCTCTTGCGATACGCGTGGGAGGCACCATTTGACCAATTGTCGTGACTGTTCAGCCATGTGGTCGTGTAGTTTGAGCCCCGTCCTCATCCTGCCTGTGACTCCTGCTGCCCAAAGCCTGCCATTAGACCCCCCACAGGTCTCCTTGAGCATTGGCCCTTGCTCTAGGGCAGTGATTCTCAAAGTGTGGTCTGGGGACCACTGGTAGTCCGTGACAGAGTTCAGGTGGTCCGCGAGGAGATTTCTACTTTTCCAAGATGAGTTATCAGTAGGCTATATTTGTAACATTATTACAAAGCTACACATAGCTGAAGTCTTATTTTTTTTTACACAATAAGGCTTGTAAATGTGAACAAAAAGTAAGTGAACTGCTTTGAAATTAGCAGTGTAAAATTAGCACCGCTCAACTGTCAATTCAGTTGACAGGTGGGTGGTCCCTGAACATTTTTTGGGGGGACAAAGTGGTCCTTGGTCTGAAAAGGTTTGAGAAACACTGCTCTAGGGGGCTAGTGTCTGGCCCCTACCCCTGCCCCTGGTGCCCCTGCTGGGCTCTGCTCTGGGCCGGGGTCCCTGGCTCCCTGCCTGCTCTAATGGTATATAATAGCACCCAAACACATTGCAATCAAAGGGGACCTCCACTATCCCCTCTCAGCTACCCCCTCCTATGTCATTGCCATTGTGTCATTGTGTGTGTGTGTGTGTGTGTGTGTGTGTGTGTGTGTGTGTGTGTGTGTGTGTGTGTGTGTGTGTGTGTGTGTGTGTGTGTGTGTGTGTGTGTGTGTGTGTGTGTGTGTAAAGGAGAGCTGTGTGGTTGGCAGCAGTATTCGAGAGTGTGTGTGTGTGTGCGCGTGTGTGTGTATTCATGTGCGTGGCGTGCGTGTCCGTGTGGGCATGTTGCTGTGTATTTATTTGTGTCGGGCGGAGTTTTCTGGTGTCTTTCAATGTGTATTCGGGGGACAGTGTTTGTATGCTTTTTGGCATGAGTGTTTGCACTGTGTTTTTCTAGGTTGTTTTTGTTTATATTTGTCCACCAACAACTGGGTGTGTGTTTGTCTGTCTCTCTCTGCACGTGAATGTGCTTGAATGACATCTCTGTGTTTGTATTTTGTATTGTGTGCGTGTGTGCGTGTGCGTGCGTGTGTGCGTGTGCGTGCGTGCGTGTGCGTGTGCGTGTGTAGATGACTGACTTTGTTCCCTGCCCTTGGACACAGCACCACAGAGCCCCTTCAGTGACATTTGGTCCGGCAAAGGACAAACACATGATGGAGAGAGAGAGAGAGAGAGAGAAACGAGAGAGCGAGAGAATAAGGAGAGAGAGATGGAGAACTATTTCTGTGAATACGAATTTGAAGCGGGAATCCATGTTTATATGCTTGTTTCAAAATTGTGTGCGTGTGTGTTGTCTGTGTGGGGTTCACACAAGAAATCGTGTTTGTGTTTGTACGTGTGTATATGTTCTGCAGTAAAAAAAGCATGTGGGTGTGAATGTGTGTTTGTGTGTGTGTGTGTCAGCGTCAGCACACAAGGGTATTTGTGTATGTGTGTGTGGGTGTCACACACAAGTGTGTGTGTGTGTGTGTGTGTGTGTGTGTGTGTGTGTGTGTGTGTGTGTGTGTGTGTGTGTGTGTGTGTAGCCGTGGTGTATGTATGTTTGTGGTGTGGGTTGACCTGGGCGACAGCACAGCTCTTCAGCTGTATTGATTTTGTAATGGCTTCCTTGGCGGCTGGGCTGAAGGTTACTCGCCACTGGGCCCCCTCTCATCACACCCTCACTGGACACCACGCTCAGCTCTGCTCCGAACAGCACACACACACACACACACACACACACACACACACACACACACACACACACACACACACACACACACACACACACACACACACACACACACACACACACACACACACACACACACACACACACATACACACACACTCAGGGACACACACGTATACATTGGTACAACTCGTATTTGAGGTTGGGAAGATGGGAGGATGGCAGAAGGCAGAAAGGAGAAGTAAGCAGAGCAGAGGAGAGGAGCTAGAGCAATGCCGAGGAGTACGTTGAATCGGGGAGAGCTGAACGAAGGAGGAGTAATGAGTTGAAAAGGAGTAGAGTGAAGTTAGAGTATGGGGCACCTAAGTCACGCCCTCTACTTCCTGGTTCATGGGGCAGAGGGAGTCAAAAAATAATTACTGGGCTTGAAATGAGTGGTTTTTCAACAACAATCCAAACCTTGGACCTCCACTTATGCACCATAAATCCACCACGACTCGCCTCGTTCACTTCCATTCATGTTTTTGCAACTTCCTGCCCCATGAACCAGGAAGTAGAGGGCGTGACTTGGGTGCCCCATAGGTGAAGAGGAGGAGGAGTAACAGCAGGGGTAAGTGGAGGAGGACGAGAGCTGGCAGCCGGCTCTTTTAGCAGCCCCCAGCTTTCACTAGGAGGAGAAGAAGAGAGGAGAGCGAGAGGAAAGGAGACAGAAGATATGATAGGGAGTAAGCAGAGGAGGAAGAGGAGAGATGAATGGAGGAGGAGTATCGAGTTGAACAGGAATAGCGTAAGAGAGGGAGGAGAAAGAGTATAGTGCTGAGTTGAGAGCTGAGTTCTGCTGTCCACAAAGGAGGAGAATTAGACGAGTAGAGGTGTAGAGGAGCAGGAGGAAGTGGAGTAGGGGATAAACTCTCCTCTCCTCTCCTCTCCTCTCCTCTCCTCTCCTCTCCTCTCGTCTCGTCTCGTCTCGTCTCGTCTCGTCTCGTCTCGTCTCGTCTCGTCTCGTCTCGTCTCGTCTCGTCTCTCCTCTCCTCTCCTCTCCTCTCCTATTCTCTGCTCGCCTCTCCTCTCCTTCCACCTTCTTCTCTCTTCTCTTCTCTTCTCTTCTCTTCTCTTCTCTTCTCTTCTCTTCTCTTCTCTTCTCTTCTCTTCTCTTCTCTTCTCTTCTCTTCTCCTCTCCTCTCCTCTCCTCTCCTCTCCTCTCCTTCCACCTTCTTCTCTCTTCTCTTCTTCTCTCTCCTCTTCTCCCTCCTCTCCTCCCTCCTCTCCTCCTTCGCCTCTCCTCCTTCTCCTCTCCTCTCCTCTCCTCTTCTCTTCTCTTCTCTTCTCTCCTCTCCTCTCCTCTCCTCTCCTCTCGTATTCTCTGCTCGCCTCTCCTCTCCTTCCACCTTCTTCTCTCTTATCTTCTCTTCTCCCTCCTCTCCTCTCCTCTCCTCTCCTCTCCTCTCCTCTCCTTTCCTCTCCTCTCCTCTCCTCTCATCACAGCATCATCAGGCAGTAGCACAGCAATTGGAGATGGCATTCAATTCCACCTCACACCTCCTTTCTGAAGAGGATACACACACACACACACACACACACACACACACACACACACACACACACACACACACACACACACACACACACACACACACACACACAAGCACACACAAGCACACACAAGCACACACAAGCGCGCACATGTACGCTCACATGTACACACAAACACACACAGAGACGTGCAAGCACACACATGTGCGCACACACACACACACACACACACACACACACACACACACACACACACACACACACACACACACACACACACACACACACACACACACACACACACACACACACACACAGCTACAAACAAACCCAGTTACACACAAACCTAGCCTAGAAATCTAGACGCCCCTAGCGACCGCAAATTGAATTTGCTCCCGGGGGCAGTCTAGCGGACCCCGGTCGTTTTGCGAGGCTGAAAGTTATCCGATGACAGGGCCAATCAAATCGCGAGGGGGGCCGGGCTACTTAGTAAACAGGAAACTTTCTAAGAAGAAGCATGGTGTCCGTCCGTGCTACGTATAGCACGAAAGTGCACTTAATTTAAAAAGCTTGGATGATAATACATTTCGTGTCTGACATGGATTGATGTAATAATACACCGTGAACTTATCGGACACAAATAGATCACAACACATTTGATCATTCGATGTTTTAAACTAGCTCGGTAAGCTAAGTTGAGCATTTTACAGGACCAAGTCACACGCTATTATCAGACCACTACTGTAGGTGTAGAATGAAATTGCTGCCCCAATTTCTAATAAGACACATGCCATTAAAAACGAGACATTTGGGAGCTTTGAAAGTCTTTGAGTAGCTTACTAAATAGATGGGAATGGCATAGTCTACCAAGCTAGTGGCTAGCTAACCTGTCGTCAATAACACAGAGCTAGGTATCCAGTCTTAATATAACCATTTAACAAGCCCCAAATGGCTCAACATTTCGCTGGTTGATCAAGGAGGGCCATGTGGTTGAAAACGAGGCATTTTTGAACTGTATAAGTGAAAACACGATTTATTAGGACACTTGTTTGTGGCTGTGGTCATCACATGCATTCACTGCTACGACGGCTCGAATTTGCCGCTCCACCTACAAAGGGGCCCTCGCTGGCTAGCTAACCTGTCGCCAATAACACAGAGCTAGGTATCCAGCCTTGTATTATATGCCTGTCCCAAATTCTAATAAGATCCATGTCATTAAAAACGAGACATTTGGGAGCTTTGAAAGTCTGTGAGTCGCTTACTAAATAGATGGGAATGACACCTAGAGTCTACCGAGCTAGCGGCTAGCCAATCTGTCGTCAATTACACAGAGCTAATATCCAGCTGTGTATTAGTTATGGGTATACAGCTAGCTAGCTAACACCGAACATGCCATGTTGACAACAATCATAAATATAACCATTTAACAAGCCCCAAATTGCTCAACATTTCGCTGGATGATCAAGAAGGGCCGTGTGGTTGAAAACGAGGCATTTTTGAACTATGTAAGTGAAAACACGATTTATTAGGAAACTTGTTTGTGGCTGTGGTGATCACACGCATTCACTGCTACGAAGGCTTGGAGTTGCCGCTTCACAAGACAGCTGTGACGTTACACAGAAGTGTGTGGGGATTGGTTGTTTGCCATCCAATTGCGTGGCGTTGAGTGCTGAAGCAACCGTTTATCCCGCCCACACTGCTGCCCAGCCCTCCTAGACCCTGGTACAGCTTTTTGCTGTACGGGTCTGGCTCGCTAGGCTAACACAAACCCAGTTACATGGTATTCAAGTCCAGACCAGCCCCCTGAGCACAGATGAGTGTTTAATGGAAGTGATATGAAATGCCCCCACTCTTTCTCCTTTTTCCTCTCTCTCTCCCTCTCTTTCTTGCTTTTTTCTTTTTTTTGCTCTTTTCTTCATTTCTCATGCTGTGTTTTCTAGCTTGTTTCCCCCTCTCCCTCCTCTCTTATGCTCTTTCCATCGCTCCCTCCCATTCTTTCTCCCTCCCGTTCTTTCTTTCTTTCTTTCTTTCTTTCTTTCTTTCTTTCTTTCTTTCTTTCTTTCTTTCTTTCTTTCTTTCTTTCTTTCTTTCTTTCTCTGCCCCTCTCTCCCTCTCTCCCTTGCTTCCTCCCTCTCTTTTCTCTCTCTCTCTCTCCCCCGCGGTTCTCGGTCATTTTGATTGAATTCTGCTGCTCTTGTTCTGCATCCTCAGCCTCTTTTGAAATTTGATTTGGGAATATGGCCAAGTCCCCAGTGGTCCCCACACAGATGTTTGAGGTCCACCTGGACACACACACGCACACACACACACACACGCACACACACACACACACACACACACACACACACACACACACACACACACACACACACACATAAATAGAGATATTACCGTTGTATGCTTGAAATGAAGAATTCTCATCTGAGCATGTGTCTGTGCGTGTGTCTTGCATGCAAGTGTGGCCTTGACTGTGTGTGTGTGTTTGTCCATACGTAGGTACGTGTGTGTGCGCGTGTGTCTGTGTGCGTGCGTCTTCATGCACTGGTGAGCTACAGCAGGCTTGAGATGGACAGGCCACTCTTTGCAGAGGCATATCCCATGGGTTCAAGCACACCATGCACACGCCTCTTAGTGTGTGTGTGTGGGGGGTGCTGTTGTATCTATCTATCTATCTATCTATCTATCTATCTATCTATCTATCTATCTATCTATCTATCCATCTATCCATCTATCCATCTATCCATCTATCCATCTATCTATCTATCTATCTATCTATCTATCTATCTATCTATCTATCTATCTATCTATCTATCTTCTTCTATGATATTCAATATTCTGTTATGCTATTTCTCTGTGTGTGTGTGTATCTCTTTTCTCTCTCTCTGTATCTATCTATGCATCTCTCTCGGTGTGTGTATCTCCTTTTCTCTGTGTGTGTGTGTGTATCTCCTTTTCTCTCTCTTGTGCNTGTGTATCTGTGTGTGTGTGCGTGTCATTTTGGGCCAGACTGTACCAGCAGGGTAGACAGACCATAATAACCTCACTGCTACTTCTCACAGCGGCGATGGGGCACCTCCTCCCTGTGGCAGACAGATAGGACACGGCCTTCACAGCCTGGTGGGAGGAGGAGGCGGAGGAGGAGGAGGAGGAGGAGGAGAAGGAGAAGGATGAAGGTGGAGGAGAAGGAGAAGGAGAAGGGTGAAGGTGGAGGAGGAAAGATGAGGAAGAGGAGGACGAGTTGAAAGGGGGGGGGAGGTGGTAGAAGGGGGAGGAGTTGGATGAGAAGGAAGAAGAGGAGGAGGAGGAGGTGAAAGAGGAGGGAAAAGGAGAGGTGGACGAGGGTGAGGAGTAAGAGGAGAAGGAAGAAAATGAGGAAGAGGAGGAGGTGAAAGAGCCGAGGAGGGAAAAGGAGAGGCGGAGGAGGGGAGGAGTAGGAGAAGAGGAAGAAGAAGAGGGGGAGCTGAAGGCCGTAAGACGCATGGAGAGAGAGGCAGAGGAAAAACGGGGAGAGAAAATGGAGATTGCCCCTTTGTCCACTAGCTGTAACTAATGGCCACCACAAGATGGCAGTCTGTGTCCATTGTTCTGCTTTCCCAGGCGGTAGCTCAGGCTGGGAGAGGGATGATGGGACCACTACTACTACTAGGGCAAGAAAGGCTGGAAAAGCCCTGTCAGGGCTTGTGACTATACTGCTGGCCCTTTGCTAAATACAGCCAGAGGGTTCACCTCAGCCCCCACCACTGCCCAAAGAGGATACCTGGAGATCAGACCCCAAGCCTCCCCTCACTACTACACCACTCCCTTTTTCCCTCCTTTGTGTGATCGTGAGGACGTGAAATAGTGTGTACTGTATGTGTCACTATCGTTGTTAGGGGGGGCTGAGCTATGCTGTATGACCTCTCTCTCTCTCTCTCTCTCTCTCCCTCTCTCTCTCTCTCTCTCTCTCTCTCTCTCTCTCTCTCTCTCTCTCTCTCTCTCTCTCTCTCTCTCTCTCTCTCTCTCTCTCTCTCTCTCTTTCTCTCTGGCCTCGTGGCGTGTGTGTGTGTTGCCAGGTGGGAGAACTCTTCATGAATCTGACCCAATAAAGAGTGTGTGTGTGTGTATGTGTGCGTGCACGCGCCTGTTTTTTTCTGTACGCCTCCAGAGCCATTTGACTTCGCTCACCAAGACGGCCCAGTTTTATGGGGGTCAGAGCCGGTGAAATGCATTTGTTGGGTTAAACATCACATCATCATCTGTGGAAACTAATGGAGTAACCTGAAAGTGTCAAGTCCTCAATGTCTTGGGAAAAGGAGAGACCCAGAGTCGAACTGCAGGTAGTGAGCACTGAAAACTGGGACTGGTTAAAGCTCCACACATCCAAAAAATCAGACCTGGGAACAGGACAGAATCAGCACAAATAAATTATAAACTTGAAAAAAAAGTCTGCTCCAACCAGGATATTGTGTTTTTTTCCCCGCCTCAAACATGTTTTTTTTTTTACCGTGACACATCGGGTCAGTAGAACACTCCTTTCCTAGTGAGTGCTCAATACCCAACTAAAATTATTTATGGCACTTATGTTTCCCCAGTTACATGTTACATGAATAGACATTTACACGTGCCATTTATGTTGACAATGTAGAGGGCAGTGTTAAATGAATCATTACATAATCCCTGAATTCCTAAATAATGTGTGTGTGTGTCTTGGCATCGTTTTACTGTGTGTGTTCATGCATGAGTGGAGACCTTTGATTGGTTGTTGTCCATATTATTTCTGAAACAACTTACATGTTTCACTATTTTTTCCCTTCCCTGCTTTGTTTACATTTTAACTACATCACATCTCTGAAAATCATAGGATTCTGATTGGTTCTGCTGCATTTTGGTTTGGGAGCAGGGCGAATCCGAAGACCCTCCAGACCCTCATGTGAGCTCAAGAAGCTCAGTGGAAATGCACAAGGGTCTGGCGAGAGTCATGCTAAACTTTTCCAGATAGAAACCGTTCAAACCGTCCTCACAGAGAACCTTGGTCTGAAATACCTCTCATTCTGCTCTGTTTTATATGCTGTTAGTTCTCCACCTGCTTCTATACCAAGATTCCATTTCCCGTACACCATTCACTGTTCATCAGTGTTTGTCTGCACTCTGCAGCTGTTGTTTTCATCCTTGTTTTCATCCTTTGAACGATTTCTCTGCATGTTTCTACTTCTTCTGGACAAAGAAGAAAGAGGCGAAGGCCAGGCCGCTTTACCCCAACCTCCCCTGTCTTCATCCTTCCCTCCCCCTCTCTCTCTCTCTCCCTCCCTCTCTCTCTCTCTCTCTCTCTGTCTCTCTCTCTCTCTCTCTCTCTCTCTCTCTCTCTCTCTCTCTCTCTCTCTCTCTCTCTCTCTCTCTCTCCCTCCTTCCCTCCCTGTCCTCTCTTCTTGCCTCTCTCCATCCTTCCCCTCCCTCTCCCTCCTTCCCTCCCTCCTCTTCCTCATCTTCCTCCTCTCCCTCTCCCTCCCGTCCCGTCCCTCTCTCCTTCTGTGCTGGCCCCCAGGCTTGTGATCGCTCAGGCAGGAGCGAGGGCCCCCATTCATGCCCCTTAACTGCCATTGAGCACGGGGACAATGCACAGGCTCCGCGTGCTAATTGTCTGCGATGGACGTTACCGTGATGCCTATTGAGCGTCCGGCAGCCAGATGCAGGAGGAGGACTGAGGAGGGGTGTGTGGGTGTATGCGTTCGCACACGTGTGTGTGTGTGTGTGTGTGTGTGTGTGTGTGTGGGTGTGGGTGTGTGTGTGTGTGTGTTTCTCTGTGTGCTTGTGTGTGTGTGTGTGTTTCTGTGTGCTTGTGTGTGTTTCTGTGTGTGTTTCTGTGTGCTTGTGTGTGTGTGTTTTGCTGGGACTGGGATGGGGGTGGTTGAGGCATGGTGGTGGTGGGTGGATAGGGGGGGGTGAGCAGCAGTCTGGGGCAGGATGGGGCTGCATCCTCCCCGTCCCTCCACTGAAGAGAAACTAATGTGTTCTTTTGGCCAGAGAGTCATCAGAGAACTGGCCTTTTCAAGCGTAAACATCCTATCCAATACTAGGAATGCAATGCAGGTGCCTCGGTAATTGAATTAACATTGAATAGCAATTAGCAAGGCAGCAATTTAAACCCCCCCGTCCTGGTTGAAAACGAGATGAGGCCCAATGAACGCTCGCGGGGGAAGGCATTAGCGGAGAAATGTTTGGGGTTATTACGCAGCCCCTTTGCAGATGAGGGCATTAATATGCACGGCGGCGAGCTTTGACTAATGTGCTCGAGCCGGTAGTCAGAAATTAGTCCATTAGACTTTTGTGATTATCAAGTTTCCATGAGTAAGTAGAAAGTTTGGCGTGTGTGTCCATGGGTCTGAAAACGAAGCAAAACTATAATGGGGTTAGCTTGCACGAATGGCCGTAATTGACGTTAGGCCACATCCTGTATGCATATGGATCCTTACGCAGATTACTATCGAGCAGGCAGATATTAAATGAGCCATGACTTCAGAAAGAATAATTACATCTTTAACTTATTTTATCATCCTCGGCCAGTTGCTCGGACATTAGCGGGAAGATGTTTGTGCGGAGCAGCAGGGTAGGATTGTATAACGACTTAAGCATGTTTAAACCTATTTAAAGAGTTCCGCACATTGGCTCCGTCGACAGAGTCCGTCGTCGCATTGCGCTTCTGTTTTCCTATTAGTTGGAAGTCCATTGGTTATAGTCCTCATCCCTTACACCATTGTGGGAACTCTTGCAGACAGGGTGTTGATTACAACTTGAGTCTGTTGTTCATTAAATCCACTGTTTATGATAATGACTATTTATTGAATCTTGTGATGTTTTCTACCCCGTGGCAAAGGCAATGTTAGTCGTCAAATAGGAAAGTTCGCAACAGTGTTGTAGCAGTCCAGACTCCTTTAAAGAACATGTAAGTGTCCTGTGTTTGGAATGTTTGAGGATGAAAAGGATTGAAGAATGTCGAGAGTGCAGCAAAAAATGGGGGATTAAAATGTTGGGCTGGTGCTTTCTTTTTTATTTGTGTTCAAAAGCCATTTTTCATCTTCAAGGTCAAGGAGAAAGCCTTTACATATCTTCTGTGCCACAAGCACCTAGTTATAGTGACATTGTAGCACAAGTAGTGCAAGTTAATCATCTATGCATAATACTGTATTGTATTTAGAATTGTCTGTATTGTAACCATCAGCAATCTTCAGGGGTGAATTCAGGGGTACCTGCCCAAGTGCTTGCACAATATGTTTTTGCCGTTTTCTTATAGTAACAGTAGAAGAAGTGGTCTTCATTGTACTGTATTCATATGTAAGCTTTCACTTTACTCCAGGGCTACTTTCCCACTCACATGTATAGTTGTATTGTATTGCTAGGAAAGCTTATTGATTTCTGGGTCTATTGAAAGGTAATCCTCCAGAGTACTCTCACAATGTGTATTGTTGTATTTTTTATATTCTGTATTTAGAAGAATGTATTCTTGTATTGTGCCGTATATATTCCTTTTGAAGCCTCCACTCGTCTCTGCCCATTGCTGGGTTACCTTCCCAAGTACTTTCATCGAACTCTCTGGCTTTATTTGTTTATATTTTGATGTACAGTATTCAGAAGTGTGTATTGTTTTTTACTGACCTGCAAAGGTTTTCCTCGTGTCCCTTGTACCCTGCCCAAGTATTTGCACAACGTGCTTGCGTATGAAGTATGAGAAGTATGAATTGAGCTGTGCAGTATACTGTATACTCATCTGTAAGCTTCCTCTTTTTTGTGTCCATTGAAGAGTAACCTTCCCAAGTAGGCTACTCACATATAACGCTAGTATGTGAAGTATGTATTGAACTGTGCTGTATTGCATACTCATTTGGAAGCCTCCTTGTCTGTGTGCCCATTGCAGGGCAACCTTCCCAAGTAGGCTACTCACACATAACGCTAGTATATGAAGTATGTGAAGTATGTATTGAACTGTGCTGTATTGCATACTCATTTGGAAGCCTCCTTGTGTTTCTGTGCCTATTGCAGGGCAACCTTCCCAAGTAGGCTACTCACACATCGCAATAGTGTATGAAATACAAGTATTGCATACTCATTTGGAAGCCTCCTTGTGTCTGTGTGCCTATTGCAGGGTAATCTTCCCAAGTACTCTCACAACGCGCTGGTGGTGCAGGCCATGAAGACCAACGTGACGGACTCGGACATGCACGTGCTCTTCTTCGACGTGGAGGCGGTGATCATCCAGCTGCTGACGGAGGAGGCCCAGAGGCCCAACCCCACGCTCGTCTCCCCGGAGACCCTGCAGAAGGCCCCCGGCGGCGCCGACAAGGGGGGCTCCCTGTTGGCCAGCAAGATCTTCAAGCAGGTGAGGTCGACAGGGGAGCTGCATGTGTGCTTTTGCTCGTCCTCGTCCTTGTGATTGTATTTGGGTCAATGGCGTTTTAGTAGAAGCACACGTCAGGTTGGTGCAACTACAGCTAATGTTACTATTGAAGGTATTAAATCATTTCCTTTTTGTTTTTAGTGGATTATCTAATTACTATTGTATTCAACATAATCTCCAAAAATTCCGTGCTCCTGGACACGGATGTTAGGGACACGAAATCCGTGTCCTGGAGCACGGATTTTGCCAAAATTCCGTGCTTTTGGACACGAAATTATTTTCCGTGATGGACACACAGAAGTGCTCTCTCTATACTATATTATTATACTATATTAGGATTTTTCTAATTTCAAATATTTAAAAAAAAAAAACATACATACTTACTGACACGTTAGGGTTAGGGATTGTTTTGGTCTGGGCAAAGCTAGTATTCTTACATTCATTATATGAATTTGATAGCCTATCAACCAATTGGAAAAGGTATTTCTCAAAAATATGTCTTTAATGACAGGTTAAGGTTAGGGAATGTTTTGGTCAGGCACAACTTAAATTGTTATAGCATTATTTTGTTTAGGATTGGCATTTGGTATGTATTTTCTAATGATAGCGTTAACACAGTGCTGTGGGAATATAGAAAGCACTTCCGTGTGCCCATCACGGAAAACAATTCCGTGTCCAGGAGCACGGAATTTTGGCAAAATCCGTGCTCCTGGACACGGATTTTGTGTCCTTAACATCCGTGTCCAGGAGCACAGAATTTTTGGAGATCAGGCTATTTGTATTAATTACTAATAGATGTTTTAGCGCAAAAAAATATCATTGACCCGTTTTTGTGCGTGTGCGAGTGTGTGTGTGAGAGCTGTGTGTGCCCTAAAATGGTGCCTGTACTCAATCAGGTGGTGTAACACCACTATGGCTCCTCTCCTCCCCTCTCCTCCTTATCTCCTCTCTGTCTCTCCACTTCCCTCTCCCCTCCTCTCCCCTCCTCTCCTCTACTGGTCCTCCTCCATCTCTTCCTCCTCCCCCTTCTCCTCCTCCTCTGCTCCTCCTCCTCCTCCTCCTCCTCCTCCTCCAGGTCAAGGAGACCATCAAGGAGAACATCAAGGAGCACCTCCTGGACGAGGACGAGGACGAAGAGGAGGAGATGCGCCGGCGCGAGGAGAAGTCCAAGTCCCTGTCCTTGCTGGAGTACAACCTGACCATGGACACGGCTAAGCTCTTCATGTCCTGCCTGCACGCCTGGGGCCTGAACGGCCAGCTGGACGAGGTCTGCCTGAGCCGACTGGGCATGCTCAAGCCGCACACGCCCATCTCCTTCGGCCTGATCTCCCGCGGCGGCCACATGTCACTCATGCTGCCCACCTTCAAGGTTCTCTTACTCACTTACTTACTTAACCTATTTTAGCCTAAGGCACCAGGAAAAAACGGCTGCTAAATGCCGTAGGCCTTTTGGTGAAAAGGTGCCCTCAGCCTATAAAAACCTAAATATGTAAGCCTCCGAAGCACATAAAAACATGTAATGAGTTGCATTTAAAAGCTAAGACCCTCCATTCAGCTCTAACATACCACATACCCACGTTTTCAATGATAAATCTCAAATCTCATGAGCCTGAATGCTGAGTTTATGTCACTCCGGGCCCCTAGGTCAATGCAGCATCTATCATCAATGGGTTATTAATTTACTATCTTTCTTACTTGTTTTTACTTAGGCCTTTAAGTTCCCATAGGAGCACAGGCCATTGATGAAACTCTTCTATTCTCTCCTCTCTTGGGCCCTCCTATTTTCGTGAAGCACCTTTAACTTCATCTGTGTATGAAATGCGCCATACAAATAATGAATTGTCTTGTCTTGTCTTGTCTTGTCTTGTCTTGTCTTGTCTTGTCTTGTCTTGTCTTGTCTTGTCTTGTCTTGTCTTGTCTTGTCTTATCTGGTCTGGTCTTGCCCTCAAGGAGTCGCTGCTGCGCCGGCTGGCACTGTCCGAGCCCGAGGGGCCAGGTGGCCGCAAGCTGTCCGTCTCGGAGATCGTGGGCAAGGGCACGTACGGCGTGTCGCGCGCCGTCACCACGCAGCACCTGCTGTCCGTCATCTCGCTGGCCAACACGCTCATGGGCATGACCAACGCCACCTTCGTAGGGGAGCACATGAAGAAGGCACCTGTGCGGTATGCAATAATAATAACAATAATGCAAATAATAATAAATCAGTTTTGTATAGCGCTTTTTATGGTGCTCATAGGCAAGGTAAAACAAGCCTATTTGTATAGTGCATTTCATAAGCAGACGCAATTCAATGTCATCATAGACGCTGATGTGTCAGTGTTTCCCATACATTGACGAAACTATGGCGCACCACTTTAGTTTAAATTTGGCTGCCATAGTTTCCGAAAATGAAAAAAAAAAGTTGTTTTTTTGTTTTTTTTTCTAAAACGATTTCCGTTTTTTTAAAAAACCATTTGAAAAACGATTTCCTTCGCATTTTCTTCCTGGAGTAAATACATCCTATAGAGAAAATCATGAGTGCTTGAAAGACAGAGGGATCAAAAGCTTAGGCAAGTTGTTGTAGTCGACTTGGGTTTGGGAGCAATAAAAAACCTTCAGAGAAGGGACAGTTGGGATGAGCTGACATCAGGCTGCATATAGAAATGAATGTGTAAGGAATATGAATATAGACATAAATGTGTAATATGTTGTTCAGCCCTTATACTGGGAGGAATTTTGAAAAACTGGGCCCTGTGACCAGCACCCTTCATGTAGAATGTGTACGTATGTGTGTGTGGGGAAAAAGGCATAGCCTACTCTCTTAGACCCTTTTTGTGCGTTAACAATTTCACAGTGCTCCTAAATTCTTATCTGCGCTCCTATTTAGTTTTTTTGTTTCTTTTACATTGCATAGACCCCTGCATGAGGGGACGAATGAAAAGTGTGTTGCAAACAGACATGATTCACTGTACTGCATTTTTAAAATATAAATGACAATGCTTACTACTGTACATGTCATGGGTAAAATCTTATGTAATTTCTCAAAACATAAATGGTTGAAATGTAGGCCTATAGTTTCTCCATGCGCCAATGTCATACTTTACTAATTGTTTTTCCGTTTTGCATTTACGCCGCGTGAATTTCCACTTTTTTAATGCGTGAGTTTTTGCTTTTTTATCGGAGGCAGAGAAAAGTCCACATTTTTGGTGAGTTTCATTGACTGCACTCCTGGTTACACACCTGCAGTTTCGGCTACACACCTGCAGGAAGACCAAGTTGCACACATCCCAGCTAGGGCTGATCGTCTCAGAATGAGACTGATGTAACGCTGTATAAGAATTCAGTGAGGTCTTTCACTCAAGGTCTAGAAGAATCAATAGCTATTCATAAATACACAGCGTAAGTAAGGCTATCTTTACCAAACAACAGCAGGCAAAGAGCGAGCTGGAGAAAGTATTCAGTGCTGCAAGTCAAGGAAATGCAGGCTTTTGGGGAAAAAAAGCACAATTTTTTTTTTATACAAAAAGTCAGAGAAATAAAAATGGCAGACAGTAGTTCTTAATGGTGTGAAAGGTTCAATTTAGAATAGTCAGAATGGTAAAGTGAGTTGTCGTGAAAAGAGTTGGCAGGCCTTTCAGAAAGACGTCTTTTTGTTAGACATCCTGAAATTTCGCATTCACGAAGGGCCTTGACGATCCAGACAGATGAATAGGGTTTTTTTTGTTATTATTCTGCCGTAAAAGCTTAATTCATCCAAGCAGAGGTGTGTGAAGGCTCGAAGAGAAGATGTTTTTTTTATATGGATAGTGCGAGGTGGATGGTGAATTCCGGATGAGAATGCCGATCATGAACTCGTCATCATCAGACATTCCGTCTCCGAGACACCAGTGCTCTCAGTTCCAGCAACCAACCAACCAGACAGGCAGGCAGACACACAGACAGACAGACAGACAGACACACAACAGAGACAAGCAAACAAACTTCAAACTGCCAACTCCATACCAACACACTTGGAAATTCAGAAGGTTTTTTTTTTCTTCTTTGTTATTGGCTTCAGTCTGGGATATTAAAGATGAAGTTCCTGCTTGGAGCTTGCTCTATCCATCCTCCCTCCCAAGCTTTCTTTCTTTCTTTCTTTCTTTCTTTCTTTCTTTCTTTCTTTCTTTCTTTCTTTCTTTCTTTCTTTCTTTCTTTCTTTCTTTCTTTTTTTCTTTCTTTTTGTTGTTCTTTCTTTCTTTCTTTCGTTCTTTCTTTCGTTCTTTTGTTCATTTGTTCTTTCGTTCTTTCTTAGTATTTTTCAGTCTGCATTCTTTTATTTGGTGCTTCTGCTGTACTGCGTGCGTGCGTGTGTGTGTGTGTGTGTGCGCGTGCGTGCGTGTTTGTGGCTACTAAGGCTGTAACGATATTGCATCGAACCGAGGGATCGCGGTACGCAGACCCACGAACCCCTATCGCGAACCTTCCTCGCAGAATCGCGATGCTCCCCTTTAAAGTTTTTACCCCTCAGTCTAGAAAACAGCAGGATACAGGCAAATGCTTGCATATGCGCTTAATGCTTGCATATGCGCTCAAAGACAATTAGAAATGGGTCGCACATGAGCGAGTAACACTTCTCCCCTCTCTCCTGTAAAATGTTCCGTCCAACCAGCACGTGCATTGGTTGTTATTCATTGCCGCCCACAGCAACCTCCGCGAGACAAAAAAACTTCGACAAACGTCGGAAGGTAAAGCACAGAAATGAACAACAGACCAAGAAGGCTTTATCAAACGTGTGAAGATGTTTTTGATTCATGCATGCGCCGATGTATGTTGAGTGGAGATAGACGTTGAGCGGAGAGAGAGAGAAGGAGAGCGAGATGCTCCGCCTGACCAAATTTTAAATCGCTAGAGCTCTATACGCTCATAAGGGAGTGTCTGAAGTCGGGCGAACGTTTAGGTCGCTGTGGATATTAGGCAGCATTATTTCCTCCCCACATTGACCGCCTGCCTAGCGAAAACATGCTCCATTTCAGCCACTGCATCTATTCCCGCTCTTGACAAAATGTCAAATCACAAAAC
This sequence comes from Engraulis encrasicolus, assembly GCF_034702125.1. Lineage (NCBI taxonomy): Eukaryota > Metazoa > Chordata > Actinopteri > Clupeiformes > Engraulidae > Engraulis > Engraulis encrasicolus. The sequence continues at coordinate 38,584,212 of NC_085867.1, forward strand.
CAAACAATGGACAACGTGCGTGTTGCATACTGAGAACATAACTGAGGTTCATTTCGAGTTTTGTTTGTATAAACGTGTGCGCGCTGCTGCACGATCAAAACAGTTACAAAAATATTAAACATCAAAATTAAGTGTTGCATTTCTGTAAGTAACTTAATACAACATGTTTCCTGACGAAATATGACCAGTGTTGTTTTCAGTTAGCCTAATGTTTGGATATTAATTGGATAATGTTTGATAATGTGAGACAGTTGTTATAGGCTAGGCTACCTATACTCAGTGCTTAATTTGTCAAGCAGGAGGTCCCGGAGCCCAGAGGATGGGTGGCTCCCCCAGGAGGGGGGGGTCTGTGATGTCTTTCCCTGAGGTTCCATCCAAGGTTCTGGAACTTTCATCTGAGGTTCCGGAGCTAGCTCCCCCTTGCTCCCCCTCAAATTAAGCAACCCTGACCCTTCTCTCTCCATCTCTGTCTCTCACACATGGTCAGCATCTCAGCATGATTATGATCTAAGCCTATTAGTAATAAGCCTATTTTTCCTTGTTGAATTAATATCCCTTATTTCTCTGTGCTGTGCTTTGATGTGAACACCTGGGGAACAGGTTGCAGTGGTAGGCCTATATCTGCAACATCATTTAGTAGACCTACAAAATTAATGTAGGCAGGTAAATGCAAAAAGAAAGCATAGGCCTAGGCCTATATATAAATATAGCCTATAATTTATTTTCTTCTTATTTTTTTCCCTTTAAAAATAATAAAATCGTGGGGCGTATCGAACCGTGGGTCATATATCGTGATACAAACCGAATCGTGGGTTGGGTGTATCGTTACAGCCTTAGTGGCTACCCTTGCCCAGTGACTGTGGTGCTGTGTGCTGGCGCTGGCCTAGTGTGTGGGTGGTGACTGGAGCAGAGCCAAGTGCTGCCCCAGCTCCAGGGGATGGGGTAGCGCCAGGAACCCTCGGTGTCAGAGAGGAGGTATTGAGCTGTACAGTACTGTAGCCATATCTGAGGTGTCGCTCGCACAGCCACAGCCTCATGTGGAGAGGGGAACACAGATTGTCTGAGGTGAGATGATGATGTTTTCATGAAGCTAGGCTCAATAGACTCCACAGACCCTTTAACTGTGTGTGTGTGTGTGTGTGTGTGTGTGTGTGTGTGTGTGTGTGTGTGTGTGTGTGTGCGTGTGCGTGTGCGTGTGCGTGTGCGTGTGCGTGTGCGTGTGCGTGTGTGTGTGTGTGTGTGTGTGTGTGTGTGTGTTTGTGTGTGTGTGTGTGTGTGTGTGTGTGTGTGTGTGTGTACGCTCACACGCGCGCAAGTGTGTTTGTGTGTGTGTCTGTGTGTGTGTGTGTGTGTGTGTGTGCGCGCGCACGCGCGCAAGTGTGTG
>NC_085867.1:38590595-38600595 GCF_034702125.1 Engraulis encrasicolus
CTTTGGCCCTTCAAGAGCCGTTTTTACCAAGCGTGTTAAACTCTCTGACACGTGCCAGTCCCGCTCTGTCCTGCCACGCGTCGCTGCCAGAGAAAGAGAGCGCAGCACAAGCGAAGAGCGCAGGCAAACAAACCTCTACAAAAAACAAGAGTCCAGGCAACCCCGTTTTCTTTATTCGGAGCGAATGTAAACATCCGAATGGGTTTTTCTTTTTTCTTATTTTTTTCACGGACTGTAAGAAAAAGCGGGAAGCACTGCTGGCTGTTGATGCACGCCAAGCCTATTGATTCCTGAGTGCTCTTTAAGTTTGAAGAGATAATGAAAGTTATTCAACGCCCAGAGCTTTTCTTTTTTTCCCACTCTCCCTCTCGATCTCTGCCTCTTCCTCCCCCCTTTCCCTTTCCTCTCTCTCTCTGTTCTTCTTATTCTTTATCTTCCTCTTCTGTTCTTCCTAAGCCTTCTTTTTTTCTCTGTCCTCTCTTTCTCTTTCTCTCTCTCTCTCGTTTCCCTCCCTCTACTTGTTTCCTTCCATATTGATCTAGACTGGTTTGTGAAACTGCTCCCAGGTTGTATTATGAAGTGTTTTTTAATGGAGTCCTTTAAAGTGGGTGCCAAGATGGAATCCGGGGGCGCCACGTGCACGCCTTGTTAAGGCACAAGGGCAGAGAGAGGGGTGAGGGGACAGCGAAGTGAAGTGGTGGTGCGAGTGAGGGACTGCGAAAGGTCCGACTGGTCTCATACGCTCCAAAGGCCAAGGCCAGATAGGTAGCGAGTGAGCCACAAGTCATCGCCATACCTCAGCACCAATTAGCACCCTCTGAAGACGATGCCATGTGAATGCTACTCAAGGAAGCAGTCTTGGGTTGCGCCCTCCGTTCGATCCTCCACTTACGTCTTGCATCGTGAAACTGTACAGACTCACCCGAAAGGAGGACAAAAGGTGGAGAAATGTAAAAAATATAGTGGTAGATAGTGTTGTCAAAAAGCAGGAAGTTCTCCCTCGACCTACAGGGCCATACCGTAGGTCACTGCTGGTTTTAACTGTCTCTTGTCACAATTGACACCTCATCCAGGAGTTACCAGAAAGTAATAATAATAATAATAATACATGGGATTTGCATAGCGCTTTTTAAGACACCCAAAGCACTTTACAGAGCATAACATAAAAGCCGCTGGTTGAGGAAGGCACTGAACAGCAAGCAGCAGGAGGCATTGAGCTGCAAGACGTGATGGCCGATAGTAGAAAGTAAGTTCAATATAACCGCGCCTGGTTACGTTCTATTTATGGCGACGTCATTCCTTGGTGTGAGGAGACTCCAGGGTGTTTGGGTATTTAGTTTCTCAGTCTGTACCTGTAAGACATCTCTCCAAAGTGATTTCAATAATTAGACCATGTAAATACATATCTATAGTATTTACTATTTTACTTGGACGAACTAACGTGCTGAAGAACCAAATCACGTAGATTTTTGTGGTTTTAGCCACATATAGTGTACATAGGGTCTGCTCCAAACTGCCACTTTTGCTGCCTTTTCAGTTAACTAATTGGGCATCGAGTGCCGTTCCAATTGGATGTTTCTTTTCCAGTTGCCTTAATTTGTGCATTGGATTCTATTTTTCGATTTATTGACCTGTCTCTCTTACGTTTTGCAACTAGCCCGCGTAATATCATGTTACGTGCTAACGTCAAAAGCATACAGTATCTTCAACCATACGAATGGCTTGAAATTCAACATTCGGAATCAGAATTGACAGAACCTGCGTTTCCCAAGTATTCATATCTTTGCAGTGAGGGAGTCATCGAAGCATTGAGGGCAAATGCATTCCGTTTCAACCGGACCCACAGTCAGATTAAGCATTCTTTCACCAATGTTGGTGACCTTTACAGCCAGAAAAGAGCTCAGTTGGTTTAATAAACTGGCTGTAAAGATTCCTTTTATTATTCTGAATCCAGGATGTCTGTCTCTGCCATCCACCAACAGAGACAATGTCTGCAACAGCAGAATGCACCTGTGGACAAAGTTTTTAGAGTGATGCACCTTCCATCAGATATAACGTGAGAGCTTACAGATGTTGACCTCTTCCTCTCTTTCGGTTGGCTTTGGTCCAACACACAATTAGGTCCAAACATACAGTATTTAGTTGAACGTGTGCGTTTTGGCAGTCTAACTTTTTTACAAACATTACACAGTATGTGCAGTACTCCTGGAGGAGATGGTTATGAGAGTAGATTCAGTATAGGCAAGCGTGTTGCTCTTTGAGGCCGGAAGGCTATCAGGCAGCTTCCCATCTCGTCTGATGAACGCCCATACATACCCGCACAAAAGGAAGTTGTCATGGCAACTTTGCAACACATTTTTCTCTCCTTTTCCTTTTTTTTCCCTTTTACATGTTGTTTTTGCACCCCACTCCCTCTCTTCACACTAACACTCACAGGTTTCCCTCTCAGTCTTTGTGTCTTTCCCCCTCTCTACTCTGACTTTCTATCTTCCTCTCTCTCTCTCCCTCTCTGTCTGTCTGTCTGTCTCTCTGTCTCTCTGTTTCTGTCGGTCTTCAATGCCCCTTTCTGCCTGTGTTTTCTCAAGTCTCGACTCATTCACTGTCTGCATGGCTTGAGCTGTGTAGCCTGTTCACCTGTGTCTGCAGTGGGGTTGGGTGGGGTGGCGGGGGGCTACCTTTTCACACTCAGGAAGCCAGCTCTGCACTGAGTGCTCATGGGAGTTGAAGTCAAGACCATTTGTGGTTCAAAGCTGCTCAAAGGTTTCTCATGCTCTTCCGGCCATCACCTACTACAAAAGACTTCATCTCCCATGAGCACTTGCTGTGTAATTACACAAGGGCCTCTGTCCACTGGGCTCACACCCAACTGTGTTCGACAGAAAGTATGTATTTGTCCCATGTACAAAGACCTTTTTCTATGTCTGTTCACTAATGTTTTCTATGTGGTGTTTCATCTGTGTCTGTCTCTCTATGTGGGATGTCGGTAAGCTGTTGGGGTTTCTGTGTCTCTGTACTGTATGTTGTTTTTAAATGGTTCCCCTTTTTCACAGCTGGACTCAGGGATGAGTATCAAAACCCCCCTCTAAATTACGCAGGCTTTGCAAGCCATCGAAAAGGACATATGTAACTACTGTCTTTAGTTCTTTTTATTGATCAGCATATAGTTAGTCTGATTTTTCTCATTTGTCTGATTGGGTGTATTGTAAGAGCTGGATATCATAGCACCTAGTGAGCTGTGAGTTCAACAAATCAAACAACCAAACAATGAAAAGAAAGACTTAGTAAGTAAAGTAAATTGTACACAAATCCTGTTTATTTGAAATCACAGTAGCCATTCTCGCAACTGTATTTGCCAGCCATTCTAATTGAAGTGTCCAATCTGTTGCCCTGCTCCTCTCTGCAGCATGGCAAAAAGCTAGCTGTTCTCTCTTACTTCTGCGTCAACTCTTTCAAGCTTTTTACGTTGGTGTCTGTCTACGTTTTTTACTTACTAACGGCTGTTTCTCCTGTTCACCTGAAAAACTGTGTGCGGGGGACACTTCTTGTTTTCCTTTTGTATATTTCCCTTTCTCTCTATCTTTCCTTCTTCTTATGTTCTTATATGTGTTGTTTCTTTTGTCCTTTGTTGTTTGTTTGTTTCTTTCTTTCTTTTTTTCTTTCTTTCTTTCTTTCTTTCTTTCTTGTTCTTCTTCTACTTTTTACTCATTTCCCTCCGCTTCTTTTCTTTTGTGTTTTTTCTTGTCCTTTGTTTTTTTGTTGTTGTTGTTTCTCTTCTTGTATTTGTTTCTGTCTTTCTCTCCTTCCTTGTTCTCCTTCCTGCTTTTTACTTATCGTCCTCTTCTTCTGCAAGCTGCTGCCGCTGTCGCCCCCAGTGCTGGCCCCCCTGGCCCACCTGGGGCCCCTCTCACTGGCCCTGCTTTCCATCCCTGTTTCTCAGTCAACGAAGGTACTCTTCCCCCGAATAACCTTCTCTCTCCTAGCGCTTCTTCATCTCTCCTTTTACTCGCTTTTCTTCTATCCCCCACCCTCTTTTGATTTTATTATTGGTCGCTCTCTCTCTCTCTCTCTCTCTCTCTCTCTCTCTCTCTCTCTCTCTCTCTCTCTCTCCTTCTTCTTTCTTTTGTGCCGTCCCATCCATCCATCCATCCATCCATTCATCCATGCGCTGCTTTTTTCTTACTTGTTCTTTCGCGACCGCTAGCGTGGATAACCTTGTCTATAGTGTGTGTTGTCATGTGTTTTGTGGGTGTTCTGTGTGTTATCTATGCGCGTGTGTGTGTGATGTTTTTTGTCAGTCTACCCCTGGTGTGTCTCGCATCTAGTCTCGTCCCAGTCGTCTTATGTTGTCCTGGTCTTGTTTTAATCTGTCTTGGTTTTTGTTTTCGTCCCCCAGGTTGTTTCAGTTTTACGTCCCAGTCTTGTGTCCTTCTGTCCTTGTGTTCCTCTGTCCTCCTGTCCCTCTGTCGATGTCTCTGTCTGGATGTCTCAAAAGTCTGTCTGTGTAGTCTGGTGCTCAATGTGACTCACTTGGTCTGCATGCTTGCTCTTTTCACTTAAGAGGGATCGTTTGAAACACCCAAAACACGAGCGCACACACGCAAACGCACACACACACACGCATCTACTCAAAGGGCTCTTTGCCACTTGCCTTGGACTGTCTTCTGTGCTGTTTTGTTTTGAATACTTTGGAATTCCCTCCATTGTCAGATGGAAGATCTTACACTCTCTCACACTTCTTGTCAGAATGTATTTTCCTCTCTTTCAGCTGTGGTTTAATATCATTTTTTCACACTCATCAGTCTAACTGGGTGGCCTGTTCTTCAGAACAATCTTTTTTATTTTTTGCACATTTTTTTTTACTCTTTGTTGAGTAGATTGTCCCCCCTACCCTTCCAAAATACCTCTTTCATTGGGGGTGTCTTTTCAAATGTGTTTTTTTCCACCTTGGTCACTTTTTTCCCCCTTGTTGAATGGGTGGTAAATCAGTTAGAAGCGCCATCTGGACCAAATGAATGTCAAAATTGCACCATAATCGTTCCATTTTACCCATCTGACATCAAAGCTGTATTGGACATTTTTCGGATCGTCTAAGAAAAGCAAGCATGTTGACCCCTTCAGTTTCCTCTCTTACTCCCCCCTCCTCCTCTCTTTCTTTCTTCCTTCCTTCCTTTCTTTCTATTTCCTCCACCCCAGTCAGCATCCATCTCTTCGGTATTTAGCGTAATAGCATTAGTTCAATATTAGATCATAGCATTGTAGCTTTTAATAGCCGCGGGGTTTCATTTAGTCTAGTACAGATAGCATTGCTCCCCAGAGAATTAAATCACTATGATCTTTGTCGTAAAATTATATTTGAATGAATGCTTATACTTAAGCTAAGGCAAAATAACGTGTACAATGTTTCTTTTTAACTTGCTGTCTTTGGTAAAGATATACAGCCAGTGTTGGTATTGACCAGTCGATAGCAACCGGTCATATGTAATATGCTGTGGTAGTGTAGCTAAAAATAAACCTTTTATTTATTTCTACTGCCATCTTGGATATGTTTTTCATTCTCTTAATTTCCCGCCCCAAACTCTTTCCTCGCAAAAGACAACGGTAAGTATTGACAGCTTGACGAGCGCAAAGAAATCCCTCCCCATTTCTTTGACACAATGAATGTCATCTCCTTGTTGGTGCGTGTTAATGCAGTAAAAAGCCAGCCAGTCGGTCGGTCAGTCACCATTGTGCGTCCCCTCAGCCCACCTTCTCTGTGTAAGCACTGACGCATTGCCGATGCCAAAAGCCATATATTCCTAATATATGTGTACAGAACCTGTCGACAGTGTTCTTCTCTCTCTCTGTTATGTGATGGCTGTTTGGAAAGAGCCATTATGTTTTTTTGTGGTTCAGAATGTTTTGAATGCCAGTGTCAAGGGTGTGATTGTGTGATTGTGTGTGTGTGTGTGTGTGTGTGTGTGTGTGTGTGTGTGTGTGTGTGTGTGTGTGTGTGTGTGTGTGTGTGTGTGTGTGTGTGTGTGTGTGTGTGTGTGTGTGTGTGTGTGTGTGTGTGTGTGTGTGTGTGAGGGAGAGAGAGAAAGATGGTAAGAGGTAAAGACAGAAAAGGAGCGTGCGAGCGTGTAGGTGCGTATGTGTCTGTATGCTTGTGTCAGAGAGTGAGGGATGAGGGGAAGTGGGATGGGAGGTAGTTAGATTACGGGCTAGATACTCGTCATCATAGCTATGTTTTGTAGGCATGTGTGTAATCTATCCTCCTTCTTCCATTACAGTGATCTCGACAATATTGTGATGTTGACATTTTTAACATTTTACAGACACACACATGTTAATACAGATCAGTGCATGTCGACTCTGTTTCTGTGTGTGTTAATAATGAGTGTGTGATTGTACCGTACATTTGTCTGTGATAAAGGAGAAGATAGTGAATTTTGTTGTCTTTGTGGGAAGTGTATAAGTAAGTAGACACACAGGTGTTAGTGTAGATCAGTGCATGTAGACTGTGTGTGTGTGGTAAGCTGATGGTGTGTGTGTGTGTGTGTGTGTGTGTGTGCGCGCTCTCGTCTGTGTGTGAGAGATGTGTGTGTGTGTGTGTAGGAAGCTGATGGTGTGTGTAATGTTTGCATCAGTGTGTGTGTGCGTGTACGTGTGTGTGAGATATGTGCGTGTGTGTGTGTGTGTGTGTAGTAAGCAGATGATGGTGTGTGTAATATTTGCATCAGTGTGTCTGAGTGTGCGTGTGTGTGTTGTCCGCTAGGCTGGAGCCAGCTGGCTGCCATGCACTGCGTGATGCTGCCCGACCTGCTGGGCCTGGACAAGTTCAGACCCCCCCTGCTGGAGATGCTAGCGCGCCGCTGGCAGGACCGCTGTCTGGAGGTGAGAGGATACACAAACGCACACACACACACACACACACACACACACACACACATACACATACATACACACACACACACACACACACACACACACACACACACACACACACACACACACACACACACACATATAGACCCCTTCCTGCTGGAGATGCTCGCTCGATTCTCTCTCTTTCTCTGTCACTTTCCCTCACAGCCTCTCTCTCTCTCTCTCTCTCTCTCTCTCTCTCTCTCTCTCTCTCTCTCTCTCTCTCTCTCTCTCTCTCTCTCTCTATCTCTCTCCAGTTTCCCTCTCACTCTCTCTCTGACTCTCTCTGTCTTTTTCTCTCTCACACACACACACAAACGTGACTGTGTGTTGTGTGAGAGAGACAAAGTGTCTGTGACCTCAGACATCCATAAAATTGAGAGGACCTTTCACTGCTGCGTAATATTTCTAATAACACACGCACGCACACACACACACACACACACACACACACACACACACACACACACACACACACACACACACACACACACACACACACACACACACACACACACACACACACACACACACACACACACACACACACACACACACACTTTGTATCACTACAGAAGCAGTGACATCTCAGTCTAGACAATATGACAAAAGGGTCTGCAATACATTAAGCAATGTGCCACTGTGTATTGGTCATTGTGCTTTTCTCAACGTGTGTGTGTGCTGTATGAAAATCCCACTGGGAAAGTCTCATTGTGACACACAATGCACACAACAGAATTGCATTTATGCCTTACCTGTGCAAGGTGACTGTCCAACAGGTGCCTCAAAGGCAGCAGTACTCGGGGACCGCAGCATTCTTACGACAGAGATACAGGCAAAGCGATATTCCAGGCGATATTCGGTGTTCCATTCTCACAACTCAATCGCGATCAGGTCGTCGTGGCGAATCAAATGGAATGAAATAGTTCACTTGCCTTCAATGAATGGCAAAGTTTGCTTCGCTTGGCCAAATTCATGTGTACTGTATGTGTCCCTGGTGTTAGGGTTCCTCAGTCAAGGAGGAGGATAGGAGAAAGCGCTGGTTAATCACTCCTTCCAGGCAACTGCCATTGTCGGAAATCGAACGAGTAACCCTAAGGCTACAAGCCAGACACCCTAGTCACATGTCCCAGACTGTCCACCCATGAATGCATTATTGGTTGTGTGTGTGCATAGACGTGTGTTAGTAATGACTGCATACAGACATGGTTTGTTGGTAACGTGCGTGTGTGTGTGTGTGTGTGTGTGTGTGTGTGTGTGTGTGTGTGTGTGTGTGTGTGTGTGTGTGTGTGTGTGTGTGTGTGTGTGTGTGTGTGTGTGTGTGTGTGTGTGTGTGTGTGTGTGTGTACCCATTTGTAATTTTGTGTGCTGGAGTGAGTGATGTTATGTGTGTGTGTGTGCGTGCTACACAGCACACTTGCAAAAACGATTTCACATTCTGGTCATGTAAATATATTTCCAGCGTGAAGCATCCTAGCCTCAGGTCTCTCTGGCCGTCAGGCTGGCTGAACAAGTGGTGTGGTATAGAGGTAGGTAGTAATGGGACTGGGGTGTGTGTGTGTGTGTGTGTGTGTGTGTGTGTGTGTGTGTGTGTGTGTGTGTGTGTGTGTGTGTGTGTGTGTGTGTGTGTGTGTGTGTGTGTGTGTGTGTGTGTTGTGATTGGCAGGTGCGTGAGGCGGCCCAGGCTCTCCTCCTGGCTGAGCTGCGTCGGATTGGTCAGTCCGGCAGGAAGGACACCATCGACCTGTGGGCCCCCTACCTTCCCCAATACGTAGACACCGTCAGCTCCCGTAAGTCCACTGTGCGTGCGTGCGTGCGTGCGTGTGTCTTAAGGCTGTTTAACAAGCAATCATATGTGTGTACTTTCTGGTCCTATGCAAAGATGCAATCTCTCTTTCTTTATTTTTGTATGTGTATTTTTCTGGATGTGGTATGTGTGTATTTGTTTCTGGGCTTTATTTTTGGACATTTGTTAGGCATTACAGGTCATAATGTTTGTACATAGTGTTTGTAAGGACGGGGGGTGCACACGCATTTGATTTTGTGTGAGTGTGCACATGCACTTGAGTGTGTGTGTGTGTGTGTGTGTGTGTGTGTGTGTGGGCGGTTGTGTGTGTCTGCACGTGTGTGTGAGATATAAGTCTGTTTTGGGAATACAGTATTGAAAGCAACTTCCTCATATTGCTAGCGTGTGTCACCGGAGAGTCATCCCAAACCCACAGCAACACAAGGAGCGCAATCAGCCCTCTGATTGATTGGCATGAAATGCATCCATCTTTTGACTCACTCTCACGCATTCATTTGCTCAGTCATAAAAAGCTGCTTTTTTCAATGCTTCAAATGGTGTTGCAACGTGTGAGAAAAACAATCCAGTATTGAGTAGAAGGAGCTGATGATTGGCACATGGGGAAATACAGACGGAGGCTGTTTTTGTTCTCTCTGATGCCCAATATAGGCCAGGCGCGCCATTGGAGAATGCTTTTAAGCTAATGTGAAAAGCTACCCACTTTGAAGATGGGGAAGTCAAAGCCATATTACTCTACTACCGTGTGTGTGTTGCGCTAGCCCTAGAATTTACTACAGAGCTGGTCCATCTCCATCTCTCTCTCTCTCTCTCTCTCTCTCTCTCTCTCTCTCTCTCTCTCTCTCTCTCTCTCTCTCTCTATCTCTATCTCTATCTCTATCTCTATCTCTATCTCTATCTCTCTATCTCTATCTCTATCTCTATCTCTATCTCTATCTCTATCTCTATCTCTCTCTCTCTCTCTCTCTGTATCTCTCTCTCTCTCTCTCTCTCTCTCTCTCTCTATCTCTCTCTCTCTCTGTATCTCTCTCTCTCTCTCTCTCTGTATCTCTCTCTCTCTCTCTCTCTCTCTCTCTCTTTCTCTTGCACACATACACACACACATGCACACACACACACTCAGAGAGAGAGGGGAATACACTGCCTTTTCTCTGTGGTGGAGTTAGGGGGAAGGGCTTGGGTTTATGTGTAATGCGTGCCCAGTCAAAGTTATGGGTGTAAAATTCACATGATGTCACCCGGTCATGCCCCTCCTCTGTCTGCTGTCTGTCTGACCTGGAGTGGAGACACACA
>NC_085867.1:38608095-38628095 GCF_034702125.1 Engraulis encrasicolus
CTTGCATGCATGTGTGCGTGTGTGTGTGCCTTCGTCCGTGCGTGCGTGCGTGCACCCATATCAGGGGGGTTGGCCAGGGAGGGCGGGTGTATGGGGCATTGCCATACGTCCTGTGGCAGTTGGTAGTTGTAGTAACTCCTCTCAACCAAGTCTTTATGAGCATCCTCCTACTCTGAAGTCCCCCCCACACATCCCCACGCACTGGCCCTTTGATCTGCCCACTTGGACACTCTTTCATTTCCTCCCCTCCTTTCATGTCCATCCCTCCATCTCTATCCCTCCTTTCAAGTCCATCTATCTATCCCATCCCTCCCGTGGTGTTTGGCCCGAGTTGTTAATCTGTGTGTGGACTCCCTTCTCTCTCTCTCTCTCTCTCTCCCCCTCTCTCTCCCTCTCTCTCCCTCTCTCTCTCGCCCTCTCTCACTCCCTCTCCCCTCCTCTCCATGTCCATCTCTCCCTCTCTGTCCCTCCCTCTGCTCTATACTTTTTTCTGTCATGCACAAAAATATAAAATTCTCTTCCTTTTTAGGTGCTTATTTGCAATCACACGCGCGCGCACACACATGCACGGTGCGTGTTCATACACACACACACATACACACACACACACACACAAACACACACACGCACATTTTCACCAATATCCACCACACGATTCACCTTCACTGAAGAGATGTGCCTTTTATTTCTTTCGTTGGTCTGTGTCTTTCTCCTTTTCTTCCTCCTCCTCCTCCTCTTGTTCTTTTTCTCCCTTCCCTGTCCTCTCTCCTCCCTCCCTCCATCCCTGCCTCCCTCTCTCCTCCCTCCCTCACTCCCCCCCCCCCCGGCCTCTCCTTCGCTTTTTATTTTCTTTTTATTGTGTAGCCTGTGTGTGCTGTCGGGGGTGTGAGAAAGCAGACAGCCTGTGTGTGTAATGCAATTGGGGAAGCAGGCCGTGGATCGATAAGCATGGTGAGAGGGGAATTAATGGGAGGCAGGCAGTCTGTCTATCATAGGGAGAGAAATGGAGGCAGGGAGAGGGAGGGGGGCGAGAGAGAGAGAGAGAGAGAGAGTGAGAGAGAGAGAGAGGGGGGGGGAGAAAGAGAGAGAAAAGGGGGAGGGGTTTGTGAGGGAGAGAGAGTTGGATAGTGGAAGGCAGAGCTTGGAAGCGAGAGAAAGCAGAGGAAGGGTGTGTGTGTGTGTGTGTGTGTGTGTGTGTGTGGTGTGTGTGTGTGTGTGTGTGTGTGTGTGTGTGTGTGTGTGTGTGGTGTGTGTGTGTGTGTGTGTGTGTGTGTGTGTGTGTGTGTGTGTGTGTGTGTGTGTGTGTGTGTGTGTGTGTGTGTGTGTGTGTGTGTGTGTGTGTGTGTGTGTGTGTGTGTGTGTGTTTGTGTTTGTGTTTGTGTTTGTGTTTTTGTGTGTGCGAGTGTGTGCGTGCGTGTATGTATCTATGTATGTATGTGTGTGGGAGGGGGGTGTACAAGTACACATGCACACACTGTGTGTATGAAAGTGTGTGTCAGGAACAGTGTGTATTTGTGTGAGTGGGGAGAGGGAGATGGGGACAGAGAGTGAAAGAACCAAGTTGTGCGTGCATGCGTGTGTGCATGCTCCTGTATTGGGCCAGGGACTATGCAGGAATATGTGTGTGCCGGTGTGTTCTTGAGAGAGAGAAGACACAGAGACAGAACTCTGTATGTGCGTGCGCATATCCGCGCGCATGTTTGTGCATGTTTGTTTGAAACCAAGGGAGAGGTGAGGAAGGGAGTGAAGATATGAAATTGAAATGTGAAGAGAGAGAGAGAAGTTGGGACTGAATCTGGTGAGATGGTGCCATTGTGGCCTCAGCAACCCTGCAGACTACTACTGTATGCGGCAGCCTTGCAGCCTTCTAAAGCCTTTGCCTTCCCCCTTCACTTTTTTCAGTAGCCTACACTGGGTCTCTTTTTGCAGCCATGCATCTCACTGTGTGTGGCAGTGTGTAGCAGCCTTGTATTGAGCAGTCTATACCAAGGGTTTCCAAACTTTACCATGGGCAATAAATTCTGTTTACAAAATACCCTGCCCAACAGTGGGCCAATGGAACCTCTCTCTCTCTCTACTCTCTCTGGTAGAATGGTGCGCGAGGCTATATTTGACCAGACGTGTGGGCTGTGTCTCAAATGCTGCACTTGTGCACTTCGGGCACTGATTTTCAGTGCCTAGGGCGCTGCATAGCAGGGAACTTCTCAGGTGTTTTGACCTAGAACTTGCAAGGAGCAATAATGGTGCAGCCAATAAGACTTGGTACAAAATCCCTGGCTCTCACTGCAGACAAAGGGAGACTGAAAAGTGAAGTGAAAGTGAAAGTGAAAGCCCATTGGGAAACTCCTATTGTCATTGTGACACAGCACTCCACAGCACACAACTGAACACTGCACACAACGAAATTGCATTCATGCCTGAATGCAGTACTTGAATGATGGACACTGCTCATATTTTGGCGAGCTAATGCCATGATCAGCCGTCACTTCCAGCGAGGGCACAGTGCATAGTGCTCAAATTTTTCCACGACGCTATGCACTAAAGACCTTAGTGCACTGTGCGCACTGTGCACTGACTGTCAGTGCACTGACAAAAGTGCGTCATTTGAGACACGGCCGTGGTCTCTCTTGGTGGCCATGTAGCCTTTACACCACCCTTCTGCAGCAGTCTATGAAGTCACACTTGATCATGTAGCATACGGAGTCTGCCTGCCTGACCAGACATACAGTCTGGGATGTCATGGGTAAGCTGGGCCTAGTGGGTCAACCAGAACAGGTGTTGCCAATTAAGGCTTCTGACAGTTACTCTTCAGTGTTCATTAGCCAAGTTAGATTATGTTATTTTTACTACAACTGATATGCTCTGGCCCAAAAGGCAAGCCCACTTTAGCAATTTCTACAAGAAGGTAGTCTAATTGAAATATATACACATCTATTTTTGTTTTGCTATACTTTTCTTGCCAACCTGCCACGGCCCGACTAGCACCCCTTTGCGGCCCGCAATTTGAAAAACTGGCCTAGGTAGCCCATATAATACATTCTCTTTTTGCCACCTATGCAGACTTTCCTGGTCCACTCCAGACCATATCACGTCAGATTCTCATAGGTGTGGTTTTACAATGTTTATTGGCCATATATACCTGTACATAGCCCATAGCCAATCATGTCAGTTGTCATAGGTGTGGTTTTACGATGTTTATTGGCCATATATGCATAGCCCATAGCCAATCATGTCAGTTGTATTCAAACAAGCTGCAAGCTTCCATTTGTCGAGTAATAGCAGAGAGGGTCTATGTACAGTTGAGGACGATATTACTAGCCCCCCTCCTGAAATTAGACATTGATCATTGAGAATGATCATTATTAATGAATGTGTGTTATTCTGGAAACAAATACACCATGGAGATAGTATCCAATAAGTTAAATTTGGACTTTTCCATTTTCACAATGAGTTTAAACAAAAAAGTGTGAAAATGGCAAGGACAAAATTATTAGCCCCCTTATCATTAATAGTCAATACAGTGCCATTTATGAACAAAAATTGACACCAGGCACTTTGATTAGTTGCTAACTATGTTGGCACATGTCCTACCAGGGATTTTGGCCCATTTTTTTCATGGCAAATAGTTAAGCTGGTCCAAATGGCATGGATGTTGAGGATGGACATTCATTTTCAGCACTCTTCAAATACTATCTAAAGGATTGAGGTCTGAACCACTCCATGACCATGGTTTTAGTATCCTTGAGGAACATTTGAACTATTTTGGATGCAAGTTTTGGGTTATTATCTTATTGAAAGATCCAGTGAAGATCTTAGCTCCCTCTAGTAGCATATTTTTGCAAGGTCACTTTCCACATTCTATCATAATTTTCAGTTTTTATGGTGCCGTACACCCAAACAAGGTTTCCTGTGGCTGAGGCTGCCACAGAATGATGCATCCGCCACCATGTTTAATTGTGGAAACCATCTTATAACGATTCAAGGCCTATCCCTTTCTTCACCTGACAGAAGCAGAATTCATGCATCAAAGCAGGTGCAATTGAATATCATCAGATGAAAGCAGAGATGTTCAAAACTCATTTTTGACTTTCAAATGTTCACAGGCAAAGCTCAGTAACACTCTGATATGCACTGCCTTTAGTAAAGGGGTTCTTCTGTGATGATGGCCACAAAGCCCAATATGATGACAAGCCCTAAAAACTGTCTTTCTTGGTGGGGGAAAAAACTCCAGGTGAGGCCAGGTCAATAACAATCATCTAGGCAGGTGTCCAATGCTTCTTTGGTCTAATGAGGCCAAGCAGTTTCTACAGTTACACACAGTGGTGGGGCATCAAGTTTAGTCTGTTATTCAGCCTCAGACACAGGGAGTCTGGGTCTGAATCTGGATTGCTGGGTCTTCCAACAACATTGTAACCCAAAGCATACATTTAGATTAGTTCAGAGGTTCTTCAAGGACACTAAAACCATGATATTGGAATCACCCGCTCATAGTCCAGTCCTCAATCCCACTGAGAGTCTGTGGTTAATGTCTATGCTCAGCATCCATGCGATTTGGACCAGCTAGAACACTTTGCAGTGAAGAAATGGGCCAAAATCCATAGTGGGGCATGTGCCAACCTAGGTAGCAACTTATCAGAGCCTGTTGTCAGTTTTGGTTCATAAATGCCGCCATATTGACCATTAATGATCAGGGGGCTAATAATTGTGTCCTTGTCATTTTTGCCCTTTTTTGTTTAAACTCATCGTAACAATAGAAAAATCCAAATTCAACTCATTGAACATTATCTCCATCAGTGTATTTGTTTCCAGAATAACATAAATGGTTAATAATGGTCATTCTTACTGAGAAATCAAGAGAAATGTCTAATTTCAGGAGGGGGGCTAATAATATCGTCCTCAACTGTATGTAAACCGGCTGTGGTAATGGGCATTCCTTCTCAGTATCTGGAGTCTGGACTCCCCTGCTCAGCCCTGAAGAGGGCCAGTCCCTCCTCTCTCCTCGCCTTGTTGTCTTTTATCACATCTCCGCCATGGCTAAAATTATTTTCTCTTTCTTTTTCTTTTCTCTCCCATGTGACCACACCTCCCTCCATCCCCCATCTCTCTCTCTCTCTCTCTCTCTCTCTCTCTCTCTCTCTCTCTCTCTCTCTCTCTCTCTCTCTCTCTCTCTCTCTCTCTCTCTCTCTGTTTGCCCCTCCCCCGTCCTACTGTCTACCATAATATCTTTCTCTCTGTCTGCTTTCCCCTCTCTCCCGTCTCTATGTTTCTGTCCCGTGAGACGTGTGAAAAGAGTTTATTGCCAGCGAGCGGCAGAGACAAAGCACAAACTTGGTTTGAGTGAACAGTGAGGAATACCCCCCCCCAACACACACACACACACACACACACACACACACACACACACACACACACACACACACACACACACACACACACACACACACACACACACACACACACAGAGTACACCTATAAATGCTGACTGGGGATCGTCATTCTCCATCCAGGAAAGGGGGAGCCAGAAAGAGAGAGAGAGAGAGAGAGAGAGAGAGAGAGAGAGAGAGAGAGAGAGAGAGAGAGAGAGAGAGAGAAAGAGAGAGTAAGAGAGAGTAAGAGAGAGTAAGAGAGAGTAAGAGAGAGTAAGAGAGAGAGGAGGGAGGAGGAGGGAGAAGGAGGAGAGGGGGCTGAGGCATCGTAACGGGCAGTAATGGAAAATAAGTAAAAACATTATTGTGCAGCTATTGCATTTGAGAAATGAGGCTGGAGATGATAGGAGGGGGATGGGGAGGAAGAGGGGGGAAGAGAGGGAGGGGGGAGTGGAAGAGGTAGATATGGAGAGATAGAGAGAGGGAGAGAGAGGGAGAGATAGAAATCCATAAGTGACGCACTGTGCTGACGATGAGAGAGATGGTGTGACAGGGGTGTCAGGGGCGTGGGGAGAAATATCAGAGTTAGATAGTTATTATTACCCCCCCCCCCCCCCCCCCTCTCTCTCTCTCTCTCTCTCTCTCTCTCTCTCTCTCTCTCTCTCTCTCTCTCTCTCTCTCTCTCTCTCTCTCTCTCTCTCTCTCTCTCTCGCTCTCATTCTCCCCCCCCCTCTTCCCTCTGCGTCCGCAATCTGGACACCTCATAATAATTATTGCCTGTCCATCCCTCACTAAATTTAATTACCCCTCCCTCCCCACTTCACTTCAAAGACACTCGCTCAAATAGGACTTGACCTTCAGTCACCTGGACATCCATTTTTAATGACCTTGACCACTTTCAAGGTCACACACACACACGTTATTCTATTTTTTGTTCTACTTAATTTTATCGACCGTGAGTTTTCCATTTTGACATCCCTCAATTAAGTGAAATATTAACGTAAATACTTTGGGAACATAAGCTTGCAGTTAAAAAAAACATTCAGGCATTGGTCTACAGCCCCCATACTCAAATAGCGGCTCGCGAGCCATTTGTGGCTCGCGGGGCATCTATTTTTGGCTCTCGAAACATTTTGAAAAAAAAAAAAAAAAAAAAAAAATTTTTTTTTTTTTTTTTTTTGGTCCGATCGCGCTGTCGGCTCTTATTTTGAAATCGCGCCACAGACGCAACGAAGAAGCGTGCCGTGCCCCGCCCCCTCAGGCAGGTTCTCCCTCTTTGTGTCAGTCACTGCAGGCTCCGGACACAAGCACCTACGACGCTGGCATTAGAGGTTGTGGGTAGACTACAAGGGAAGGACTGTATCAGAGCCTGTAAATAAATTATTCACAAAGTTCTCTATGCATCGTTTTTGAAAGTAATGGTCCACATATGATTGCAAACAGTGTGTTAGGACTTCGAATTGGTTTAGCAGTAGCTGTAGCTAGCTGCTAACACAAATGAAGGCAAACTGTGTTTGAACTCTGCTGGCAGCTAACTATTGGTAGCCTATTAAAAACGAATTGCTTAATAAACGTTTCACACTTTTAAACAGTCCCCAAATAGTTCGTTTGGAATGCAAAGACCCTCATAAGACTGCAAACAAAGTTATGAGCAACTTGACAATGTATTATTGGCTTTTGCATTTAATCAACATGGCATCAAATGTGCCATTTTCTTGTTGACAAAACCTGGTGTTCTCCTATCTATGTGTCCTCTTTGTTGGGTCCATGAGAGCAAGGCAGGCACCTCACCCCACAATGCAGGCCCTTTATGAGAGAAATGTTCTCCCATCCTGTCACTAGAAACTAAATATCTGCGTGTGTATTGTGCTTACAAAGGACTTGTCATGTTTTATTTTTAATTTTTTTTTTTGGGGGGGGGGGGGGGATGGGGGGGGGTTCGTGTCGGCCCGGCCCGGCCCTTTATTGGGAGGAATTTTGAAAAACTGGCCCTCGGGGACTTTTAATTGAGTACCCCTGGTCTACAGTTTCTGAAAGGGTGTACTATATTGCATTCTTTTCTCTTTTTTTTTCTTTTCCGTGTCATTCTCATGTTCTGTTTGTTGTTCCTAGAAGAAATTGATGTTTCAGTGTGATGCGCACTTCAGCGTACAGTCTTTCAGGTGTAAGAAGCAGTCAGTTGTGTTCTCTATAGTAGCCTGTATTGTTAAGAAGTTACCTGAAGAAGTTTGTTGTTGGCTTATGTTATATGCTGCTGTGACTATTCTGAGTGTGTGTGTGTGCGTCTGTGTTTGCGGATGTGCTTGCGTGCATGTGCGTGTGTGTGTGTGTGCGCATGTCTGTGTGTATCACGTGTGTGCGTGAATGGGCGTGTGTGTGTGCCTGACTGCTCTGCGAAGGAAGCATAGCCTGGGGGGAAAGAGGCACATTTGTGTGTATCGTGCTTATGAGTGTGTGTGTGCACGTGTGCGTGTGTGCGTGTGTGTGTGTGCGTGTGCGTGTGCGTGTGCGTGTGTGCGTGTGCGTGTGCGCGTGTGCGTGTGTGTGTGTGTGGCTGTGAAACAGACCCTTTCAAAGTGGAGACAGGAGTCAAGCAGGGCTGCATTATTGCACCAACCCTCTTCTCCATTTTCATTGCCACCATCCTCCACCTCACCAGTCAAAGTCTACCTGAGGGTCTCAAGTTAGTATACAGGACAGACGGTGGGCTCTTTAACATCAACAGGTTCAGGGCAAAGACCAAGGTGCTCACATCCTCCATCATGGACCTCCAATATGCTGATGATAATGCCCTTGTGGCTCTGTCTGAAGAAGAACTCCAGAGCATCATGGACGCCTTTGCCAGAGCCTACCAACTCCTGGGACTTGATATTAACATCAAGAAGACTCAGATTCTGTACCAACCAGCTCCTGGCACATCACCCAAGGTCCCAACCATCCATGTGGCCAACAACACCCTGGAAAATGTGGACCAATTCATGTATCTTGGTAGTCTTCTATCCACAAGATCTGACATTGATGCAGAAATCCACCACCGAATTGGGTGTGCCAGCGCAGCTTTTGCTAGACTGAGGGACAGGGTATTTGAAAACCGTGACATCCTGACCAAAACAAAACTCTTGGTCTATCGAGCCGTTATTCTTCCCACCCTGCTCTACGGAGCTGACAGTTGGACTACTTACAGTAGACATCTGAAAGCCCTTGAGCAATATCACCAGCGATGCCTACGTAAGATCCTTAGGATCAGCTGGGAAGATAGACGCACCAATATCAGTGTCCTACAAGAAGCCAACATCCCAAGCATCACCTCAACTATTGCTAAGCACCAGCTACGATGGACAGGTCATGTGGTACGCATGTCAGACAGCCGCCTTCCAAAACAAATTTTGTATGGCCAACTAAAGGAAGGAAAGCGTACCCAAGGAGGACAGAAGAAGCGGTACAAAGACATGATAAAAGTACATCTCAGAAAGTGTAGCTTCAATGTCAATAACTGGGAGGAGGCGGCCCTCCAAAGAGATGAGTGGAGAAGGTTGGTTCATGAGGATACAGCACAACTAGAAGAGGACCTCCGTCATGCTGCAGAAACAAAAAGGCAACTGAGGAAGGAGAGAACCACTGCCAAAATGAATCCTCACATCCAAACAACTATCTCCAGGACAACAATCTACATATGCCCCCACTGCAATAGAGACTGTGGATCAAGGATTGGCCTCAACCGCCATCTGACGACCCACAAATGACCAGACCCAACGTCAGGAGGACAATCATACTCGTTTCGAGTGATCGCCGATGATGGTGTGTGTGTGTGTGTGTGTGTGTGTGTGTGTGTGTGTGTGTGTGTGTGTGTGTGTGTGTGTGTGTGTGTGTGTGTGTGTGTGTGTGTGTGTGTGTGTGTGTGTGTGTGTGTGTGTGTGTGTGTGTGTGTGTGTGTGTGTGTGTGTGTGTGTGTGTGTGAGAGAAAGAGACTAAAGCAGCAGGTTTCATGATTTCTTTCTGGGTGTAAAATCCGCCACGGCCTCTTCCTCTTTGTGTGCCCTAATGGCGGCTGTGGCCTCTGGCGGTGCGGTCGTGCTTGATCACTCTGCTTCTGGAGATGAGGTGTGTGTGTGTGTGTGTGTGTGTGTGTGTGTGTGGTGTGGTCGTGCTTGAGCGCTCCGCTTCTGGTGATGATCCCTCGTCTCCAAGCTCACTTCCTGCCGTGTCGGACTCCTGCCGTGAACCTCCCTCTCTCCATCTCCTCCCCTCCAGCCTCTCACTCTCCCTCCCTCCCCTCCTCCTCCTCCTTCATGCTACCTCTTCCTCCTCTGCCTTTACCCCCCTTCTCTTCCCCTGCCTCCCCCTCTACTCCTCCCCTTCACCTCCTCCTGCCGTGGGGCCACAGAGCCCTCCAGCCTTCTCCTCCCTCCATCTCCTCTTCCCTCCATCTCCTCCTCCCTCCATCCTCCTCCTCTACCCCGCTCCTCCTCCCTCCATCCTCCTCCTCTACCCTGCTCCTCCTCCCCTCACCCCAGAACTCGTGCTGTGGTGGCCACAAAGCCCTCCATCCTTCCCCCTCCTCAATCCATCCTCCTCCACCTACCTCCTCTGCACTCTACCTGCCTCTGTTCCCCCTGTGTCCACTCCTCTCCCCAGCGGATTGGCTGGTGTCCAGCTGACCCCCGTGCTGTGCCGTGCGGTGCTTCTGAAAGGGGCTGGGGAATTGGAGCGGCTCCCCTGCTGGCCGGCCAACAAAGCCCCCTCCGCACAGCAGCCCGCTGGAGTGGGGACACTGCACACCTTAAGCACTCCATAGGCAATACTCTATCACACGCCTGTTATTCTTTTTTTTTTAAATATATAAACACAGTTTCTTTTTTGATTTCGTTCTTTTTTCTTATCCCTCTTATAATCTCTCCATCTCTCGCGCCCATGCCCTCTGGAGGCCTGTTTCTTCCCCTCCTCCTCTCTAAGGTCTTTTTCTATCACTCACTATGACCCATCTCTCTCCATGTCAGCTAGATATCTTTCTCTTTGTCTCTCAATAGCTGTCATCTCTCACTCTATCCCTCTCTTTCTATTTCTCTCTCTCTCACCCCCTCTCTTTTTCTTCCCTCAAGCTTTCCCTCTGGCAGGTTTCTTTCTTTTGGTGTAATCTATTTGCAACACACACACACACACACACACACACACACACACACACACACACACACACACACACACACACACACACACACACACACACACACACACACACACACACACACACACACTCAGCCTTGATGCCTTATCAGCAGATCAGCTGTGTGTGTGTGTGTGTGTGTGTGTGTGTGTGTGTGTGTGTGTGTGTGTGTGTGTGTGTGTGTGTGTGTGTGTGTGTGTGTGTGTGTGTGTGTGTGTGTGTGTGTGTGTGTGTGTGTGTGTGTGTGTGTGTGTGTGTGTGCGCGCGCGCACTAGCAGGGCAGTGTAGTAAAACTGAAGGAAAGGGGAGTAGGAGAATTACTGTAACCTCAGTTTCACACACGCACGCACGCACGCACACACAGCCAGGGACGCTGATAAAAAATTTTGGGCCCCATGACAGATTCAAATTGTGGGCCCCCAAAATGACAAATTATGTTATCAGCATCTTTCCAGGGCCCTGTCAGAGCTGTCGGGCCCTTAGAATCTGTAACACCTTAAACCCCCTCGCGGCACCCATGCACACAGCACCTCCTCTCAGGGCAGCCGCTACTGTGTGCATGTATGACACGACCTGGTGGGTCGAGAAGGGTTGGAGGTTTGTGCAACCTCTGAGGACTCTGTGTGCCTGTTAACTCTAGAGATGCGTCTGAAGGTGGTGGTTGTGTCTCTGCAAGTGTGTTGGTGGTGTGTGCGCGTGTGTGTGTGTGCGTGTGTGTGTGCGTGCGTGCGTGTGTGTGTGCGTGCGTGTGTGTGTGCGTGCGTGTGTGTGTGTGTGCGTGCGTGTGTGTGTGCGTGCATGTGTGTGTGTGTGCGTGTGTGTGTGTGTGTGTGCGTGTGTGTGTGTGTGCGTGCGTGTGTGTGTGCGTGCGTGTGTGTGTGCGTGCGTGTGTGTGTGTGCGTGTGTGTGTGTGTCTGTGTGCATTTGCGTGTGTGCATTTGCGTGTGTGCATTTGCGTGTGTGCCTTTGCGTGTGTGTATGTGTGTGTGTGTGTGTGTGTGTGTGTTTGCGTGTGTGTGTGTGCGTGCGTGCGTGCGTGTGTGTATGTGTGTGTGTTTGTGTGTCTGTGCGATGGCATAAGCATTTCTAGATTCGTCTGCCGTGTGTCTGAATGTACAAATGTTCCTGAGTCATGTGATATGGATGATTTGGTTTGGATGTGTTTGAATCAGAGTTTCAATTACCATTCCATAATTGGAGGTCACTACCTCACTACCTTTAACAGGGTGTACATGATACCTCATGCATTTTAAATTACTTCCATTAATATGTGAGGAGTACCTACCCATCATGCCCAGCACCCCAGTCTCTGTGGGGGTGGAGTGGGTGTAGTAGGGTACTGGGTCTTGGCTAGGGGCACGGTATCCCCCAGGGGTCCTTGCAATACGGTGGTAACATGGTTTGGCTTCTGGGTTTCAGCTTAGCACTTGGGTGTGTTGTGGATCTGTGTGGGTTAAAGTTAAGTTCCAGTTTAAACTCTACGTCTGTTGTGTTTCTCTATTCTATTCTATTCTATTCTATTCTATTCTATTCTATTCTATTAAGTTCTGTTCTGCTTTATTCTATTCTGAAGACCGTTGTGAGCGGTCAGAGTACAGATGTGCGTGTGTGTGTGCACCTGTGTGTGCGTGCGCATGAGTGTGTGCATGATGTGTGAAGAGGTCAAGGCTTCTATCGTCACTCCATCCAACCCTGCCCACCCAGTGACAACCCCACACCCCCTCCAGTGACTCCTCTCCCCTCCCCAGCCCAGTAAGGGTGTGTGGAGGCAGGGATAACGGGGGCCCATCTGGCCCTTAGGGCTTGACCATGGCCTCTGAATGGAGGGGGGACATACACCATGAGCTCCAGATGAGATGGGATGGATGGATGGGTCGGTGGGTTGGTGGCTAGATGGATGTATGGATGGACGCTTGGATGACCAGGTGATTAAAATCTGCTGCAGGCCATGGTCAAGGGGAAGCAGAGGGGGTGTTGATGGGGGATTTGGACTCTGCTCTGCAAGGCTTGGGTGTTGTTGGGTAGGGTGTGGGTGTGGGTGTGGATGGATGATGGTCAGAGGGGGGTTGGGGGATCCCGTAATCTCCCTGTCCACCACCCCAGTCCCCCTCCCCCCCCTTCTCCCCATGAGGGGTCAGTTTTGATTGGCAGAGGAAGGCTTCAGAGCAGATGAAGGCACCCTGGGAGCAGCAACCCCTGCAGTCTTAAATAACGCTGTCCAGCATACAGCGCGCGCACACACACACACACACACACACACACACACACACACACACACACACACACACACACACACACACACACACACACACACACACACACACACACACACTGCAGAAGTGACCAACTTAGTCAAGGAGAACGCTTCCATGGCCCTTTAACAACATTTGTCAGCCTCCTTCCCTCACTCCTTTTTTTTTTTACACTTTTGGGTGTCGTCATTGGGTGTTAAATGTAGTATATCTCTGAAATAAATATTGTAGTGGCAGTGGTAATTCATCTGTGATCATTATTTTATTCATTTAGTATGAAGGATTTTTCTTTCAATCAAGCAATATAGAAGAAGACAGCACAGCAAATGATTGGGAAAGAGATGAGGTTGTGTCAGGAAATTACTTCCCAACTTCCCAACTTCCCAATGACTTCGCGACTTGAACCTGGCTACTCCAATTATGATGTGGACACCACGCACGAGCAACTACGTATACTACCGTGCAAAGGCAAGGTGTACTCACTACGTATTTTGTCAAAACTGAGCTTAAACTGAAATTGGTCTTCATTACACCTGGGTCAAAGACGTCTTTGTCATTCAGTGTTACAGACACCTTCCGCTGACTGTAACGGCAAAAAAACATGAGTTTAAATCGTTTCAAGTGAATGGATGACAGCCAAGGCTTTCATGAATTCCCTGTAACAATAAATAAATAAAAAGAGTCATGTTTTTTACAGTTACAGTCAGCAGAAGGCATCCGTTACACTGAATGACAATGCCGTTTTGCACGTCTTTTACCCACCTTCTTTATCTTATGACCCAAATGTGTCCCATTTTAGAGCTAGTGCTATGTCAAATGTGCGGTATCTGCACCAACATCCAAACCTACGGTATTCCAAGGCTTTGAAGGCATTTTTATCAGTTTCTGTGTTGGCTTAGTTACTGAAGTTTGCCTTTGTAAGGCAGTATATTTAACCCAAAAACAAATGATATTGAGGCAATAGTGCACCAAATAAGTAAAAACCCATTGCAGTCTATTTTATGACATTGGTGTTCTTTGAAATACTGATGCTTGATGATTAAGAGCATGTTATTGGGCAAATTAATACATTCAGTTTTGACAATGGTTGTTTGTGCGTTGGTGGTTCATTGCATTGTTATTCAATAGAGACTGCTGCATCATGCCTATGTTCAATGTATACAAAGCTATGATGTGCCGAGCCAAACTCCCAAGATATATAAGCTTACTTAGTTAATAAAAAAAAACTCAAGAACAAAATAATAGAAGAAGGTGTTGCTCGATGTCTTTGCATGCAGGAGAAGAGGTCACATCAGCATTCACTTTCAGACACTGCCCTGCAACAAAGCGTCGTCACTCTTCTTCTAAAGCTATCAGGGGCAGCGGTGGTAAACAGAGACGGGATAAATATTTGAGTGTGTCCTTGCTGGAGATCCAAGGGGCCCATTCCAGACAGGCTCAGGGCTCTAGGCTGATCCTCATTCTCATCAGAGGAGAGGAGAGGAGGACAGGCAACCATGAACAAGTGAGATCCAACACCTCGCATCAAACTCATCTTCCTGTACTCTACTCCTCCTCTTCCTCTCTTCCTCTCTTCCTCCTTTGCTTCTCCTCCTCATCATCAGGGGAGTATATACAGCAGAGAGAAAATGATATAGGTTAGTAGAGAAAGATTCAGAGATGACAGTTGGGAGAGAGAGAAGGGGATAAGTAAAAGAAATGGGCAAAGGATGAGGGAAGAGAAGAGAAGAAAGGAAGAAGGGAGACAAATATAGGGGAGTCATGATAAAACCAGAAATAGACACAGAATAAATGGAAAAGGAGCAGAGCAAGGTAAAAAGGGAAGGAGGAAGTAAGAGAAAGATATAGAGCAAGAAATAAGTAGAAAAAAAGCAGAGGAAACAGAATGAAGTGAAAATGAACAGAGTAAATGGAAAAGGAACCGAATGAAGGGAAATGAGGGGAAAAGAGTGGAAAAAAAGGAGCAGAGGAAATGAAAAAGGGACCGTCAGGATAAGAGGAGGAGGAGCTTTGCAGAGCTTGTGTGGTGCGGTGCGGTGTGGGCCCGGGGGTTAACAAGGCAGGGGAGAGGCAGTGTGTCATGGCTGACATGCTCCGTTTGACCTTGCCAGAGGCCCTCCTCTATTCAGGGGGACGGAGTGGAGCGGCCAGGCAGGGAGGGAACAAGCGAACGAACGCAAGGAGGAGGTGGGGGAGGCTGAGTTATGGGGGAGACCCTGATCTATGTGTGTGCATGATTGGGTCTGTGGTGTGTTTGTGTGTATTTGTGTTTGTGTGTGAGGGTAGTGGTGGTGAGAGAGACACTCAGAGTTGTGTGTGTGTGTGTGGGTGTGTTTGTGTGGGTGTTTGTGGAGGGGGCGGTGATGGGTGGTGCGGGGTTAGGGGTGGGGTGGTGGTCACTCTTTCTCTAATTTACACGCTTGGGTGACGGTGTTCCCATCACCCCCCAAAATTCCCAGGAATACTATTGGCTCTGTGGGATCGTCCTTCCCATGACCTTCCAGAATGGCCCCCTCCTGCATGTGGAGATTTTTTTTGTGGAATCGCCTCACACTGGATTCTACAGGGATTGTCCCAGGAAAATAGCATTTTATTTTGTTCAATTTAGGGCTCTAAAGCTTGAACTGTAGCTTTCTCATCGCCAATTTTTAGTTGCAACCTTGGTCCCATCCAGGATCGTCATTTGTAGCTAGGGTACCAGGAGCCATTAGAACCGGCTGCTTAATCAGCTGTCAATATAACGTTATGGTGATTTCTTGAAGGAGAAGCTAATGGAAGATGTGATGCTGTGGGACTGGGGCTGTTACCATGTCTGATTCAAAGGAGAGATTTTTGTCAAAAGGGTTGCAAATGTCTTTTTCTCTCCATTCTACATATATGATACATTACACTACACGCAATGGGTTTGAGCTGCCACTCTACGTACGCACGCACTCACGCACGCACGCACGCACGCGCACACACACACACACACACAAGCATGCACGCACACATACACACAAGCATGCACGCACACATACATAAACACCTTGGGCACGTGTCGTCCTCTGTTTAACCCTCTCTAAAGGTCTTGTCACCGCTTGTGTGTGTGTGTGTGTGTGTGT
Source organism: Engraulis encrasicolus (assembly GCF_034702125.1). Lineage (NCBI taxonomy): Eukaryota > Metazoa > Chordata > Actinopteri > Clupeiformes > Engraulidae > Engraulis > Engraulis encrasicolus. Next base: position 38,623,979 of record NC_085867.1, read on the forward strand.
GTGTGTGTGTGTGTGTGTGTGTGTGTGTGTGTGTGTGTGTGTGTGTGTGTGAGAGAGAGAGAGAGAGAGAGAAAGAGGGGGGGGGTATATAGAGTGCAGCTCTGGTGTTCTCTTTAACCGTGTGCGGGGCCGTTCACTCGGAGGCTGCCGGAGGTTAATTGAAACATAAAGCAGCGTGTTGTTGGCTGGCCGGCCCCCCCCTCACACCCTCCCCCTTCGCTAATCAATCGCTTCCTCCTCCCACACACTCGCCGCTCTTCATCAAATGCCAGCCCGTGCAAAATCTTGTCAATATGGCAACAGCAAAAGTAGCCAAACGATGTGTTTATTTCTTGTTTGCAGGGCTCTAAATTAACTTTTTCCACCACCAGCCAATTTGGCTAGTAGACATTTTTTCTTACTAGCCAAATGGAAGGTCAACTAGCCATTTTTTTATCTCACCAAAATAAACCATGCTTTCATGTTGCTTTTATTATTATTATTATTATTATTATTTTATTACACTATGTTCTCAACACAGATAAACAATATAAATATTATACTCAATGTAATTCACCGTCTGTTCTATAATTACTTTTATTACCTGCATTTCAGTATTTTTCATTCCATTTCCTCTGAAAACAGGGAATCGCATCACACATGCCTCTCACATAGCCCTACTGTACCATATACACACCATCACCCAAACCTCATACAGTATCGGCCTACAACTCACAAACACAGCATGCCTTCAACACACATGTCACACTTTCAACATACACTAGCCAATCACACACACAACCAAACACTACAAAGTCTCATACACCGCATCACTTAAACTTCACACACAGTGGGCCAAATACCATGGACAATGCACAGAAGAGAGGGGAGGGGAGGAGAAGAGATGAAGGGAGAGGAAGGAGAGGAGAAGGACAGGAGAGATGTTCACACACACACACACACACACACACACACACACACACACACACACACACACACACACACACACACACACACACACACTAGCCTACACAGTGCTGCAATGTGTATGATGTCTGCATTGTGTGTTGTATGCTGCTGCGTCACACCTTCAAGTTCCTCCAGATTAATACTTGCTTTACTTTACTAGGCTCTACCATGCGCAGAATGACAATTACCGGTACGCTATGTCAACTCAAATGACATGACGGAGACCAGCCAGCCACTTTGTTACTTTCGTCGCTAGTTTTTTGTTATCGTTTTTTTTTTCACTTACTCGTACGGATGTCAAACTCATGCAGGGTCTTTGCGATGGCGTGGGCGTTATTGGGAAACGAAATCTCCATCGTTGGTAGTTGCGAGGAACTCGCAAATTTCAGACGGCTTCTGACAGCAATGCTACACTGTTTTGACAGTCAGCTGTTCTGTTCCTTCACTCACGCCGTTTTCGCTCCACCACCACTCCATTTCACCCTCACTACAGTTACGCTTAGGGCCTACTATTACTTGAATTCACCGACACATAATCTTGCTTTAACAACTGCCACATTTTTCACCTGTCCAAACCCTACAAAACCGAAGTAATCCGCGCTAGTCCGCTCATTGAAAATATTTTATCAACACTAGTTCCAGCGGCGCGGGAATCAAGCACGCAGCCAATGGATGTGAGGCTGCGTTGTTGCGATTAACGGTCAGCCTATGGGTGTGGGCTACATCATGACTGTAGGCCTAATGTTCATGGGTAATGTAGGCGACGTTTTGACGTTCATCAGACGGCAGCAGATCTGTGCGGGCAGCTGTTTAACGTTCAGTCGGGAGTGCGCTACCGGCCAATTTGGCTAGTGGATGATTTTTTCTACCAGCCAAAATTAATTTTCACCCGCATTTGGCGTGTTGGCGTGCGTTAATTTAGAGCCCTGCTTGTGTGTATGTGTGAGAAAGAGAGCGAGAGACGCAAGGGAAAAAAAGAGAAATACGGGCAGAGAGAGAGAAAGGGAGAGAGATTGTCTGGGCTGCAGTGTGTTTATTCAGATTTGTGTGCATTTTTGCTTGCTTTTGTATGTCTGTCTATGTTTGTCTGTGGGTGATACGAGTGCATATTTCTGTGTGCCTGTGTGTCTGTGTATGTGTGTGTCTGTGTGTGCGTGTTTGTGTGTGTGTATGTCTCTGAGTATGCGACTTAGCCTAACCTGTTACTGTAATTGTGCAGTGTTTCTGTGTCTGTTTATTTGTATATCTAGTGTGTGTCTGTACCCCCTTTTGTGTGTGTGCGTGCGCGTGCGTTTGCGTGTGCGTGCGTGCGCGTGCGCGTGCGTGTGTGTGTGTGTGTGTGTGTGTGTGTGTGTGTTCGTCTGTCTCTCTCTGTCTGTGAGCATGCGTGTCCTTGTGTATACTGTATGCATATGTCTGTCTGTCCGTGTCTGTATGTCTACGTCACCTCTCTCTTCTTCAATGAGGAAGCAGAGGCCTCTGTAGAGAGAGAGAGAGCGAGAGAGAGAGAGAGAGAGAGAGAGAGAGAGAGAGAGAGAGAGAGAGAGAGAGAGAGAGAGAGAGAGAGAGAGAGAGAGAGAGAGAGACCATTAATTAGCGCGCAGCAAGAGATTAGCTCATTCTCACCTTTAAGTAGCATTGATTCATTTCGGGCCCCCTCTAATGAAAAGCTTATTTTAATTGGTAATTCCGGGATAAGGGCTAAATTAGCCCAGCGAATAAAAATGGGTGTAATCGCGCAGAGGGGTTACGGGCTAATAAAGCCACCAATAATGCACGGACGCACGTACACACACACACACACACACACACACACACACACACACACACACACACACACACACACGCACACACACGCACACACACACACAGACACACAGACACACACACACACACACACAGACACACAGACACACACACACACACACACACACACACACACACACACACACACACACACACACACACACACACACACACACACACACACTGATGAGCTACTTAGCCAGGGCAGGAGGAAACAAGGAAGAATTGAGGACATTAAGTGTGTGCCCGCCTGTGTGTGACTATATCCTTCCTGAATTGCTTGTCTTGTCACCATTGGCCCGCTGCTAATGAGCTAACACACTACGGCTAAGAAATGGAAGCCCCACGACAACAACAACTGTGTGTGTGTGTGTGTGTGTGTGTGTGTGTGTGTGTGTGTGTGTGTGTGTGTGTGTGTGTGTGTGTGTGTGTGTGTGTGTGTGTGTGTGTGTGTGTGTATCAGTGAGTCGACTCGGAGTGGGGTCTGGGGTGACTGGGTGTGTGGGTGTGTTGAAGCTAGCACGCACTCACAGTTTGCTAACATGTGCTTTCGGTTCTCTCTGTCTTCCTGTAGCCACGGCAACCGAGGCACCCCAGCCAATCCCACCACCCCCTGAGCCACAGCCCGTGGAGGTCAAAGTTCAGGAGGAGGAGATGGACGTGACGGACGATGACATCACTGCAGGTAAGAACCGCCTTTCTGTTTTTTCTGTTCTGTTTTCATGCTACAACAAGGACCCCAGTGAAGAACATCAACACATGCACATGTACACACACACATACATGTGCCCATGCACACGGACACACACACACACACACACACACACACACACACACACACACACACACACACACACACACACACACACACACACACACACACACACACACACACACACACACACACACACACACACAGACAAACACAATGCACACAAACAAAATGCACACACACACACACAATGCACACAGCGTCAACACAGTTCCAAGTCCCTGTAGTTCTTCTGACCTTACTTACTTACATAGTGAGTTGTAAAGAAATTCACACACATTCACAATTTTTACTACATGATATATACTATGTTTTCATATTCGACGGTGGAGCATGAACTCGAGCAGTTGTTTGGCTGCTAGCTGATGTCTTTGGAGTACACACACACACACACACACACACACACACACACACACACACACACACACACACACACACACACACACACACACACACACACACACACACACACACACACACACACACACACACACACACACACACACACACACACACACACACACACACACACACACACACTGCATGGTTCAGCACAGTATATGCCACACGAGGATAAGTTGTGTGATTCCT